>NC_035444.2:117791109-118394609 GCF_002127325.2 Helianthus annuus | reverse complement strand
ACAAGATTTTTCGCATCTTTGTAAATGGTCGGCCAATAAAATTCTGAATCAAATACCTTTCGTGCTGTACTGGCAGCACCATGATGTCCTCCGTATGGACCTTCATGACAATGGCGGAGTATTCTTCTTGCTTCGTTCCCATGTACGCACCTTCGGATGAGTTGGTCAGCACACATTTTGAAAAGATAAGGGTCTTCCCAAAAGTAATGCTTTACATCAGCAAAGAACTTCTTTCTTTGGTGATGTGGCCATCCCTTGGTGACTATACCGCTAGCTAAGTAATTAGCATAGTCGGCATACCATGGTTCTTGTCTGTATTCCAGCATCTCCAGGGACTCTATTGGGAATTTTTCGTTGATTTGTTCGTCCCTGGTTGCCTCTAAAGCTGGGTCTTCTAGGCGCGAAAGATGATCTGCTGCTGTGTTTTATGCTCCTCTTTTGTCTTTGATTTCAATATCAAATTCTTGGAGGAGTAGAATCCATCTGATCAAACGGGGTTTGGCATCTTGTTTCTTGAAGAGGTATCGGATAGCTGCATGATCTGTATAGACTACAGTTTTAGAAAGAACAAGGTAAGAACGGAATTTATCAAAAGCAAATACCACGGCTAGTAATTCTTTTTCAGTAGTTGTGTAATTCTCTTGTGCATCATTAAGTGTTTTACTAGCATAATAAATAGGGTGGAAATGTTTTTCTTTTCTCTGTCCCAAGACTGCTCCAACAGCAAAGTCACTTGCATCACACATGATTTCGAAAGGTAGTTTCCAATCGGGCGCTATCATGATAGGTGCATTGACCAGCATTTCTTTGAGGGTTAGAAATGCTTGATTGCAATCCTTGTTAAAGATGAAAGGCGCATCTTTTTCCAGTAATTTTGTTAGAGGTCTTGAAATTTTTGAAAAGTCTTTGATAAACCGTCTGTAAAATCCAGCATGCCCTAAGAAACTTCTGATTGCTCTAACGGAGGATGGTGGAGGTAATCGAGAAATTGTGTCAATCTTTTCACGATTAACTTCCATTCCTTCGCTCGAGATCTTGCGACCGAGTACTATTCCCTCTGTTACCATGAAATGGCACTTTTCCCAGTTAAGGGCGAGGTTAGTTTCCTCACATCGGGATAGCATTCGTTCGAGGTTATCGAGGCATTGGTCGTATGAATCTCCAAAGATAGAAAAGTCGTCCATGAAGACTTCCATTGTCTTTTCTATCATGTCATGGAAAATGGCCACCATGCAACGTTGGAAAGTTGCGGGGGCATTACATAGACTGAATGGCATGCGACGATAAGCAAAAGTTCCATAGGGGCATGTGAAAGTTGTCTTTTCTTGGTCTTCAGGTGCTATTGGAATTTGAAAGTAACCTGAAAAACCATCCAAGAAACAGTAAAATTTATGACCGGATAGTCGTTCTAACATTTGATCAATGAAGGGCAAAGGAAAGTGATCCTTCCTTGTTGCTTCATTTAATCGTCTGTAATATATACATACTCTCCATCCTGTGACGGTTCTCGTTGGTATTAATTCATTATTTTCATTAGTTATTACCGTCATACCTCCCTTCTTTGGGACTACTTGGACTGGACTTACCCATGGACTATCATAGATAGGACAAATAAGTCCGGCGTCAAGCAGTTTGATGACCTCGTTTTTAACCATTTCTTGGACATTTGGATTTACTCTCCTTTGTGGTTGTATCACGGATTTGTAATCATCGTTCATTAGAATTTTGTGCGTGCACATGGAAGGGCTTATTCCTTTTATATCTACAAGCTTCCAAGTGATCGCATTTTTATGTTTTTTCAAAAGTTTAATTAATTTTTCTTTTTCTATATTATTTAGTTTAGATGAAATAATTACAGGAGAACCACCATCTTTGTCTAGAAAAGCATATTCCAAACCTTTTGGGAGTTCTTTGAGCTCAAGAGGTGGGTCTTTAGGAGACTCCTTATTTTGGGGCTCATCTAGATTAAGAACTTTAAAGGTTTGTTCTATGGCGACCTCTTCTTCAACAAAGTGGTCAACTTTTTCACTTGTATCGGGTGGCTCATCTTCATCTTCAATTAGGGGGTCATTATTGCCAAAAGGATATTTCATTGAACGTTCAATATCTATGCTCCTTTTAAATGCCCCTAGTTGAAGAGGTAGATTATTAAACTTCCGGTTTTTCAAAGCTTCATGAGTTTTTACAAAAGGTCTTCCCAACACTAGAGGAGCGTCATCGAGGATGACGAAATCGGTTGGAATAACCAATTGAGTTGTTTGAACTAAGACGTCCTTCACTACACCAATTGACTTAATTACTCTCCGATTGGATAGAAAAATGGGTATTTGAAGTGGGGCAAAATCACTAATACTTAATTTTTCGAAAAGGAAATTAGGCATTATGTTAACACAAAGATCCTTATCAATGGTGATGTTACTAATAAATGAATTTTGAAAAAAACATGGAACCGGTGTAATGTTAATTTCAAAAGGGTCTTCTTTTATTAGTGAAGTTTGATCATTAGTTAACTTAACACTTACCATTTCTTCAATTTTCGCGTTAGTGTTTAGTTCCTTTAAAAACTTAGCATGAGTTGACACTAAACAATGGTTTTCAAAAGAAGTGACAATAGATTAATTTCTTCAAAATTAGACTCTTCTTGGATTTTAACGTTATCGGCCTCACCTCTTTCGTTGTTTAACTCATGTGTCGGTTTTTCACTTGTTTGTTCTTCCATTTTTAACTCTTCGACAATCGTTTCTTTATTTAATTCTTCTCTTGCGCGGGACTCCTCTTCCCTTGCGCGAGATTCTTTTATGTAACGTCCGATAGTTTTAAGTTTTTCTACTATCCTCTCGGCTATGTCGGTGATAGAGTAAGGATCGGGATCCTCAAAGCTTGAATCCGGTTGTTCGATCCTTGGTTCCTCATAGTACCCATATGAAGTAGATGGTTCACACCATTGTCCTTCATTGTAAGCATATGATGGATAAGGGTCGTAATTTTGTTCTTCATAGTACTCATATGAGGTGGGTTGTTCACACCATGGTTCCTCATAATAAGTATATGAAGGTGGTGGCTCATATCTTGACTCCTCAAAGTATGAGTATGAAGGTTCATACCTTGGTTCATCAAAATATGAGTATGAGGGGCTAGGTTCATACCTTTGGTCTTCATAGGATGTGTATGAAGTTGATGGCTCGTACCTGGGCTCCTCATAATAGTTGTATGAAGTGGATGGTTGAAATAAGTTACAACATTGTACCGAGTGCGGGTTACCACAATTAGTGCAATATTCTCTCATATAATCATCCTCCTCATAGGTGTAGTTGTAGCCTCCTGAGTATTGATCCATAAGAATCACTCAGCAGACCACAACTGAGTCTCGGGACCAGAAAACAGAAACAAAGACGGAAACAGAGGCTGGACACGGCCCCGTGTCTGGTGAACATGGCCCCGTGTTCAGGGTCTGTATCTGGGCGTTTTAATTAAAGTTACTGGTCTCGTTGAGCACGGGGGCGTGTTCAGTGAGCACGGCCCCGTGTTCAGACTCTGTATCTGGGTATCTAACTAAAAATATGCGGCACGGCCCCGTGTTCAGTGAACACGGCCCCGTGTTTAGGCTACTGTGAATGCAAACTAAACTAAAATGCAGAAAAATGTGCGCGCGTTTTTAAAAAGGTTTTGAAAAACTGATTAGGCCGTCGATTTTAAGCTTTCTTAAAATCATTGTGTCCCCGGCAACGGCGCCAAAAACTTGATGTGCGTGAAGTGTGTTATAATTTGGATGTATATTTTAAGCCCTTTTTACACTTTTAGCCAAGTTTTAAATTTATAAAACACGATATTTACTAACACTAAACACACATATGGGCAAGTGCACCCATCGTGGACGTAGTATAGTGTTGGTAAGATACCGAGGTTGTCCAAGGACACAAGAGCTTTTAGTACCGGTTTATCCTTAACGTCTAATCAGACCAAAATGTTAGAAAAAGATTTTTTAACTAAGAAAATAAAACTAACTAAAATGCTGAAAATAAAAATAAAAATAAAAACAAATAGACAAGATGAATCACTTGGATCCGACTCGTGTGTTAGTGTAACCTTTGATTATTTTCGCACTTTTGCACTTGTTTAAGAGATTATCTTAGTTATTGTAGTAGGGCCCTCTTTTGAAGGCGACGTTACCCTCAACCCAGTAGTTTGAGTCAGCAAGGATACAATCCTAAAGGGACGGATTATTGAAAGATAATTAATTAAGTTATTAATGCATAATGTGGTAGGCCCCTCTTTTGAAGGCGACGTTACCCTCAGCTAAGTAGTCTGAGTCAGCAGGGATACAGTCCTAAATAGCTGGGTTAAAGTTTTAATAGTAGCTTAACTTATGAGGGGATCAAAGAGTTTGGACCCCCGCCATCCAATACCTTTGGGCATTGAAGGAGGTCCTATTAAATTTGACCCAGGTCCCTTGCAGGATCTCTAAAAACTGAACAACGACAAGACTCTTACCAAACCGTTCCCTTAACCCCCGACCAGGTAGCCAACATACCTCCATATAGACCGTGGAGATATGAATGGTGAAAATCTTTTATTTTATTTAGACAGTAAAATAATGCCAAGACACCACGGACAAACGATAAGGAAGAATCACCTTCAACATAAGAAACTAGTAATTAAAGTCATTAATACAAAACCAATTAAAAAGTGCAAAAGATTAAAAATAAAAAGTATTACACTAAACACTTGTCTTCACCAAGTGATGTAAGAGACTTAGGCAAACATGGCCTTTGATTGTCAAGAACTCTTACGATCAATCTTGGATCCCGAGACGACTCACACACTCTATGATGGACAATGGATGATGGTGGTGGATGATGGTGTTATGGTGGTGGTGGGTGGGGGGTGGTGGGTGAAGTGTGAGAGAGGTGGTGTGCCAAGGGATGAGTTGAAATGTCTCCAAGCACTCCTATTTATAGGCTGAACAGAAGCTCGGGCACGGCCCCGTGTCCATCCTTGTCTCTCTCCTCATTAATTGTAATTCGCAATTACAATAAATGCGCCTGCAGGAGTCTGACCACGCCCCCGTGTCTACTGGGCACGGCCTCGTGGTGGGCAATAGAAGCTTCTAACGGTTTGTCTTTTCTGCTGCTTCTTCGGCACGGCCCCGTGCTCGCTGAGCACGGGGCGTGTTCAGTCTTCTGTGTCCTTGGTTTTGCTTGGGAAGATGCTGTTGAGGGGTCGGGCATTCCACTTTTCTTCCTTTTCTTGTATTTATGTTAGATTTTGCTGTCTTTTTGCTTCTTTTGTTAATTTGAGCTCATTTAATCCTGAAAATACAAAAGGAAGACAAAAACACACTTTTTCCAACATTAGTACTAAAAAAGGGTTAGTTTTATGCCACATTTGATATAATTTATATGTTGCATTTTGCGCATATCAGTACCAACCCTTGCATCACCTGAACCGGTATTAATATCCCGTTACATCTGGGGATTAATCAGAGAGATTAGACATGTAGTCAAGGCAGCTAGATCTCAAACCATAGAAGAAGCTGTAGAGCTAGCTAATACCTTGACAGATGAGTTAATCCGTACTAGAGAAGAAGACCAGAGGAGAAACCTAACCCAAAGGCTTACCCAAGAATTCCGCTTTGGGAATTCCAACCGTAGGAATGTAGGTTCTACCTCTGCACCATACTGCAAAACCTGCAGAAAAAAGCACTCAGGAAAATGCTCCATTCACTGCAATTTCTGCAAGGCCCCAGGACACAAGGAAGAAGAATGCAAGAAGAAATCCAGTAATGGAATGTGTTTCAATTGTGGAGAAAAAGGTCACATCAGGACAAATTGTCCGAAATTGGCTCCAGCTGCAAACAACAAGAATCCTAAAAATGCTAGAGCATTTGTTCTAACTGCAGATGAAGCCAAGATAATCTCGGACGTCATAGCTGGTACGTTTTTAGTTAATGATATTTTTGCTAAAGTATTATTTGACTCTGGTGCAAACCAAAGTTTTATCAATACTTCATTTTGCAAACTTCTAAATCAATCATTAACTAAACTACCACAAGAATGTCTAGTAGAGACAGCAAATGTAGAAACCGTTAGAATTTCTAAAATCTTGCAGGGAGCAAGAATAGAAATTTTTAATCAAAAGTTTATTGCAAACCTTTACCCAATGAATCTGGCAGGATTTGATGTCGTATTAGGAATGGATTGGTTAATAGCCAATAAAGCCAGTATTTTATGTGATCAAAAGTCAATTCAAGTAAAATCACCAAGGGGTGAAAAGATCACAATTAAAGGAGATAAACCATCTAGATCCACTAAATTCATCTCTGTGATGAAAACTGCAAGTTATATAAGAAAAGGATCCATAGTGTATTTGATTTCCATAATCACTAACACTAAAGAAAAAGAATTAAAAGACATTCCAGTAGTTTCTCAGTTTTCAGATGTATTTCCAGAAGAATTGCCAGGACTACCTCCAGACAGGGAAGTTGAATTCAGAATCCATCTGCTACCAGGAACAGCACCGATTGCCAAAGCACCTTACCGTTTGGCACCCGCTAAAATGCAGGAACTGAAGAAACAGTTAGACGAATTGTTGGAGAAAGGATTTATACAGCCAAGCTCATCGCCATGGGGAGCACCGATACTGTTCGTCAAAAAGAAGGATGGATCAATGCGTATGTGCATTGACTACCGTGAATTGAACAAGGTCACAATTAAGAACCGGTATCCATTACCAAGAATCGATGATCTGTTCGATCAACTGCAAGGAGCTCGATTCTTCTCTAAAATCGATTTAAGATCAGGATATCATCAATTAAAGGTACAGGAAGAGGACATTCCTAAGACCGCATTCAGAACAAGGTATGGCCATTATGAATTTACTGTCATGCCATTTGGTTTAACCAATGCCCCAGCCGCATTTATGGACATAATGAACCGAATATGTAAGCCATATTTGGATAAATTCATAATTGTCTTCATAGATGATATTCTAATATACTCGAAAAGTAGAGAGGAGCATGCAAAGCATTTGCACTTACTTTTAAGTCTATTAAGAAAGGAAAAGTTGTACGCTAAGTTTTCCAAGTGTGAGTTTTGGTTAGAACAGGTACAATTTCTTGGACACTTAGTCGATCGTGAAGGAATTCATGTGGATCCAACAAAGATTGAGGCAATTACCCAATGGAAAACCCCTGAATCGCCAACTGAAGTTAGAAGTTTCTTAGGATTGGTCGGTTACTATAGAAGATTTATTCAAGATTTTTCTAGAATAGCTATTGCTTTAACTAAGTTAACCTGTAAATCCATTAAGTTTGAATGGGGACCAAAACAAGAAGAAGCCTTTAGAATCCTTAAGCAAAGATTAACCCATACACCCATACTAGCGTTACCAAAAGGAACTGAGGACTTTGTAGTCTATTGTGACGCTTCTAAGTTAGGTTATGGATGTGTGTTGATGCAACGTAAAAAGGTTATAGCTTACGCCTCTAGACAACTTAAGAATCATGAAGAGAATTATTCAACCCATGATCTAGAATTAGGAGCTATAATTTTTGCCCTTAAGATTTGGAGACATTACCTTTATGGTAGTAAGTTTACCATATTTACATATCATAAAAGTTTAAGGTATGTTTTTGGGCAAAAGGAGTTGAATATGAGACAAAGACGATGGATGGAAATTCTTAGTTATTACGATTGTGATATCCAGTATCATGAAGGAAAAGCCAATGTAGTGGCAGATGCTTTAAGTCGAAAGTATCATGAAAAGCCAAAAAGGATACGTTCTCTTAAATTAAATCTACAAGTAGATTTAAACGATCAGATAAGAGAAGCACAAGAGTCAGTAATCAAGGAAGATACTGAAAATTTAAAAGGAATGATTAAAGAATTAGAACAAGGAACTGATGGAATTTGGAGATTCCATAAAGAAAGAATGTGGATACCTAAATTAGGAAACCTACGTCATTGTATATTAGAAGAAGCCCATAAGTCTAAATATATAATGCATCCAGGAAGTGATAAAATGTACCAGGATTTAAGGAAAAATTTCTGGTATTAGGAATGAAAAAGGATATAGCAGCATATGTTTCTAAATGTTTGACCTATTCACAAGTAAAAGCTGAACACCAGAAACCCTCAGGTTTGCTACAGCAGTTAGAAATGCCAGTTTGGAAATGAGAATTGATAACAATGGATTTTGTTACCAAATTACCCAAAACAAGAAAAGGTAATGATACAATCTGGGTGATTGTAGATATCCTAACCAAGTCAGCTCATTTTCTACCAATGAAGGAAACTTTCAGTATGGAACAGTTAGCCAAATTATATGTAAATGAAATTGTTTCATTACATGGAATACCTTTATCAATTGTTTCTGATAGGGATAGCCGTTTTACCTCTCATTTTTGGGCAAGTTTCCAAAAAGCAATTGGAACCAAGTTGAACCTAAGCACAGCTTATCATCCTTAAACGGACGGACAAAGCGAAAGGACAATTCAGACAATAGAGGACATGCTTAGAGCTTGTGTAATTAATTTCAGAGGTAATTGGGACGATCACTTACCTTTAATAGAATTTTCTTATAATAACAGTTATCACACAAGTATCAATGTTGCACCATTCGAAGCACTTTATGGACGAAAGTGCAGAACCCCAGTCTGTTGGGCAGAAATTGGGGAAAAGCAACTATCTGGACCTGAGATAGTGCAGGAAACAACCGATAAGATCATTCAAGTTAAAGAACGACTGAAAGCAGCACGTGATCGACAGAAGAGCTACGCTGATAACCGACGTAAGCCATTAGAATTCCAGGTAGGTGACAAAGCATTGTTAAAAGTCACTCCCTGGAAAGGAGTGGTTAGATTCATCAAGAGGGGAAAGCTAAGTCCCAGGTATATTGGACCTTTTAAGATTATTAGAAGAATAGAACCTGTCGCCTATCAGCTACAATTGCCAGAGGAAATGGCAAGAATACATGATGTATTTCATGTATCTAATCTCAAGAAATGCCTAGCTGATAAATCACTTGTAGTGCCTCTTAAGGATATAGAGGTAAATGAACAACTTAAGTTTGTAGAGAGGCCTCTACAGATTGAAGACAGGAAAGTTAAGAATCTCAAGCATAAAAGATTAGTTCTAGTCAAAGTCAAGTGGGACTCCAAAAGAGGACCTGAGTACACATGGGAACTTGAATCAGAAATGCAAAAGAAATATCCACATTTGTTCCAGTAGATCTCGAGGACGAGCTCTAAATTAAGGTGGGGAGGATGTAACAATCCTAACTAAACCAACACCCTTGATTATTTCCCCGACACTCTAATATATTTTAAAATGTCCCAATATGTCTTTTTATACACCTCGAGGACGAGCTCTAAAATAAAGTGGGGAGGATGTAACGATCCTAACTAAACCAACACCCTCGATTATTTCCCTGGCACTCTAGTCAATTTATGACTTCGGGTACTCAATCTTCATCTTCGAGAACAGGGGCAAGCACCTCTTCTACAAAGTTCTCAAATGGATAGGCTCTTGTTGGTTCGTGTGAAGGGGTTGCTTTTGTGTGGTAACTTCACATTCGATGACGGCGGTTGAGGGCTTTATGTCGATTTGTTTTGTCTTGTCTACTAGGTATCTTTTCATGATGTATAGTAGGCTAGGTTATGGGGTGTCATAATTTTATCTGATTTTTGTTTGGCATACATATACGGGGCATGTCCCGTATATGAACTAGTGTGGAACACATCCTCACTACTTGTACTTATTTGCGGTTGTTTTAATAGAATCACCGGGGTAACCCTTTACCCAAAAAAACCAAGCCCGAAATACAATATAGCATTAAAAATAAATTAAAAACAAGTTTACTTAAGCTAAGGCGGGCCGCGTAGAACCCACCTCAACCTTACGCGGGCGGTATCAAGGTTAGAACCTGATTTCGTTGATTTCTTTAGTTAAGGCGGGCCGCGTGAGACCCCCATTAAGCTAACGCGGGCCGCAAGAGTCCCAAATTATGGCACAGCCCGGTGTTGACACGTGTCGTAACTCGTGTTGAACCTATTAATGACCCGGATCACCTACGACCCTATTCCCCTACTACGCGGGCCGCGTAAGCCTAGGCTTACCTTTACGCGGGCCGCGAGAGACTTGAATTACAGCCCTATATAAAGGAGGCATCGGGCCTTCAGTCTGCTCGTTCAATTTTCTTTTCTCGATCTCAAAATCAGAATAGTAGGCATAATCTACGGGTATTATACCCTCCTAAATAACGAGGTTCTGCTACGATGTAAGTATTATAACCCCTGGAGACGTATTAGATACTCTGCCCGATTGATCTAGGGTTCCGTAATGGCTGTCGTGGTTATGCTCGACGTAGTCGTTGGAATGCCGTCTCGGGGAGGGTATTACTAATGTTAAAATGGGTTATTATACTAACACACGTGCATTTGTGTAATTGATAGATTATTTCCAGGAAATCCTTACTAAAAACCCTAAGACAGCAATGTGAGTTATCCTCTTTTTGTTAAATGTTTTTACAAAACCTCACTTAATTAAATATATACTAAACAGTTGTTGAGTATTTGTAAGAATACAACTATAGTGGGTATGTTGGGGTTTTGTATACAAAATTTGTTACTGGCTTGGTAACATTCCACAAGTTGAGTATGACAGTACCACTGATGTTAATTGTTATATCTTGGAAACAAATGTAATTGCGGATGCGCCCTCAATACTGTAAAATGATTGGTATTTCAACTTGATTAAACTAGGATTCACTCACCAGTATTTCCCACTGACAAAATGTTTTTAAAACGCGTTTCAGGTAACAAAATGTGAAAGCCAAATAGAAGCCAACTGGACAACAATGAAGGCTTGGAAAAGTGGCAATAAAGTTACCTAAAAGAAATAGATGTTTTTCTTAAATAAAAATAGGATTTATTCCTATGAAAGTGTGTATACTGAAAACTTGGGTTTTACCCATGTGTTTAATGTTATAAAGTGTGGTGGTTTACTCTGATAAAATATTTCCTAACTACGGTCCTGATGAAAATTTCCGCTGCCAAATTAGATAAATAACGTGATACCACCGAAACTGGCTCGTGGCCACCCGTTCCCGGGGATTTGGGATCGGGGGTTGCGACAATATGGCCCTTTCAAAACCATGACTAGAAACCATGACTAAAAACCAGCTTGATAGGAAGATAAAAGTACTTCGATCAGATCGTGGTGGTGAATATCTCAGCTTTGAATTTCTAAATCATCTGAAAGAGTGTGGAATAGTTTCACAACCCTCTCCACCTGGCACACCCCAACTTAATGGCGTGAGTGAAAGGTGAAATCAAATTCTACTTGATATGGTTCGATCGATGATGTATAGAACTAACTTGGGTTACTCCTTTTTGGGACAAGCTCTTATGATCACTTCTCGCATTGTCAATTTAGCTCCGACTAAAAGGTAAACAAAATCGCCATATGAGATATGGCATGGGCGTAAACCCGATTTGGAATACCTTAGAGTATGGGGGTGTGATGCATACATCACAAGTGATTCTGATGATAAGCTCGATCCTCAAGGCGAAAAGGTTGTTTTCGTCGGATACTATAAAAGAAGCGGATATTATTTCTACCATCCTGATGCAAATGTGATTTCCATCAAACGGAAGGGACACTTCGAGGAAGAACTTCTTAATCGAGAAACTGGAAATGATGTGGTTGATCTTGAAGAAATTCAAGAACCACAAACAACCGCTGATATAGTCAGACTTTCTGATCAACATGTAGTTGTTGCCAATGAATCAGACATAAAACACAAGCGTTTGCAGAAGTAGTAGAATTCGCAAGAATCTGATAGATGTCTATGGTGTCTAAAAGGTCCCGAAGTCTTATTAGTAGCTAAGTCTAACGACGAACCTGCTAACTACAAATCTGCAATCTTAGATCCAGAATCTAAAAATGGCAAGAAGCCATGAACGTCGGGATGCAATCTACGCATGGCAATCAAGTATGAGACTTGTTTGAGCTACCCCCCGAATCTCGAGCAGTAGGGAGCAAATGGATTTTCAAGAGAAAAACCAATATGCATTGAAATGTACACACCTATAAAGCACGGCTGGTTATGAAGGGTTTCACTCAATCTCAAGGTATTGACTATGAAGAGACCCTCTCACTCGTTGCTATGATTAAATCAATCAGGATATTGCTTGCCATAGTTGGGTACTATGATTACAAAATATGGCAAATGGATGTTAAAAACTCCCTTCTTAATAGACATCTCTCTGAAGATGTCTATATGGTTCGGCCTAAAGGTTTTGTCGATCCTAAATATCCAACTAAGGTGTGCAAACCCAATAAGTCCATTTATGGACTCAAGCAAGCGTCTCGTAGCTGCAATCTTCATTTTGACCAGAAGATCAAAGAGTTTGGTTTTGTCAAGAATGAAGATGGGCTTGTGTTTACAGAAAGGTTAGTGGGAGCACCATATCATTCTTCATCCTGTATGTGGATGATATACTAATAATTGGAAATAATATCCCTATGCTTAACGAAGTTAAACACTATTTGGGATCTTGCTTCGCAATGAAAGATCTTGGAGAAGCTGCTTACATTCTAGGAATGAAGATCTATAGGGATAGATCTAAGCGGCTTCTAGGGCTAAGTCAAATAACGTACATAGACAAAAATGTCAACACGCTTCAAGATGGAAACTCCAAGAAAGGAGGTGTTCCCATGACTAAAGGAACCGTGTTGAACAAATCGCAATCTCTTTCAACGGACATTGATATTAAGCAAATGGAAGTAGTTCCATATGCTTCAGCGATTGGTTCAATCATGTATGCTATGTACTAGTCTTCACATCTCATATGCTTTAAGCATAACCAGTCGTTTTCAGCATAGTCCAGGAATTGCCCATTGGACTGCAGTAAAGAACATTCTGAGGTACCTGAGAAGAACCAAAGATATGTTCTTGGCGTTTGGAGGAGTGGAAGAGGAGCTCACTGTAAGGTGTTACACTAATGCTGGCTTCCAAAGTGACCGAGATAATTCTCGTCCACAATTAGGATTCGTATTCACTCTCAATGGAGAAGCTGTCTATTGGAAAAGATCCAAACAGAGTATAGTGGCGGATTCAGCCACCGAATCCGAATCTATAGTTGCATCAGATGCTGCGGAAGAATCTGCTTGGATGAAGTAGTTCATCAATGACCTCGATGTGGTTTCAAGTATTCAGAAACCGATCTATGTATTCTGTGATAACACAGGAATCATTGCTCAAACCAAGGAGCCCGGATCACAGGGTTAAGCACATTCTAAGAAAGTTCCACTATATACGGGAAATACTGGAACGAGGAGATATCTTAATAAGCAAAATAGACACAGATCAAAACCTAGCATACCCGTTCTCTAAACTGATGACTCAGGACAAGCTATCGGTCTTAGATTGGATAACCATTTGTTTTGATTTAGTATTTGGATGTACGAACATTCAAACAGTTGTACCTTTTGAACTCACCTTTGATCAAAGTTTGAATCATACACTGTGTTCGATTTTGATACGTTTAATCCATGAATCTTGTATTCTAAATTATCTGTAGTCGGTCAGACTCGTGGGAACGACTCTGAATTAAGACTATTCTGACTTTGGACTCAAGGAGTTGACTTCCAAACTCACAAACCTCATTGTGAATGACATTGGATGAACTCGCACCAAATCATCTTTATGGATCAAGGTCATAAGATGTATTTGATTTAGGTATACTCATTTAGTATCCTCTGACCTGAGATACATACTAGAACTTTCGTTTACTAAAGACTATTCTTTGATCAGTGTCCAACGTTGTCGCGTAACTGCTAGTCATAAAGGCATTGGTTGGGAGTGGTTCTGAAGTTCAGTGGGAGTTGTATGTAGTTAAGATGGGATTCTGTACTCCTACATTATATGTAACAGTTAGACATTTGGGCGCCCTTGTTGATTCAAACTGGTGAAGTGTAAGGCCTTACCCAAACTTACTGTGTGTTTGATTGAACCACTTTGATTCTATGAACGAGAACGATAATGATTAAACGCCATGTGAGATTGAATCTGATCCATGTCTCATTGTTCAATTGATGTCTTTTACAGAAAGGATAGATGACAACGATTTCCATAAGTCTACTTTTTTCATGTAGCAAGTCGTTGCTAAAGAGAAGATACCTTGGTTAATGACTTTAAAGTGTCATGACCTGTTGGGGGCAGCTATGTGTAGCTAGAACACCGCTGGCTGTCTGCGTTGAGATCTTATCAGAGACCATCCAAGTGGGAGCTGTTAGATATTATGTCCGGTTCGATAAGTCAACGCTGCCGACCGGGTCTTGACCCGTAAGAGTTACACATTGGGCAACGAACTAAAAATCCACTTAACCCGTTTAACTTACGAACAAAATACGAGACTGATCATAATTATATTTATAATCATAAACGGGTATTAACTGAGAGACGGGTACATGGACCGGGTGACACGGGTATTCTTACCCATTGCCACTTGTCGCGCACCAAACCTTTGGCCAATTACAACACATGCAATTTTGCATGAGTGCCATTTGGCTTGCATGCAAGAAGGTCCATGTCTTTAAATTGTGGGTCTTGCATTTTGGAGTAGAAGAGATGAACAAAATTAGTTGTTGCAACACAAAATGCTCTCAACAACACCCACAATATAACCGGCCACCGAGCCAGCTGCGAGCCGCCGTCATCGTCTCGCCGCCGCCATCACAGCCCCGTCTCCGCCACCGCCCTGCTGTCGCCGGCTACGACCGCAGCCTGCTGCCGTCGGCCACTGCCGCCGCTTGGCGCCGCCCCCCTTCGTTGCGTTTCGTTGGTTAGTTTACTAGCACTTGTTCGTTGAACCTCGGTGTCTCGACCGATTAGTCATTAACTGAGGTATATCTTTCTCATCGGTAGTTAAATATATTTTACTGTGCTCGTATTTGCATGTAACCGGATCCTGTCAGGTTTCGTTTTGTTGATCATTAGTTTATATTTACGCTGCGTTTTATTAATTAATTTGCTTAATTAATTATCTATTATTTATTGAACCGGGTTTTTGATAAATAAAATTTTAATCGATCACCATAGAAACCCAACAAGTACAAGTACAGATGCCGTCCATAAGTACACTAAGACTAGCCTCATTCACAACACAACCCAACTCATATAAAACTAATTTCTCTCTCTTCGGCCTACACAACCCAAACCAACATAATTTTTGATACACATTCACAACCTAACCCAACCTAAGTTTTAATAAAATAAATATATATATATATGATTATATTTTATTGTATTAAAAATAAGGGAAAAGATCAAATAGTTAATTTCGCTAGGAAGGATAAGAAGCAATAAGAGGATGACATGTGGCAAAGATAAAAAACATAAGGAGGGGCATTTTGGTCAAAACTCACCATCTTCAAAAAAACCCAGCATCTACAATTCATTTCTCTTCCCTGTATACTTAAATCCACCGTTTTCAAAACTATAAACTACCACATCATAACCAACACCACCACCTCCTCCTCCTCCTCCACCACCACCACCACCACCACTACCACCTACGATCGCCACCATCTTGCCAGAAACTAGATCTGAAACCACCACCACCTTCAACCACCTGTTGGGTTTTTCAGATCTGACACCATCATTCCACCATCCACCGCCACCGCTCCACCGCCACCGCTCCACCGCCACCAGTTTCCCCATGGTGTATCAGAGTTTTTTTTCGCCCACCGTTGTTAATCAGAGTTCTTTTGTAAGTTGTGTTATTTTTTATTTTCATTGCGTTTTAGTTATGAAACCTCAATTGCGTTTTTCACTTCATTATGTTTTAGTTAGAGTTCTTTTCATTTTTGTTCTTCTGGATGTTAAAGTAGAGACATGACCATGCTAAAATAGGAGCATGATCATGTTGGAACAAAAGGCATGACCATGTTAAAACTCATTGCGTTTTAGAACCTGCAGTGCAAAGAACATGACCATGCTTAGACAGAGGCATGATCATGTTGGAACTAAGGCATACCCATGTTAAAACTACACTGCTTTTTAGAACCTGCAGTGCAAAATATAGATTTTGGTTTTATTGCGTCTTATAACCTGGAGTGTAAAAAACATGATCATGCTAAAATAGAAGCGTGGTCATGTTGGAACAAAAGCATGACCATGCTAAAACATAAACATGGCCATGTTAAAACTTCATTGCTTTTTAGAACCTGCAGTGCAAAATATTGATTTTTAGTTTTATTGCGTTTTACAAGCAAAGAACATGATCATGCTAAAATAGAAGCATGATCATGTTGGAACAAAAGCATGACCATGTTAAAACATAAACATGGCCATGTTAAAACTCCATTGCTTTTGAGAACTTACAGTGCAAAATATTGATTTTGGTTTTCATTGCGTTTTACAACCTGAGGTACAAAGAACATGATCATGCCAAAACAGAAGCATGGTCATGTTGGAACAAAATAATGACCATGTTAAAACATAAACATGGCCATGTTAAAACTTCATTGCTTTTTAGAACCTACAGTGCAAAATATTGATTTTTGGTTTCATTGCGTTTTACAACCAAAGAACATGATCATGCTAAAATAGAAGCATGGTTATGTTGGAACAAAAGCATGACCATGTTAAAACAAAAACATGGTCATGTTAAAACTCCATTGCTTTTTAGAACCTACAATGCAAAATATTGATTTGTGGTTTCATTGCGTTTTACAAGCAAAGAACATGATCATGCTAAAATAGAAGCATGGTCATGTTGGAACAAAAGCATGGCCATGTTAAAACATAAACATGGCCATGTTAAAGCTCCATTTCTTTTTAGAGCCTACGGTGCAAAATATTGATTTTTGCTTTCATTGCGTTTTACAACCTGGGGTGCAAAGAACATGATCATGCCAAAATAGAAGCGTGGTCATGTTGGAACAAAAGTGTGACACTTCGGGTTTTCCCAGACAACCATTCCTGTATTCAACCTACTTGTATATATATGATTTATATTAAATGAAAGTTTGTGATCATTGTGACGTGCTAATGGTGATAACATGTACGTATTAAATATATATATGTGTGTGTGTGTGTGTGAGTGAGTATGTGTAAGAAAGAGGTGAGCCGAAAACCATGACCCAACTCGCAACTTATTAAGGGCCGATTCGGTTTGGGCCATATGGAGGCCCAAGTCGCAACCACACCCTAACCCACTCGTGACATTATATAAACCAACCCTCCCCTCCCTTAATCATTTTTACAACACACTTCTCTCACTCACCCTCATTCTCTAACTCCAAAACCCTAGCACAACACCCTCATTCCCTCTCCTTTCCTTCTTCCTCGGATCAACCGGTAACAAGATCACTCTCGGATTCTAGCTCGAGATCATCATTTGGAGCTTGGTTCATTGATTCCTTGTACCCCTACTTCCAACCGGTTAGCATGAATATCTTCATAGTTGTTTTGCTTGTTTGTCTTGTTACTAAAATGCTTGATAGTGCTTGATTGTTGATGTTTGTTGCGATAAAATGCTTGTTTGATGATAAAAGTGGTTGCTTGAAATGATTTTGTGTCTTAATGAAAATGATCCGGTTTTGTGTTTAAAGGTTTGCTATTCGGTTGTAGTAAGGGTTGGTTAGGAGGTTTTAGGCATAAATGTTTGGGTTTATATGATGAATCTTGTTTGTGTGCCTTGATATTGTCCGAGAAGTATATAGAAGGTTTAAACAGGATTTTGGGTTGGATTGTTGATAAAGGGGGGTTTGAATGTTCATAAATAATTGCTTGAATGTTATATGAATATGATGATGAACAGCATGAATGTCACTTAAATATTTTGAATATGCCTTGTTTGATCCGATTTAGACACAAAATAGACAAACAGACATGTTTAGTGTGGATAGTACTATGTTTCATGAAAATGCAATATCATTGGCTAGTACATGTCAGGTTCTAGAAGATCTTCAGTGCACGTAATCACGGTTGCGAGTCGCAACCTTTGGTTGCGACTCGAGACCACATCAAGCTTTGTCGAGACCTCCCAGTTGCGAGTCGCAATCAACGCGTGTCGAATCCGGTTGCGAGTCGTAATCACTGCTGTCAAGTCGGAACCGCCGGTTGCGAGTCGGAACCTCTGGTTGCGACTCGTAACCAAAACGTGATAAACCGAGACCTCGGTTGCGAGTCGTAACCTCGGTTGCGAGTCGCAACCACCCTTGTCTCGACTGGGCTATTTTGGGTGTTATTGGGCTTTGACTGTTGGGCTTTCTGTTGACTGGGCTACGTGTTGTTGCTGCTGATTGTATGTTTAGGGCTGACCCAATAACCCAACTGTTTGTTGTTACGCATGTTATACGTGTTTGCTATATGTGTTTGCCGTACGTGTTCGCTATGTGTTTATTTGTACCCAACTTGACCCATACTTGGTAACCATGCTAGGACGTGGTGACCAACATACTTGACCGGGTAAAATAATCTACCGAGCAACCCAAGGTGAGTTCACAACTTAAAAGCATGCGTCCCGGTGGTTTGGGACACGAGACTAAAATAACCCTATTCCCTTGTAAAGGGGATACCATTTACATTCCTTCCCTAATTACTGGGAACAAACTTACTTTTCCTTCCCTTGTCATTGGGAAACCTTTTAGTTAATTACTGTTTATACGAAATGCAACCAAACGGCACTAAACGCAACTCTATCACTCAAGTCCCTACTACATAATACCGATTAGTCGCCGGGGCCAGGCGAACGGGTTATTAGTTGATAGCGCTATTTAGGTTTTACCAACCTCACACCGTGCCATGGTATGGGATCGGTCGTGAACTAATGTACTCAGGCATCCGTCAATGATGATAGAACATTGACATCGGGGCATCCTGCGGAAACGCAAACGGTTACCTAGTGTTCGGTATTGGAAAAACAGTTTAGTCGCTAACTTTTGGGGTAGCTCCCCATGGCATGTATAAACGGATAAATTAACTGGTGAAACAAGTTTTTGGTATTTAAAACTGGACTACTAGTGAAGTCACTCAGCATTATTGTTGACCCCTTACTGCATGCTTTGCAGGTAACCAGTGACTGAGGAGCTGCTGCTTGGGAATGTGTAGTGATCGTCAAAACCCGTGTGTTGGGTTTTATTTATCTTGAACCATGAACTGTCTTTTAAAACTATTTGGTTTATGCTTCCGCTGTTTTGTTTAAACTTACTATCAAACTTAAGCTAAGATGTTGCTAAACTACTCGAGATAACATTTTTCTTTACTATTAACCAATGCTTAGTATAATTGGTGGTTGGATCCTGGTCAGTCACGCCCTCAAAGCGGGTGTTATCCGCAGGTGGATTTTGGGGGTGTGACAAAAAGCATGACCATGTTAAAACATGAACATGGCCATGTTAAAACTTCATTGTTCTTAGAATCTATAGTGCAAAATCTTGATTTTGGGTTTCATTGCGTTTTAGAACTGCAGTGTAAAAGAACATCAAAGAACATGATTATGTTAAAAGGGAAGCATGATCATGTTGGAGCAAAGACATGACCATGTTAAAACATAAGCATGACCATGTTAAAACATAAACATTACACTGTTAAAACCCATTGCGTTTTAGAACCTGGATGTTGCAACAGAGGTATGGCCATGTTAAAACAAATGCATGACCTTGTTAAACAAAGGCATGACCTTGTTAAAACAAAAACATGGCCATGTTAAAACAAAGGCATGGCCATGTTAAAAGAGAAACATGACTATGTGAAACCCATTGCGTTTTAGGTACGTTTTCTTCAGAATTTGAGTGCAGAGAACATGGTCATGTTAAAACATAAACATAATCATGTTAGAATAGAGGCATGTCCATGTTAAAACATAATCACGGTCATTTGAAACCCGATTGCGTTTTAGAACCTGGGTTATAGTGTCTTGTTCTATCCACTGCGTTTTACGCATCTGGGTTTTCGAATTTTTTTTTGTGACAACCCTCACTAAACCAGGTATCCGTACGATTTAATTAATAATTAATTGCTGCTTAATTACTGTGCTTAACTGAAATTGCTGACGAACTGCTACTTGATTTCTAGTACTTGTATATTCCTGCATCATACTTTGATTTCCATCACTACATTATTTACAAGTTGAACCTTAGTGACAAACATGATGCACTAAAGCACAGTAGCATTAGAACGGATAACCTATTGAACATGCTGATAAAGCCAGCATCAGGCAGACACTGCCTCTAAGGGCCTGTATGAGCCAGAAATATTTTACTACACCCATAGTGAGTGTAGGGATACAAGGGTTGTAGAATTGCGTCTCTAGGAATAAGATATAATGACTGGATGTGCCTAAAACGTACTCTAAGCACGAAACACAGCACTTTTATTAACATACTAGCTTCTGGCTAACTAATAAAGTGCCAAAACATGAGGAAAATATTCCTGACACTTTGCAGAATGAGTTGTGTCACTAAAAATATTATTTACGACACTTAAAAGCTTACTTAAGCACTTTAACGGATTACTATCCAACCGAACAACCGGACTATACCCGGAACATAAAAATATTGACAATAATATTATTGGTCTTTTTCTGAGCCAGTTAGGGTCCCTGAATACCCTAACACCCGCGTTAAAGCACAACATGTGACTAACTAAGTTAACCCCTAAATCTAACTTGGTTTAACGTAACTAAACTCCAACTATCTACTTGAAATCGAACCAAGACCCCCCCCCCTCATGTAATCGGCCCAACTAGGGGGAAACACAAGGGTACAAAGTTAGATTATTTTATTATAATTGCCTAATATCTAGGGAACATTGTAACCAATGGATTAAGAACAAGAGTTTGTCTATAAATACCAACACTTAGCACATAAGATCATAACACTTCAAAAACCACTCAACACATCTCTCTCTCTCTTGCTCCCAACTTTCAGCCGAACCCCCTTGGGTCACCACCACCATTTTCGAGCTTTGATCTTCTCATTCCAACATCATACAAGTCTTACGGGTCACGCATAAGGAGTCTTGGAGCAAGCGGAAGGCAAAGGACCTCGATATCTTGCTTTTATCCACCACCTTTTCGCCTAGAATCTTCCCTAGCCCCGAGCTAGAGGTATAACACTTGAAACTCATACTCGAATCATTCTAAGGTGGTTAATAAGATTTGTAACGGTTAAAATGCGGAAACTTATCTTTTGAAGCTTTAAAGGCTACTAAAACATGAATATCGTTGGATAAAAGCTTAATACTTGTGTAAAAGTTGTAGTATTAGAAAGTTGTGAATATTGAGGCCCGATCTATGATGTGGTAGCTCGGATCACCATTTAACCCGGTTTGGTTAAGATCATGGATCTTGACATAAGCTTGTTTCGGACGGTACAAGGGTTAAAAGGTGAAACTCTACCACACGAGAAACATGAACTTGTGTAAAAGTATTTTTACTTGTAAAATAGTGTTTAAAACTAGCGGATCTACGTATCTGCAAGTGGTATTTTCAAAGGACCAAGTGTCGAGAAAATCATGTTTTCTAAAAGACGGATAACACACTAACAAGTGTGATTTTTACAAACCACAAGCGTATAAACACTTGTGAAATGAAAGATCCGACAAAATAACAATCTTTGTGAAAGATGACGGGAAGGTGTAAAGATGGATTTATTCTAAAAACGAGGTTTTTACAAGATTGAGTTACTTTATACAAAGATCCACAAAATATAACGGGATCTACACTATAGTTTTCGGAAAAAAACCACAAGTTCATGTGATTATGCGATTTACATGCTTGTCGACTAGTTTGATGTGTCAGAAATTGTTTGGTTGAATCAAGAAGTTGTTGAAATGATTTGGTAAAAGAAAATGATACGCTTGAAAGCGTGGCCCCCTCCAGTTACAGAGGAAACTCTGGCGAAATTTTTTCTAAAACCTAACACTTAGAATTATTTACAAGTGTTAGAATTATTTTCGACAAGTTTTCAAAATATATTTCGCCACAACTTTATTTACAAATATTCGGAGGTGGGATTTTCACAAAACTAAACGTGATAAATATATATTTGGTAAATATAATTTTTCACAACACTGTTTATGATTATTTTGTGAAAATACACAAATATTATTTTTAGAGTAAAAATAATATTTGCAAACGTTGACAAATCCAAAATAATACAAACGCTTTCACGATAAACATATAAGTTACAACGGTAATTATTATTACCACACGATTACTAAAACGTAACTTACGCATTATACGGAAATGATTATGAACGTATATTTTATCAATGTATTATTTTTGGGGAAAAATTATGTGAAATGGAAATATAATATTTTTGAGAAAAATATTAAGTGAGACTTAATATTATAAATTGAACGCACATGTATTAAATCCCCCATCCTTGGGAAGGAGATTAACTACCAAGTACATGCAAAATATAAACACGAAATAGTTGTCTAACTATTTCCCAAAAACCCAAACTATAAAGCTAAGGCACGGCCATCCGTCTAATAGAATTAGTACATGTAGGTCGTCGCACAGCTGACATTCGGAGTACTTGGTAGAGACGCACTGACTGTGAGTTCATGTCCCCCTTTTCTCTTAACTGTTTTCAGTTTTCTAAACTGCGGGGGTGAAATACATGTTACTATGATTATGAATAAGTTTATACATGGTATGGTTAGCGTAAGGAGGTTTGTTACTTAGATCATGTGAATGGGTAGGCGGAAACTTGAGGTCATTAGTCCTCAGGGTAGGACCGAGGGGCAGGAGCGATAGATCTATTTGGGTGTAGCGAGCCCAGTCCCAGGCCCAGCATAACGGACCTTGGGATGACTTTGTACCCGACGCATAAATCTGCTAGGTTTGAGCCTTCCTACTTGCATTTCATACATATTAATGGCCTTGCAAACCATTGGTGATCTCTTTTTCCTTATTTGCTACATACCAGGATTTTTGATAAATACAAAGGTTTACTTACTCACTTACACATGAACTCGCTCAACATTATTGTTGATTTTTCAACTTACATGTATTTCAGGGAATTAAAAGATCTGGCACGGTATGGCACGTTTTCCCGCTGCACTAGTTTCCAAGATCATCCGGGGTTTAGGAAATGTGACTCTTTCCTGGACAAGTCACAGTCCTTAAACTGTGTTTATGTTATGTTTAATTTTGTAATGTTTGTTGAACAAGGTTATGGTTGTTAGGGCGTGTTTCCCGTAAAAACAATGGTACTATATTTGGTTTTAAAACTTAATGGATGATTCTTGCATGTTTTTAACTCATATAGCTTTGTTATGATTAAGCTATGGTATTAAGAAGTCACGCCAAATTAACCACGCTTCCGCAAAGCCAGGGTGTGACAGCTTGGTATCAGAGCTCTGATCATAGCGAACTAGGATTCCTTCTCGAGTCTAGACTATGATCACTAGGGCTCTCACGAAAACATTTTTACTGCATACCACTTAAGTCCAGATCCAAAACATTTTTACAAACAAATGTTGAGCACATTTTATTTATTATTTTTAGGCTCAGTCTGGGAGGCCGAGGCTCGATCTAATAGGTCGAGGTAGTTGTCTAGTGGGACTAGGGAGTCAGTCTGGGAGGCTGGGAGAATTGGCTAGTGGGACTAGGGAGTCAGTCAGGGAGGCTGAGAGAATTGGCTAGTGGGACTAGGGAGTCAGTCTGGAAGGCTGGGAGAATTGGCTAGTGGGACTAGGAAGAGCAGTCTGGGAGGCTGGGAGGCTAGTGGGACTAGGAGAATTATGTGATATCTTACTTGGTAACTTATGTGATTATTTGATTGAATGACCGATTATTTGTGCATACTTGTGTCTATGTTACAGACTCATGGACTCAGCCGGTACTGGTGACTCGGACACCACCGGACCCAGGCCTATCGTATCTGATGACCTCCCATCTTCGGAGCATGAGGTGCATACATCTGATTCCACCAGCACGGACGACGACGATTTCCAGCCCTTCGCACTACCCGAGGGTGCTGATGAGCCTGCAGATGGCCCTCCTGCTGAGTACCTCCTATACCTTTAGCCGTTTATCCCGCATATGACTTACTACTTGACGCCGAGGCTGACGGCGATATCGATCTGTTTGAGGATGAGCCTATCGAGGACTCACCCGCACATTCACCGGTCCCAGACTCCTTTGAGTCTGTGGCATCCGCACCTTCTCACGAGGTGAGCGCACAGCACTTTGCACACGATTCGGATCCTGACCAGGCATCCTCTGCCGCACCTATTCCTAGCTTTGCATTTGACCATGATGACATAGAGGATTCTGATCCCATCTTTCCTCCGGGATTCGACCCGGATCATGATATTGAGTTTATCCCGATGGACCAGCCCATGGAGGATCCCGCTGATCCAGTCGATCCTATTGATCCCGAGTTCGATTTCGAGATGGATTTTGATGACCATGAGCCTGCCTTGGCTCCTGAGCAGGCAGCTGCTCTAGATCCTATGCCCGAGCATGACCCCGTACATGCTGGCATCCCAGTTGAGCCTGTTCTAGCTGAACCGCCCGTTGATGATCACTTGGAGGGCGATCATGTCGTTGTTGCTGTCGATCCTGTTGTTCCCCCACCTATTGTTGATATACCTATTGAGCACATTGCACCAGTTGATCCTATTGTTGCTCCCCCATTTGATCCCGTTCCACTTGAGCCTGAGCACGCACTGTTTGCAGACCACATGGATCCACCGGATGAGCATGCACAGCACGGTTGGATACCTGCTGATGAGGATGTTCCACCTTTGCCCCCTCAGATCCCTGTTTCACGACATGTTGATTTTTCCTTTCAGGTTCCTCAGATTGTACCTCCAGCGAGGCCTGGAGAGGGTTCTTCAGCCCATCCTTTTGGGCACGTACCGATGTCTATTCCCTTCATGCCCCAGATGTCATCTGTTCCATCCTCTATTACACCGATTCATGTGGCACCGTTTGACCCCACCAGTGAGCCTTTGCTTTGGTCGACACCACCAGTCATGCCACCTACTGATCCTTACCATTCATTTCATGTGGGACACACCATAGAGGACGTTTTAATGTCCTTCGTTCATCAGCACGAGTCACACACGCAGCGTCTCCAGGAGCTTGAGAGAGCTCAGCTGCCACCATGTTCATGCCATGGTCAGATACACTCTCCTCTTCAGCCATGTCGATCATTACCCCCAGATTATGTTGCTCGTCTCTTTACACTAGAGCAGCAGGTTGCTTCTGTCATCCGTACTCAGCAAGCTATGGAGGAGGACTGGCTCCAGTTATGTCGCTTGATTTACACTTACTTTCCCCCTCCTCCACCGCCATCTGTATAGAGCTCATCAGTACTGCTTGTGTAGACGTTGGTGAGAGGACCGCGATTGCTTTTGGTTGCATAGCATTTTGGAGACTACATGATGATACTGACTTTTGACACATACTTGATGTATTTGATGTATTTGACACTGATTTGATATAGCTTTTGGACAGGGGTGATGTAGCCCCTAGTTGATTGATGATTGTATGACACAGTGATGTACTGATACACTTACGTTGTGGTCTCGATATATATGGCAATCGCAGTATTCTCATCATATTTGATTCGCTTGATTGCTTATTTACATTATTATGACATGGGATGTTGTGTGTATATTTTTATGACATGGGATGTTGTCACACCCTGGCTTTGCGGAAGCGTGGTTAATTTGTGTGACTTCTTAATACCATAGCTTAATCATAACAAAGCTATATGAATTTAAAAACCATGCAAGTCATCCATTAAGTTTTTGAAAACATAATACAATACCATTGTTTTTAACATGCAACCATAACCTTGTTCAGAAACATAACAACTTATAACAAAACATAAACGTGATTTAGGGATTGTGTCTTGTCCAGGTAAGAGACACAACCCTAAACCCTGATGACTTCATGACCAGTGCAGCGGAAAACGTTCCATACCGTGCCAGATCCGTTTAATTTCCTGAAATACATGTGAGTTGAAAAATCAACAGTAATGTTGAGCGAGTTCATGCGTAAGTGAGTATGTAAAACCTTTGCGAGTATAAAAATAGTTGTGGTATGTAGCAGTGTAAGAGGACTTGTGATCACCAATGGTTTGCAAGGCCACTGACATATGTGAAGTGCAAATAGGGAGACTCAAACCTAGCAGATTTATGCCACGGCAAAATATGTGGACAAAGTCACCCCACGGTCCGTTTCTAGTTTGGCCGGGGGCTGGGCTCGCTACACCCAGATAGATCTACCGCTCCTGTCCCTCGGTCCCTCCATGAGGACTAATGGCCCCATGTTGTTCCTATCCACTCACATGATCGTATAACACCTCCTTACGTTAAACATACCGTTGTAAAGTACTCGTAAATCATAGTAACATGTATTTCACCCCCGCAGTTAAGTAAACTGAAAACAGTTAGAGAAAAGGGGGACATGAACTCACAGTGAATGCGTATCTCTACCAAGTGATCCGAATATCCGAAGCTGTGCAACGACCTACAGGTGCTAATTCTATTAGACGGATGGCCGTGCCTTAGCTTTATAACTTATATTTTTAGGAGACGGTTAGACAACCGTTTCGTGTACATACTTGGTATTTTACTTTCCTTCCCAAGGATGGGGGATTTAAATACATGTGTATTTATACTATCTCATTAAGTCCCACTTAATATATTTTTATTTCTTATTCCAAAATATAATTATTTTTCTCAAAAATAATATATTTTCTCTTTACATGATACTTTCCAAAATAATACGTTGACAACATACGTGTCGGTGAATATTTCCGCGTAATGCGTAAGTTACGTTTTAAATGATTAGGTGGTAATAGAAATTACCGTTGTAACTTTTATGCTTGTCGTATAAGCGTTGGTATTATTTTGGGTTTGACAAGTTAGCAAATATTATTTTTACTCTAAAAATAATATTTATACATTTTCACAAAATAATCATAAACAGTGTTGTGACAAAATATATTTACCGAATATATATATTTATCACGTTTAGTTTTGTGAAAATCCCACCTCCGATTATTTATAAATAAAGTCATGGCGAAATATATTTGAAAACATGTCAAAGTAGTCTAACACTTGTAAATAATTCTAAGTGTTATATTTTTAGAAAATTTCGCCAGAGTTTCCCCTGTAACTGGAGGTGGCCACGCTTTCAAGCGTATCATTTTCTTTTACAAAATCATTTCAACAATTCTTCAAATCAACCAAATCAATTTCCAATACTTCAAACTAGTCGATAAGTATGTAAAATCGCAATATTACATGAACTTGTAGTTTTTCTAAAACTATTATGTAGATCTCGTTGTATTTAGTGGATCTAGGTATAAAATAGTTTATTCTTGCAAAAACCCCGTTTTTGGAACAAATCACTCTTTACAACTTCCGACAATTTTATAAAAATTGTTATTTTGTCGGATCTTTCATTTCACAAGTGTTTATACACTTGTAGACTATAAAAATCACATTTGTTAACCTGTTATACAACTTTTATAAAACATGATTTTCTCAATACCCGGTCCTACGAATATACCACTTGTACATACGTAGATCGGCTCGTTTTAAATACTATTTTTCATGTTAAAACACTTTTACACAAGTTCATGTTTCCCGTGTGGTGGAGTTTCACCTTTTAACCCTTGTACAAAAGAAACAAGTGTATGTCAAGATACGTGATCCTAACAAAGTTGGGTTAAACGATGATGAGAGCCACCACATCATAGATCGGGCTTTAACAATCAACATATTCAAATACTACGACATTTACACGCGTTATGTTCTTTTATCCAACGATTTTCACTTTTTAGTAGACTTTAAAGATTCATGAAGCGGGTTACCGACATTTAACCGATAAAAATCCTTTTAACCACTTTAGACACGACTAATAACGAGTTTTAAACAATATACCTCTAGCTCGGGGCTAGGGAAGATTCTAGTCGAAAACTGCGTGGATAAAAGCAAATGCTCGAGGTCCTTCAACTTCCGTTTGTTCCGAGCTTCGTTGTACGTGATCCTCAAGGCTTGTATGCTCTTGGAATGGATGAAGCAAAACCGAAAAACGGATGGGTGGTGGGGGGGGTTCTCGGCCGTGAGGGAGCAAGAGGGAGAGAGAGGGTGAGTTTGTTAAGTGTGTGTGTTAGTGTGTGTGAGAGTGTGGTGAGTATTTATAGAGAAAATTTCGTTATCGTCCACCGGTTCTCCATGCTCTCTAGATATCCGCATAATCAAATTTAATATAATAAAAGTGTACCCTCCTTGTTGGCCGATTTGGTTAGGGTGATGGGACCACCCGGTTGGATCTCGATTGTTCAGTTACGGTTCAGTTATGTTAAGTCGGTTACTTAAAGGTCTAACCTCGTTAGTTGTTTAATGTGTTACAAAGCGGGTGTTAGGGTAATCAGGGACCCTAACTGGCTCAGAAAAATACTAACAATAATTCTGGCAATATTTTTATGTTCCGGGTATTGTCCGGTTGTTCGGTTGGATAGGAATCCGTTAAAGTGCTTAAGATATCCTTTAAGCGTCGTAAGTAATATTTTTAGCGACACAATTTATTCAGCAAAGTGTCGGGAATAATTCTTTGTATTTTGGCACTTTATTAATTAGCTAGAAGCTAGTGTGTAAATAAAAGTGCTGTGTTCCGTGCTTAAAGTACGTTTTAGGCACATCCAATTCTCTATATCTTATCCCTAGAGACGTAATCATACAACCCTTGTATCCTTACACACACTATGGGTGTAGTAAAATATTTCTGGCTCATACAGGCCCTTAGAGGCAGTGCTTGCATGATGCTGGCTATATCAGCATGTTCAATAGGTTATCCGTTCAAATGCTACTGTGCTTTTGTGCATCACGTTTGTCACTAAGGTTCAGCATGTAAATAATGTAGTGACGGAAATCAAAGTATGATGCAGACATGTACAAGTATCATCAATCAAGTAGCAGTTTATCAGCAAACTCAGTAAAGCACAGTGATTAGGCAATAATTATTAATTAATTAAGTCGTACGGATACCTGGTTTTGAGAGGGTTGTCACATTCTCCCCCCGTTAAATAAATTTCGTCCCGAAATTTAAGTTCTACTTGTAGATGCAGAGTTTTTAGGAAATAAGTGGGGGTATTTCTCTTTCATCCGGTCCTCACGCTCCCAGGTGTATTCAGGACCATGTCTGGCATTCCAGCGAACCTTGACGAGTTTGACACTGCTCCGGCGGGTCCTGTTAACCTTCCAATCTGTGACCTCGACAGGTGCTTCTACGAAGTGGAGCGTGTCGTCAACATGAATCTCGTCGATAGGAATGGCAACTTCAACTTGAGTTGGACTCTTCTTTAAATTGGATACATGAAATGTATCGTGAACACCATTTAATTCAGCAGGTAGGTCCAACTTGTATGCTACGGTTCCAATTCTTTCTAGAATTCTGAAAGGACCAATGTAGCGTGGATTTAACTTCCCACGCTTCCCAAAGCGTGCTACCCCTTTCCAGGGTGATACCTTCAATAACACCATCTCTCCAACTTGAAAATCCACATGTTTTCGGTTTGGATCCGCATAGGCCTTGTGTCTGTGGCGAGCGGCTTCGATGCGTTTAAGAATCTGCGCAATCTTGTCTGTCGTCTCTTGGACGATTTCGGGACCGGCAAGCTGCCTATCACCTGCGTCAGCCCAACATAGTGGTGATCGACACTTGCGTCCGTAAAGGGCTTCAAAAGGCGCGACACCAATACTGGTGTGGTAGCTGTTGTTGTATGAGAACTCGACCAAAGGTAAGTGTTTATCCCAGCTACCGCCCAAATCCATAGCACATGCCCTCAGCATGTCTTCCAAAGTCTGTATCGTTCGCTCGCTCTGGCCGTCAGTTTGCGGATGGAACGCAGTGCTCAGATTCAATTGTGAGCCAAAAGCTTCTTGGAAGGATTGCCATATCCTTGACACAAACCTTCCGTCTCTATCAGAGATGATTGAGAGGGGTACTCCATGTCGTGCTACGATCTCTCTCAAGTAAATTTCCGCAAGTTTACTTGTACTGTCTTTCTCCTTGATTGGCAGAAAGTGTGCGGACTTTGTCAGGCGGTCAACAATCACCCAAATCATATCATGGCCTCTTGGCGTTCTTGGCAGTTTTGTAACAAAATCCATTGAGATTTGTTCCCATTTCCACTTGGGAATCTCAGGTTGTTGCAGAAGTCCCGAGGGCTTCTGGTATTCCGCCTTGACCTTAGCGCACGTTAAACATTTGCTCACGTAAATAGCAACGTCGCCTTTCATCCTAGGCCACCAATAGTAATTTCTGAGATCTTGGTACATCTTATCCGATCCCGGGTGGATAGAGTACCGTGACTTGTGCGCTTCATCGAAAATAACTTCCCTTAATTCACCAAATAGAGGAACCCAAATCCTTTTCTCAAAACATAATGTTCCTTCCTCGTTTGGCACCAATATCTTCTCCATCCCACGGAGATACTCCTTCTCAAGGTTCTCCTCCTTGAGAGCTTCTTTCTGCGCTGCACGAACGCGCGAGGAGAGATCGGTTTGGATTATCATTTCCATAGCCCTAACCCTTAGGGGCTTGATCCTTTCCTTACGACTTAAGGCATCAGCGACTACATTCGCCTTCCCTGGGTGATACTTTATCTCGCAGTCGTAATCGTTCAATAATTCAACCCATCGTCTTTGCCTCATATTCAACTCCTTCTGGTTGAATATATGCTGGAGGCTCTTGTGATCTGTGAAGATTGTGCACTTCGTACCATACAGGTAGTGTCTCCAGATCTTTAGTGCAAAAACCACTGTGCCTAGCTCCAAATCATGCGTGGTATAATTCTTTTCGTGCACTTTCAGTTGACGTGATGCGTAAGCGATGACCTTTTGACGTTGCATCAACACACAACCCAATCCTTGACGCGATGCGTCGCAATATACCACAAAATCGTCGGTACCTTCAGGTAGAGCTAAGATTGGCGCGTTACAAAGCTTATCCTTCAACACTTGAAATGCTTCATCCTGTTTGATTCCCCAATCAAACTTCTTATCTTTCTGCGTGAGGAGCGTCAAAGATTGAGCGATTTTCGAGAAGTCCTCGATGAACCTTCGATAGTAGCCGGCCAAACCCAAGAATTGCCGAATCTCGGTTGGCGTCTTTGGCGTTTCCCAATCTTTGATCGCCTCGATCTTGGTTGGATCCACGTGGATTCCATCTCCATTCACCACGTGCCCAAGAAACTGCACTTCTCTTAGCCAAAACTCACACTTAGAGAACTTGGCGTACAGTTGTTCCTTCTTTAGTAGCTCCAGAATAGCTCTAAGATGTTGCTCGTGCTCAGCCTTCGTCCTTGAGTAAATTAGGATGTCATTGATGAATACGATCACGAACTTATCCAAGTACGGCTTACAAACTCGGTTCATCAAATCCATGAACACTGCAGGCGCGTTTGTCAAACCAAACGGCATAACGAGAAACTCGTAGTGTCCATAACGAGTTCTGAAAGCTGTCGTCGGGATACTCTCCTCCTGTATCCGTAGCTGATGGTATCCAGATCGAAGATCGATCTTTGAATAGAAGCTTGAACCTTGAAGCTGGTCAAACAGATCATCGATTCTTGGCAGGGGATACCTATTCTTGATCGTTAGCTTGTTCAACTCTCTGTAGTCGATGCACATACGGAAACTACCATCCTTCTTCTTGACAAATAAGACCGGAGCTCCCCAAGGCGAGACGCTTGGTCGGATAAAACCCTTGTCTAACAACTCTTGCAGTTGTGTCGACAATTCCTGCATCTCAGACGGAGCAAGTCTGTATGGTGCCTTAGCCACAGGCGCGGCGCCTGGAACTAAGTCGATGCGAAACTCCACTTGCCTTTGAGGTGGCAAGCCAGGCAAGTCTTCTGGAAAGACTTCTGGGTATTCCCTCACGACAGGGATGTCTTCGATCTTCGGCTCAGCAGCCTTCTTATCCACAATGTGTGCTAGAAAAGCAACACATCCTTTCCTCAAACACTTCCTTGCTTTCAGGCAACTAATCATCCTTAACGGCGTCTCACGCTCTTCTCCATGAACAACAATGGTCTCACCATCACCGGTCGGGATACGAATAACCTTTTCGTGACACACTATCTCAGCCTTGTTACTCGTTAACCAATCCATCCCTACTACCACGTCGAAGCTTCCCAACTGGACTGGTAGTAGATCTAGAGTAAACTCGCGTTCTCCTAATTCAATCACACAGCCTCTGATCACATCATTGGCTTCTACCAACTTTCCATTAGCCAATTCGATTACGTAGGGAATGTCTAACTTATTAGCGGCTAGCCCAAGTATATTCTTAAATTCTAGTGATACGAAGCTATAGTCGGCACCAGTATCAAACAGAACAGATGCATAACGTTGATTTACAGGGAACGTACCAGTAACAACGTTGGGATCCTGGCGCGCTTCCTGTGCATCGATCTGGAACACCCTTCCACGGGCTTGGTTCAATCCTGGGCAATCCTTCTTGAAGTGCCCAACGTCACCGCAATGAAAACATCCTAACCTTTTTCCATTCCCTGCACCGCCCCCAACTGGCGGGTTGTTTTGATTGGCAGTTCCGGCTTGATTTGCATTGTAGCCTCGGTTACTCCCTTGTGGGCGATTTCCCAAACCACCACGATTATCGTTTCTATTCATATTTCCTCCCTGGCCTCCTCGGCCAGTACTAGCCCAACATGATTCCTTTGAGTGGCCCGGTTTTCCACAAGTTTCACAAACTTTCACGTTACAATTGCCAGCATGGTGGCGTTGGCAGTTGTTGCATTTGGGCTGGGTGCCCTGGTACCCTTTCCCTTTTTTGGTACTACCAGCTGATTTTCCCTTCTTTATTGCCATACTGACGCCTTGTTTGAAGTTTGAAAACTTCCTTTTGTTGTCTCCTGAGGACTCAACGTGAGTCTCTGTCTTCTTTGCCTTGACTTCATCAAACTTGTTTAAACGAATTGCCTCCTCAGTGAGAGCCACGCTCAAATCAATGGCTTCCGTAATAGTTGCCGGTCTGGCGGAGGTCACCATGCTAATGATTTGGGGAGCTAACCCCCAAATGAAGCGCTCAATTCGCTTGTATTCAGGCGTGACCATGTAAGGAACCACTTGTGATAGGTCATGAAACCTCTGGACGTACTCTGCAACCTTTGGTCCATCCATCTTTAAGTGCCAAAATTCAGTCTCCAACCTTTGAATTTCTGCACGGGAACAATACTTCTTGCGCATAAGCTCTTTCAATTCGGCCCAAGTCAGGGCGTAGGCGGCAGCTTCGCCTAGTGTTTGCACTTGTAAGTTCCACCAAGATAGGGCTCCGTCTAGAAACAGCCCTGAGATGTAAGTGACCTGCTGGTCGAGCGCACATTTGCTCATGCGGATGGTGGAATCAGTCTTCTCTGCCCAGCGAACGAAAGCAACAGCACCTCCTGTGCCGTCGAAGTTGATGGGCTTACAGTCCAAGAATTGTTTGTAGGTGCACCCTGCACATACATCATATCATAGGAACGGCATTAGCATTTGCTAAAGGAACCCATTTATGCCATGGTATGTCTTAATGACTTAGGTTTACCATGAGGAGGATTTTGATTGCCGTTGATGTTCGTGTTGCTTCCGCTTGGTCCTTCTTGCGAGGCAGCATACTGAGCAATGGCGGCAGCAATAACTTGCTGTAGTTCTTCAGGAGTAGTGGGCATCGGCTGCGGTTGACGTCTTGGTGCCATCTTCTAAAGATGCGTACGTCGATTAGGCCATAATAAACATACGTATATAGTAATAGTAATAGCATATAACATCTCATGTCATCAATATATCACACACAACATCCCATGTCCCAACATCCCATGTCACAAAACATAAATAAGCAATCAAGTGAAACAGATATGGTGAGAATACAGCGATTGTTATATATATCGAGACCATAAAGTGTAGCAAGTGTGTCAGCACGTCACTGTATCATACAATCACAAATCAAATAGGGGCTACATCACCCCTGTCAAAAACAACATCACATCAGTGTCACATACAACCAGTACATCAACAAATATCAGCAAAAATCTGTATCGTCAGATGGTCTCCAAAAATCTGTGCAGTCACAATCGCGGTCGTCTCACCATCGCCTACCACTATAGTACCAATGAGCCCTATGCGGATGGGGGTGGGGGAGGGGGAAAGTGAGCGAAAAGTAAACGGCGTAAGTGATACCAGTCCTCCTCCATCGCCTGCTGAGTACGGATCATGGACGCAACCTGCTGCTCCAAGGTCGAAAGTCGGGCAGCAATGTCAGGAGGAAATGATCGAAAAGGCTGAAATGACGAAGATGTCTGACCAAGGTATGGACCAAAAGACAACTGAGCTCTCTCGAGCTCCTGGAGTCGCTGTGAATGAGACTCGTGCTGGTGTACAAACGACATCAAAAGATCCTCAATGGTATGGCCCAAATGAAATGGGTGGTATGGATCTGTAGGTGGCATGGGTGAGGAAGATGACCAAAGTAATGGCGTGCTGGTAAGATCGATAGGTGCAACAGAAGATGGGATAGATGCTATCTGAGGCATGAATGGCATGGTCGTCGGTACATGACCGAAAGGGTGGGCTGAAGAGCCCTCTCCAGGCCCCGCTGGAGGAATAAATGGTGGAATCTGAAAAGAGAACTCAGTATGATGTGGGCCAGTGTGATGTGGGGGAAACGGTGGAACATCCTCGTCCGCCGGTATCCACCCGTGCTGTGCCTCCTCATCTGGAGGATCCATGTGCTCAGCAAAAAGAGCGTGCTCGGGCTCGATGGGTAAAGGATCGATAGGAGCAATAACGGGGTCAACAGGTGCAATAACAGGATCGACAGGATCAATAACAGGATCAGCAGGTATGTCACCTACGGGTAAAGGAACAATGGGATCAGCAGCAACATGATCGCCCTCGATCACAGGAACACCTACAGGGGGATCAACATCAACAGGCTCAAGAGGAAAATCAGCATGAACAGGGTCATGCTCAAGTAAAGGATCAAAAGCAGCTGCCTGCTCTGGGGCTATGGCAGGCTCAGGGTCGTCGAACGCCATATCAAAGTCAAAATCTGGATCAATGGGATCGATAGGATCATCAGGGTCCTCGATATGCTCATCCATGGGAATATACTCGATATCATGGTCAGGATCAAATCCTGGAGGGAAAACAGGGTCAGAATCCTCGATCTCATCATGCTCAAACGCGTAGCTCGGAATAGGGGCAGCTGAAGACGCCTGATCAGGGTCTGAGTCGTGAATAAACTGCTGCGCGCTCGCCCCACGAGATGATACAGATGCCACAGACTCTAAAGAGTCCGGGACTGGTGAGTGAATGGGCGAGTCTCCAGCTGGAACGTCAGCTATCATCAAGAGACCGCCAGCAGGTAGAGGAGCTACGTCAGGATCCTCGTCCTCAAATGGCTCGTCCTCGTACAGCTCGATGTCGCCGTCGGCATCGGCGTCTGGCATAAGCTCATAAGCAGGGTAAGCAGCAAGAGGAATCGGTGCCGGAATCGCAACAATAGGGAGGTACTCAGCAGGGTCGCCATCAATGGGCTCATAGGCAAAAGGTATGGGTGCCGGAATCTCTACCAGAGGGTGCCGAAAGTCATCGTCGTCCGTGCTCGTGTAAATCTGAGGTATGCACCTCACGCTCCGATGACACAATGTCATCCGACACTATGGGTAAATCAAATAGTCACATAAGTTACCAGATAATAATCACATAATCCACCTAGTCCCACTAGCCTCCCAGCCTCTCAGACTGTCCTTCCTAGTCTCACTAGCCAACATTCCTAGTCCCACTAGCCAACACTCCTAGTCCCACTAGCCAACACTCCTAGTCCCACTAGCCTGAACCTCAGCCTCCCAGACTGAGCCTAAAATAATGAATAATATGTGCTCAACATTTGTTTGTAAAAAGTTTGTGGATCTGGACTTAAGTGGTATGCAGAAAAATGTTTTCGTGAGAGCCCTAGTGATCATAGTCTAGACTCGAGAATGAATCCTAGTTCGCTATGATCAGGGCTCTGATACCAAGCTGTCACACCCTGGCTTTGCGGAAGCGTGGTTAATTTGTGTGACTTCTTAATACCATAGCTTAATCATAACAAAGCTATATGAATTTAAAAACCATGCAAGTCATCCATTAAGTTTTTGAAAACATAATACAATACCATTGTTTTTAACATGCAACCATAACCTTGTTCAGAAACATAACAACTTATAACAAAACATAAACGTGATTTAGGGATTGTGTCTTGTCCAGGTAAGAGACACAACCCTAAACCCTGATGACTTCATGACCAGTGCAGCGGAAAACGTTCCATACCGTGCCAGATCCGTTTAATTTCCTGAAATACATGTGAGTTGAAAAATCAACAATAATGTTGAGCGAGTTCATGCGTAAGTGAGTATGTAAAACCTTTGCGAGTATAAAAATAGTTGTGGTATGTAGCAGTGTAAGAGGACTTGTGATCACCAATGGTTTGCAAGGCCACTGACATATGTGAAGTGCAAATAGGGAGACTCAAACCTAGCAGATTTATGCCACGGAAAAATATGTGGACAAAGTCACCCCACGGTCCGTTTCTAGTTTGGCCGGGGGCTGGGCTCGCTACACCCAGATAGATCTACCGCTCCTGTCCCTCGGTCCCTCCATGAGGACTAATGGCCCCATGTTGTTCCTATCCACTCACATGATCGTATAACACCTCCTTACGTTAAACATACCGTTGTAAAGTACTCGTAAATCATAGTAACATGTATTTCACCCCCGCAGTTAAGTAAACTGAAAACAGTTAGAGAAAAGGGGGACATGAACTCACAGTGAATGCGTATCTCTACCAAGTGATCCGAATATCCGAAGCTGTGCAACGACCTACAGGTGCTAATTCTATTAGACGGATGGCCGTGCCTTAGCTTTATAACTTATATTTTTAGGAGACGGTTAGACAACCGTTTCGTGTACATACTTGGTATTTTACTTTCCTTCCCAAGGATGGGGGATTTAAATACATGTGTATTTATACTATCTCATTAAGTCCCACTTAATATATTTTTATTTCTTATTCCAAAATATAATTATTTTTCTCAAAAATAATATATTTTCTCTTTACATGATACTTTCCAAAATAATACGTTGACAACATACGTGTCGGTGAATATTTCCGCGTAATGCGTAAGTTACGTTTTAAATGATTAGGTGGTAATAGAAATTACCGTTGTAACTTTTATGCTTGTCGTATAAGCGTTGGTATTATTTTGGGTTTGACAAGTTAGCAAATATTATTTTTACTCTAAAAATAATATTTATACATTTTCACAAAATAATCATAAACAGTGTTGTGACAAAATATATTTACCGAATATATATATTTATCACGTTTAGTTTTGTGAAAATCCCACCTCCGATTATTTATAAATAAAGTCATGGCGAAATATATTTGAAAACATGTCAAAGTAGTCTAACACTTGTAAATAATTCTAAGTGTTATATTTTTAGAAAATTTCGCCAGAGTTTCCCCTGTAACTGGAGGTGGCCACGCTTTCAAGCGTATCATTTTCTTTTACAAAATCATTTCAACAATTCTTCAAATCAACCAAATCAATTTCCAATACTTCAAACTAGTCGATAAGTATGTAAAATCGCAATATTACATGAACTTGTAGTTTTTCTAAAACTATTATGTAGATCTCGTTGTATTTAGTGGATCTAGGTATAAAATAGTTTATTCTTGCAAAAACCCCGTTTTTGGAACAAATCACTCTTTACAACTTCCGACAATTTTATAAAAATTGTTATTTTGTCGGATCTTTCATTTCACAAGTGTTTATACACTTGTAGACTATAAAAATCACATTTGTTAACCTGTTATACAACTTTTATAAAACATGATTTTCTCAATACCCGGTCCTACGAATATACCACTTGTACATACGTAGATCGGCTCGTTTTAAATACTATTTTTCATGTTAAAACACTTTTACACAAGTTCATGTTTCCCGTGTGGTGGAGTTTCACCTTTTAACCCTTGTACAAAAGAAACAAGTGTATGTCAAGATACGTGATCCTAACAAAGTCGGGTTAAACGATGATGAGAGCCACCACATCATAGATCGGGCTTTAACAATCAACATATTCAAATACTACGACATTTACACGCGTTATGTTCTTTTATCCAACGATTTTCACTTTTTAGTAGACTTTAAAGATTCATGAAGCGGGTTACCGACATTTAACCGATAAAAATCCTTTTAACCACTTTAGACACGACTAATAACGAGTTTTAAACAATATACCTCTAGCTCGGGGCTAGGGAAGATTCTAGTCGAAAACTGCGTGGATAAAAGCAAATGCTCGAGGTCCTTCAACTTCCGTTTGTTCCGAGCTTCGTTGTACGTGATCCTCAAGGCTTGTATGCTCTTGGAATGGATGAAGCAAAACCGAAAAACGGATGGGTGGTGGGGGGGGGTTCTCGGCCGTGAGGGAGCAAGAGGGAGAGAGAGGGTGAGTTTGTTAAGTGTGTGTGTTAGTGTGTGTGAGAGTGTGGTGAGTATTTATAGAGAAAATTTCGTTATCGTCCACCGGTTCTCCATGCTCTCTAGATATCCGCATAATCAAATTTAATATAATAAAAGTGTACCCTCCTTGTTGGCCGATTTGGTTAGGGTGATGGGACCACCCGGTTGGATCTCGATTGTTCAGTTACGGTTCAGTTATGTTAAGTCGGTTACTTAAAGGTCTAACCTCGTTAGTTGTTTAATGTGTTACAAAGCGGGTGTTAGGGTAATCAGGGACCCTAACTGGCTCAGAAAAATACTAACAATAATTCTGGCAATATTTTTATGTTCCGGGTATTGTCCGGTTGTTCGGTTGGATAGGAATCCGTTAAAGTGCTTAAGATATCCTTTAAGCGTCGTAAGTAATATTTTTAGCGACACAATTTATTCAGCAAAGTGTCGGGAATAATTCTTTGTATTTTGGCACATTATTAATTAGCTAGAAGCTAGTGTGTAAATAAAAGTGCTGTGTTCCGTGCTTAAAGTACGTTTTAGGCACATCCAATTCTCTATATCTTATCCCTAGAGACGTAATCATACAACCCTTGTATCCTTACACACACTATGGGTGTAGTAAAATATTTCTGGCTCATACAGGCCCTTAGAGGCAGTGCTTGCATGATGCTGGCTATATCAGCATGTTCAATAGGTTATCCGTTCAAATGCTACTGTGCTTTTGTGCATCACGTTTGTCACTAAGGTTCAGCATGTAAATAATGTAGTGACGGAAATCAAAGTATGATGCAGACATGTACAAGTATCATCAATCAAGTAGCAGTTTATCAGCAAACTCAGTAAAGCACAGTGATTAGGCAATAATTATTAATTAATTAAGTCGTACGGATACCTGGTTTTGAGAGGGTTGTCACAGATGTGGTGTGTATAATATTTGTGACATGGGATGTTGTGTTATTAGTATTTGTGAAGTATTGACAACATGAGATGTTATGTGCTATTACTATTACTATATACGTACGCTTCATTATGGCCTGACCAACGTAAACACATCTTTAGAAGATGCCGCCAAGACGTCAACAACAGCAAATGCCTACAACCCAGGCCGAACTACAGCAAGTCATTGCCGCAGCCATTGCTCAATATGCTGCCTCTCAAGGAGGAATGAGTGGAAGCAACTCTGGCAACACTGGCAACAACAACAATCCACCTCATGGGTGCACCTACAAACAGTTCTTGGACTGCAAGCCCGTAAACTTTGATGGCACATGAGGTGCTGTCGCTTTTGTCCATTGGGCTGAGAAAACAGAATCCGTTCTTCGCATGAGCAAATGCGCATTGGATCAGCAAGTCACTTACATCTCTGGGCTATTTTTGGATGGAGCCCTATCCTGGTGGAACTTGCAAGTACAGACACTTGGCGAAGCTGTTGCTTACGCGCTGACATGGACCGAATTGAAGGAACTCATGCGCAAAAAGTATTGTTCTCGCGCCGAAATCCAGAGATTGGAGACCGAGTTCTGGCATCTGAAAATGGAAGGCCCAAAGATAGCAGAGTATGTTCAGAGGTTCCACGACTTGTCGCATGTGGTACCCTACATGGTCACTCCTAAGTTCAAAAGAATCGAACGCTTCATTTGGGGATTAGCTCCTCAAATCATAAGCATGGTGACCTCCTCCAAACCTGCGACTATCACTGAAGCCATTGATTTGAGCGTGGCTCTCACAGAGGAGGCTATTCGTTTGAACAAGTTTGATGAAGCGGAGCCAAAGAAGAAGGAGACTCATGTGGAGTCATCTAGAGGAAACAAGAGGAAGTTTTCAAACTTCAAGCAGGGCACCGGGGTGGTGGTTAAGAAAGGAGAGCAAAACGCACCAGCACAGGATACAGCTGGTAGTAGGAAGAAAGGAAAGGGATACATGGGCACCCAGCCCAAGTGTAATGACTGCCAGCGCCATCATTCTGGCCATTGTGGGCTGAAGGTTTGTGAAGCATGTGGAAAGACTGGCCACCTGAAGGAGTCTTGTTGGGCCACTGCTGGCCAGGGAGGCCAGAGAGGATTTGGAAACAGAAACACCAACCGGGGCAGAAATGGAAATCGCCCCCAAGGGAACAATGGAGGTGATGGAACTCGGGTCAACAACGCAAACCAAGTGGGCGCCATGAATCGTAATCAGAGAAACAACCAAGCGGGAAACAATGGTGGGAACGGGCAGAGGCCCGGATGTTTCAACTGCGGTGATATTGGGCATTACAAGAGGAATTGCCCGGAATTGAACCAAGCCCGCGGAAGGGTTTTCAACATAGAAGCAAGGGAAGCGCGCCAGGATCCCAATGTTGTCACTGGTACGTTCCTTGTAAACCAACGCTATGCATCCGTTTTATTTGATACTGGCGCCGATTATAGCTTCGTGTCGTTAGAATTTAAGAATATGCTTGGTTTAGTCGCTAGTAAGTTAGATATTCCATACTCGACTGAATTGGCGAATGGGAAGTTAGTAGAAGCTAATGAGGTGATTCGAGGTTGCGTAATCGAGTTGGGAGAGCGTGAGTTCGCTCTAGATCTACTACTAGTCCAGTTGGGAAGCTTCGACGTGGTAGTAGGGATGGATTGGTTATCGAGTAACAAGGCCGAGATAGTTTGTCATGAGAAGGTCGTTCGTATCCCGACCGATGATGGTGAGACCATTGTTGTTCACGGAGAGAAGCGTGAGACGCCGTTGAGGATTATTAGGTGCCTGAAGGCAAGAAAGTGTTTGCAGAAGGGATGTGCTGCCTTTCTGGCACACATTGTAGATAAGAAGGCTGCTGAGCCAAAGATCGAAGACATCCCTGTCGTGAGGGATTACCCAGAAGTCTTCCCAGAAGATTTGCCTGGCTTGCCGCCACAAAGGCAAGTGGAGTTTCGCATTGACTTAGTTCCAGGCGCCGCGCCTGTGGCTAAGGCACCCTACAGACTTGCTCCGTCTGAGATGCAAGAACTGTCAACGCAACTTCAAGAGTTGTTAGACAAGGGATTTATCCGACCAAGCTTCTTGCCTTGGGGAGCTCCAGATTTGTTTGTCAAGAAGAAAGACGGTACTTTCCGCATGTGTATTGACTACAGAGAGTTGAACAAGCTGACGATCAAGAATAGGTATCCCCTGCCAAGAATCGATGATCTATTTGACCAACTACAAGGTTCAAGCTTCTATTCAAAGATCGATCTTCGATCTGGATACCATCAGTTAAGGATACAGGAGGAGAGTATCCCGAAGACAGCCTTCAGAACTCGATATGGACACTACGAGTTTCTCGTTATGCCGTTTGGTTTGACAAACGCACCTGCAGTGTTCATGGATTTGATGAATCGAGTTTGTAAACCGTACTTGGATAAGTTCGTGATTGCATTCATCGATGATATTTTGATTTATTCAAAGACTAAGGCTGAGCACGAGCAGCATTTAAGAGCCATTCTGGAGCTGTTAAAGAAAGAACAGTTGTATGCCAAATTCTCTAAGTGTGAGTTTTGGCTAAGAGAAGTGCAATTCCTTGGACACGTGGTAAATGGAGATGGAATCCACGTGGATCCAACCAAGATCGAGGCGATCAAAGATTGGGAAAGGCCAAAGACGCCAACCGAGATTCGGCAATTCTTGGGTTTGGCTGGCTATTATCGAAGGTTCATCGAGAACTTTTCAAAGATCGCTCAACCATTGACGCTCCTCACTCAGAAGGACAAGAAGTTTGATTGGGGAATCAAACAGGAGGAAGCATTTCAGATATTGAAAGATAAGCTTTGCAACGCGCCAATCTTAGCCCTACCGGAAGGTACAGATGATTTTGTGGTATACTGCGACGCATCGCGTCAAGGATTGGGTTGTGTGTTGATGCAACGCCAAAAGGTTATTGCCTACGCATCACGCCAACTGAAGATACATGAAAAGAACTATACCACACACGATTTGGAACTCGGCGTAGTAGTTTTTGCTTTAAAGATCTGGAGACACTACCTTTATGGTACGAAGTGCACAATCTTCACAGATCACAAGAGCCTCCAACATATATTCAACTAGAAGGAGCTGAACATGAGGCAAAGACGATGGGTAGAACTGTTGAATGACTACGACTGCGAGATTAAGTATCATCCAGGGAAGGCGAATGTGGTCGCCGATGCCCTAAGTCGAAAAGAGAGGATCAAGCCCATAAGGGTTAGGGCTTTGGAGATGGTTATTCGAACCAACTTTCCTCTGCGCATTCGTGCCGCGCAGAAGGAAGCCCTCAAGGAGAAAAACCTTGAGGAAGAGTATCTCCGTGGGATGGAGAAGATATTGGTACCAAACAGGGAAGGAACGTTGTGTTTTGAGAAAAGGATTTGGGTTCCTCTGTTTGGTGGTTTAAGGAAGGTTATTTTCGATGAAGCTCACAAGTCGCGGTACTCTATCCATCCTGGAGCGGATAAGATGTACCAGAATCTTAAAGATTATTATTGGTGGCCTAGGATGAAAGGCGATGTGGCTGTTTATGTGAGCAAATGTTTAACTTGCGCTAAGGTTAAAGCGGAATACCAGAAGCCTTCGGGACTTCTGCAGCAACCAGAGATTCCCAAGTGGAAATGGGAACAAATCTCTATGGATTTTATTACGAAGTTGCCAAGAACGCCAAGAGGCCATGACACTATTTGGGTAATAGTGGACCGCTTAACGAAGTCAGCACACTTCCTACCTATCCGAGAGAAGGATAATACGAGCAAACTGGCCGAAATTTACATGAGAGAGATTGTTACACGCCATGGAGTACCTCTCTCGATTATCTCTGATAGAGACGGAAGGTTCGTGTCAAGGATATGGCAATCCTTCCAGGAAGCTTTTGGCTCAAAGTTGAATCTGAGCACTGCTTTTCACCCGCAGACCGACGGCCAAAGCGAGCGGACGATACAGACACTAGAAGATATGCTGAGAGCATGTGTGATGGATTTGGGCGGTAGCTGGGATAAGCATTTGCCTTTGGTTGAGTTCTCATACAACAACAGCTACCACACCAGTATTGGTGCCGCGCCATTCGAAGCTTTATATGGGCGCAAGTGCAGATCACCGCTTTGTTGGGCTGACGCAGGTGATAGACAATTAGTTGGTCCTGAAGTAGTCCAGGAAACCACCGACAAGATCGCACAAATCCGAGATCGCATCAGTGCGGCTCGTGACAGGCAGAAAGCCTACGCGGATCGAAGCAGGAAACCTCTAGAGTTTGAGGTTGGTGAGATGGTTTTGTTGAAGGTATCACCCTGGAAGGGTGTGGCACGCTTTGGGAAACGTGGAAAGTTGAACCCGAGGTATATTGGACCATTCAAGATCTTGGAGAGAATCGGGTTAGTAGCTTACAAGTTGGATTTACCTGCTGAACTGAATGGTGTTCACGATACATTCGATGTATCCAATCTGAAGAAGAGTCCAACTCAAGTTACCGTTGCCATTCCCACCGACGAAATTCATGTTGACGACACGCTCCATTTCGTTGAAGAACCTGTTGAGGTCACGGATTGGAAAGTAAACAAGACCCGCCGGAGCAGTGTCAAGCTCGTCAAAGTTCGTTGGAATGCTAGACATGGTCCTGAATTCACCTGGGAGCGTGAGGACCGAATGAAAGAGAGATACCCCCACCAATTTCCTGAGAACCCTGCTTCTACAAGCAGAACTTAAAATTTCGGGACGAAATTTCTTTAACGGGGGGAGAATGTGACAACCCTCACTAAACCAGGTATCCGTACGATTTAATTAATAATTAATTGCTGCTTAATTATTGTGCTTAACTGAAATTGCTGACGAACTGCTACTTGATTTCTAGTACTTGTATATTCCTGCATCATACTTTGATATCCGTCACTATATTATTTACAAGTTGAACCTTAGCGACAAACATGATGCACTAAAGCACAGTAGCATTAGAACGGATAACCTATTGAACATGCTGATAAAGCCAACATCAGGCAGACACTGCCTCTAAGGGCCTGTATGAGCCAGAAATATTTTACTACACCCATAGTGAGTGTAGGGATACAAGAGTTGTAGAATTGCGTCTCTAGGAATAAGATATAATGACTGGATGTGCCTAAAACGTACTCTAAGCACGAAACACAGCACTTTTATTAACATACTAGCTTCTGGCTAACTAATAAAGTGCCAAAACATGAGGAAAATATTCCTGACACTTTGCAGAATGAGTTGTGTCACTAAAAATATTATTTACGGCACTTAAAAGCTTACTTAAGCACTTTAACGGATTACTATCCAACCGAACAACCGGACTATACCCGGAACATAAAAATATTGACAATAATATTATTGGTCTTTTTCTGAGCCAGTTAGGGTCCCTGAATACCCTAACACCCGCGTTAAAGCACAACATGTGACTAACTAAGTTAACCCCTAAATCTAACTTGGTTTAACGTAACTAAACTCCAACTATCTACTTGAAATCGAACCAAGACCCCCCCCCCCTCATGTAATCGGCCCAACTAGGGGGAAACACAAGGGTACAAAGTTAGATTATTTTATTATAATTGCCTAATATCTAGGGAACATTGTAACCAATGGATTAAGAACAAGAGTTTGTCTATAAATACCAACACTTAGCACATAAGATCATAACACTTCACAAACCACTCAACACATCTCTCTCTCTCTTGCTCCCAACTTTCGGCCGAACCCCGTTGGGTGACCACCACCATTTTCGAGCTTTGATCTTCTCATTCCAACATCATACAAGTCTTACGGGTCACGCATAAGGAGTCTTGGAGCAAGCGGAAGGCAAAGGACCTCGATATCTTGCTTTTATCCACCACCTTTTCGCCTAGAATCTTCCCTAGCCCCGAGCTAGAGGTATAACACTTGAAACTCATACTCGAATCATTCTAAGGTGGTTAATAAGATTTGTAACGGTTAAAATGCGGAAACTTATCTTTTGAAGCTTTAAAGGCTACTAAAACATGAATATCGTTGGATAAAAGCTTAATACTTGTGTAAAAGTTGTAGTATTAGAAAGTTGTGAATACTGAGGCCCGATCTATGATGTGGTAGCTCGGATCACCATTTAACCCGGTTTGGTTAAGATCATGGATCTTGACATAAGCTTGTTTCGGACGGTACAAGGGTTAAAAGGTGAAACTCTACCACACGAGAAACATGAACTTGTGTAAAAGTATTTTTACTTGTAAAATAGTGTTTAAAACTAGCGGATCTACGTATCTGCAAGTGGTATTTTCAAAGGACCAAGTGTCGAGAAAATCATGTTTTCTAAAAGACGGATAACACACTAACAAGTGTGATTTTTACAAACCACAAGCGTATAAACACTTGTGAAATGAAAGATCCGACAAAATAACAATCTTTGTGAAAGATGACGGGAAGTTGTAAAGATGGATTTATTCTAAAACGAGGTTTTTACAAGATTGAGTTACTTTATACAAAGATCCACAAAATATAACGGGATCTACACTATAGTTTTCGGAAAAAAACCACAAGTTCATGTGATTATGCGATTTACATGCTTGTCGACTAGTTTGATGTGTCAGAAATTGTTTGGTTGAATCAAGAAGTTGTTGAAATGATTTGGTAAAAGAAAATGATACGCTTGAAAGCGTGGCCCCCTCCAGTTACAGAGGAAACTCTGGCGAAATTTTTTCTAAAACCTAACACTTAGAATTATTTACAAGTGTTAGAATTATTTTCGACATGTTTTCAAAATATATTTCGCCACGACTTTATTTACAAATATTCGGAGGTGGGATTTTCACAAAACTAAACGTGATAAATATATATTTGGTAAATATAATTTTTCACAACACTGTTTATGATTATTTTGTGAAAATACACAAATATTATTTTTAGAGTAAAAATAATATTTGCAAACGTTGACAAATCCAAAATAATACAAACGCTTTCACGATAAACATATAAGTTACAACGGTAATTACTATTACCACACGATTACTAAAACGTAACTTACGCATTATACGGAAATGATTATGAATGTATATTTTATCAATGTATTATTTTTGGGGAAAAATTATGTGAAATGGAAATATAATATTTTTGAGAAAAATATTTATATTTGGAATGAAGATATATTAAGTGAGACTTAATATTATAAATTGAACGCACATGTATTAAATCCCCCATCCTTGGGAAGGAGATTAACTACCAAGTACATGCAAAATATAAACACGAAATAGTTGTCTAACTATTTCCCAAAAACCCAAACTATAAAGCTAAGGCACGGTCATCCGTCTAATAGAATTAGTACATGTAGGTCGTCGCACAGCTGACATTCAGAGTACTTGGTAGAGACGCACAAACTGTGAGTTCATGTCCCCCTTTTCTCTTAACTGTTTTCAGTTTTCTAAACTGCGGGGGTGAAATACATGTTACTATGATTATGAATAAGTTTATACATGGTATGGTTAGCGTAAGGAGGTTTGTTACTTAGATCATGTGAATGGGTAGGCGGAAACTTGAGGTCATTAGTCCTCAGGGTAGGACCGAGGGGCAGGAGCGATAGATCTATTTGGGTGTAGCGAGCCCAGTCCCAGGCCCAGCATAACAGACCTTGGGATGACTTTGTACCCGACGCATAAATCTGCTAGGTTTGAGCCTTCCTACTTGCATTTCACACATATCAATGGCCTTGCAAACCATTGGTGATCTCTTTTTCCTTATTTGCTACATACCGGGATTTTTGATAAATACAAAGGTTTACTTACTCACTTACACATGAACTCGCTCAACATTATTGTTGATTTTTCAACTTACATGTATTTCAGGGAATTAAAAGATCTGGCACGGTATGGCACGTTTTCCCGCTGCACTAGTTTCTGTAACATTTGTGCTTGTAATCATTGTGAACAGTTCAATTATCAATAAAATAATGTTATTTGATCCCAATGTTTGTTTGGTTGTGTTTTACATTTTTCATGTTTTGACTTTTGTTCAAATTCAAACTCTACATCGCTTTCTAGAGAATTATACGCAAACTGGTGCGTAAACGTACTCAGTTTAATGCGACAAATACTCTGGAACATCAACATATACTCCACATACCTTAAATAACCTTTACATAACTTAGAAATAAGTTTTGAAGGCTTTGGTATAGCAAAAACAAGCTAATTCGCTTACAGGGACTAAACTTGACAAACTGCGAAAGTATGCCAATTTGATCTGTAACGAACATTCCGGAACATGTCCATAAGTTAAACATACCATAAATATCCTTTACATAGCTTAGAAATAGGCTTTGAGAGGTTTGGTATGCTAAAATAAACTTTTGGATCATTCAGGGACTAAAAGTGTCAAAAAGTGCATAAGTTTGCACTTTCGCGCATAACTTACGTTCTGAATACATCCGGACATCCAAAAATTTATGTAAGCATCCTTATATTATGCCTTAGTGTTTGGCATGAGAAAAATCCATTCGTCGCGTCATTTGGATCGTCTTTCGCGCTTATGCGCATTCCGTCGTAATTAAGCGAACATCGCGATCGTACGGCCAAACGAACCGACATCCGGAATATTTTTGAGCATATTTCATGTCCCCTACACTTTAACTTCATCTTAGAGCCTTGAAATGAGGTTAACGGGGCTTAAACGTGCCAAAAATGGGCCAAAATACGTGTTTCTAAAGTGCAGGGACCAAAATTGTAAATTCTGATCTGGGAACCTTAGGCGGGGCGCGTAAGGATTTACCAAATCTTTACGCGGGGCACGTGAGGGTGTCTGACAGAAAATATTATGCATTTAATGCAGTTTGGCCTTTCGTTCGATCAAGGGGCGATGCCCTTTCACCCTATTAAGAGCCAAGAGCCAATATCTGACTTACCACAAGAATTTGACAAGTGTACGCTCGAGATCGCGGCACGATATTCGATAAACGATCCTAACGGTTCCACTTTTCCTATAAATACCCCCCCCCCTTTTGTGTAAAAACCCACAAGAATCAGATCTAAAGCTCTAAGTTGAAACCATTGTTTCATACCTGAGCTATTTGATCTAGATTAGCACTCGGGGACCCTCCGTAAGTCTTCTTTCGCTCTTTTATTCGCTTTTCGAGTCCGAAAGTCAACGTTTTGTTGACTTTCTACATTGACCAGCTTATGGTCGATGCGAAGTTCATGGAACTTCATAACGTGAGCGTGATCACGATGGTTATAGTCCGTAGTGACTATACCTACTGATCACCACGTTATCTAGGCTCAGTAACGAGTCGTAGTTTCGGCCAAAATGTGCATTCTTGCATATTTTGTAACCAAACTACTCGTGGGCATCAAAGCCGTTTGTTTTGATGTCAAACCTGTTTTCAAACTTAGTTAAGCATGTTCTAACATGCTTAGCTCGTCACGTTTAGTATAGTGCTTATATAGGGTCGTAAGGTAAGCGATCTAAACCATCGCTTATACTTTCGAAGCCGACCCATTTGGTCGATCTTTAGGATCCGACCAAACATATTAGGTGACCATAGCTATAACCTTCCGAGGTTATACCTTGTGGTCGCAATGTTAGGCGTTCCATACGCGTTCTACGCGAATGACGCGTTAGGGTGGCATAAGCTACCTCAACGGGTCGTGATGGACCGTAAGCACTTAGGTTAAGTTTCATTTTAGTATGTCGGCTTTGTTAAACCATATTACACGAGTCTCCATACTCGTTTGGTTTTCGAACCCGCGTACTATCCGATCCTTCCGGTTTGATCCGGTATATTAACATAGCTACCTATTAGGTGCCGTTGATATCCCGTGATCTTTAGCATTATCTGGTCATTATACAAGAACTCCAAAGCAATCTCAGGTGAGTACATTGAACCCCTCTTTTACTGTTTTCTAAACTGTTTTGGGGTGAGACACATGTGCCTATCTGTTACTTTCATGCTTTCCATGTTTTCACATCGTATATCTGCTATGCTCATTAGTACATTATAGTACATGATTTCACTACATTTTATGCTATGTATGCCCATTGTGTGCGTACTTAATACATTGATTTACATAACATTTTTGCTGCATATGCTTACTCAGCATATGGGCACATCGATTTACATGAACATTTCTGTTGCATATGTTTACTCAGCATATGGACACACTGATTTACATGAACATTTCTGTTGCATATGTTTACTGAGCATATGGACACATTGATTTACATGAACATTTCTGTTGCATAAGTTTACTCAGCATATGGACACATTGATTTACATGAACATTTCTGCTGCATATGTTTACTCAGCATATGGGCACATTGATTTACATAACATTTCTGCTTAGTATGTTTACTTAGCATACTTAGTACAATTGTCTACATCACATGCCTTCATTTTGTTATGACATTTGGTTTGTTTAACATGGGACAATACATTCATTAACATTGATCACGCCGTTCGTTAGTAGGTAGTGGTACCATAGGAATTGACAACTCCCATTCCTGAAGTCCTGGGTTTGATAGGACTGGAAGGAATGACCGAATTCGATATACATAACTTAGATAAACCTTTAATTTGTTTAAGGGTTTATCGCCACAGTCTCAAGGCTTGGATGTATGCATAGTTTACAATACCGCATAAATGTTAATATCAATAGAGCATGCATTTTCCGCAGAACATAACGTTGATCTAAACCACGTTTTACTTCAACGACTTGTTTTGTGCATATGGTTTAAGTTGATACATTTCGCTTACCATACATGATACATTTTGGGATTACACATTACATGGTTTACATTGAACATAAACATTTGACATAATTTACACAATAACACTTGACATTTGGGTTATACATGAACAATTTACATGGTGGATTGGTTTGGGTAAATGGTTTGAGTAACGTGGAGTATGCAATATGATGCAAACATGGTGGATACGCCGCTGGTACTTCCTATATATAAATGTTTGTATAATATTACATATCTTAGCGTTATCTAAATCATTTCAGTTTAAACATATAACATCTTTATACAAATAACATACTTTTCATAAAACATCATCTTACAAAACAACTTATCTTATTCAACTCATTTTACTTGGTTACTCGTTTAACCTTGCACTTATCTATATATATCATCTGATGTTATCGTTTTTCAAATGATTTACAAAGCAAGACAAAGTACAAGGTTCATGACTAACTGTTATTAAACATTCTTTAAACTCAAGTCATGAATCACATTTTCACAAAACCTATGTATCTCACAGGCATTTTTATGCTGACGTACCTACTTTCACCTGTGATTTCAGGAGCTATTCCATAGGACGATGATCATGATTCTAGGGCGGACCTGTGCCTTAGAGCCTAAAAATGAAGTTTGAACTAGCTTAATTATGTTTTGATTTCCGTACTCTCTTTCTAAGACAATGTAACACCTTTGTTTATAAATAAAATACAACTTGTATGCCATGGTTATGAAACAATTTAATTCTGTCCACAACACTCCCCGGCGTTTCCGCCGCGGTTGCATGTTATACGCGGCCGGGGTGTGACAGAAGAGTTGGTATCAGAGCCAATGGTTGTAGGGAACTAGGTTATTAGTAATGCTTTGACCTAGACTATAACTTTAGGACCCTAACACAAGTTATCTTGTGTTTAGAGTTTAAAACATGCACATCACCTATCCTTAGGTGATAACCACAACGGGAACTTTGGTTCCGAATCCGCTTTGAAAATTAATCATCTGTTCTAGGATGATTGATTACTAGGTTTTGAACCCTCTATTATAAGGTTTTGAACCCCTTTGGATTTTCAAAAATCCCGTCAAAGTGTTGGGTTAATAGTGTGAACACGTGCGAACTGGAAGGGTGAATGCCTGTACCCTGAGTTTTCTGTCTAAGGCTAGAGTGTTCGTACAAATCCACATAATCGGACCAGTCACTCTTACCTGGGAACTCTTGGGGTGAGTGTTCACTTATAGGCGAGCATGTCTTCGCGATACACTAATTCTGACCCATTTACTTTGACTAGACATTTCATATCGCTTGTTTGCATTGCGATGCATAACCACCATCTTTTCTTTTATTGATTCTGTTTCATCTCGTTCTCTACACCCAATCATCTCACTCGTTTCCTTTCATGTTTTCCTCTTCCAGAATGCCTCCTCGACGTGAACACCAAATAGCGACTGCTGAACTGGCAGAGATCATTGCGCAGCAGATGGCTGCTCAATTCCCGAATCTCTTTACTCAATGGAACCAGGCCAACAACAACAACAATGGTACATGCAAATACAAAGATTTTAACTCGGCTAAGCCACTCAAGTTTAGTGGTTCTGAGGGAGCAACTGGGCTTCTTCAGTGGTTCGAGAGCATCGAGAACACTTTCCGTCATGTTCAGTGTCCTGACAATCGCAAGGTCGAGTTTTCTTCAAGTGTGTTTCAGAAGAGGGCTCTTACGTGGTGGAACGGGGTAATGAGAGACCGTGGTGCGGAAGTTGCTCTAGCACAGACGTGGGCTGAACTGAGAGCTCTTATGATGAGGGAGTTTTGTCCCCGTCATGAGCAACGAGCGTTAGAGAAAGAGTTTGATGATTTGAAACAGGATAGTGGTGAGCACAGGGCTTATACTGACAGGTTTGAGGAGTTAAGTCTGCTTTGCCCGACTATGGTTGCCCCACTCGATAAGGCTATCGAAAGGTACATCGACGGCCTGCCTGACTCAGTACAAGACATTCTTACTGGTAGCAACCCTACCACACTACGTCAGGCGATCGAGTTATCAGCGACGCTGACTGAGTCGCAGATTCGAAAGAACAAGTTACACAGGAAGGGCGACAAGGGCAAGAAACAGTCGGCTGACAAGGAAGATAACAAGAAGGGTCAGAATAAGAAGGGAAAGGATTCTGGTTCTTCAAGGGGGTCAAGGAAGCGTAAGGCTTCCCAAAATTTTGCTGTGACTGCCCAAGCTAACCAGGCAGCTCCCAACCAGCCTCCAGCAAAGAAACCCTACTCAGGAAGTGCACCTTTGTGCAATCAATGCAACAGTCACCATCAGCCGCAATATCAGTGTCGTTTCTGTACTAACTGTGGGAAGTCAGGTCACCTTGCCAATGTTTGTTGGTTTGCTCAGAACCGTGTAGTACAGAACCCTGCTCCACAAGTTGCTCAACAACAGGGTCAGGTTGCACGACCAAACTACCCACCAGGTGCTTGTTATATCTGTGGGGATCTGACCCACTACAGAAATCGGTGTCCAAGACTAGTCAACCAGAACCAGAATGCAAACCAGAATCCGGCACCGGCTCGAGGTCGAGTCTTCAACATGAATGCACAAGAAGCACAAGCAGACAACGAGGTGGTGAACGGTACGTTCTTTATTAATAATCAGCCAGCATCTGTTCTTTTTGATTCGGGTGCCGACAAGAGCATTGTGTCATTGTCTTTTGAGACAATGCTTCGCGTGTCTAGAACGAAACTAGGTAAACATTTGACAGTAGAGGTTGCCAGTGGTGAACCCATTGTTCTTAATTCCGTTCTACGCAACTGCCAGTTTAACCTTAACGACCATATTTTTCCTATTGACCTCACGCCAATGCAACTTGGAAGCTTTGACGTTATTGTGGGAATGGATTGGTTATCCAAGCATCGCGCAGAGATAGTTTGTTCTGAGAAGATTGTTCGTGTGCCGCTATCGACAGGTGAGATCCTACAGGTCCATGGTGAGAAACCTGCCGGTGGTCTCAAACTCATGTCCTGTTTTAAAGCACGGAAGTATCTGCGAAAGCACTATGTAGCCTTTTTAGCACATGTTACAGCAGATAAGGGCAAGGGTAAGTCTATTTCAGATATTCCTGTCGTTCGGGATTATTCCGAAGTATTCCCTGAAGACTTACCTGGTCTACCTCCAGCACGCCAAGTCGAGTTCCGTATTGACCTCGTACCTGGTTCAAATCCCATTGCCAGAGCTCCATATCGTCTTGCACCGTCTGAGATGCAAGAGTTATCTAAGCAGCTTCAGGAGCTCTCTGACAAAGGTTTCATCCGTCCTAGCTTTTCACCTTGGGGTGCTCCCGTTCTCTTTGTAAAGAAGAAGGATGGATCTTTTAGGATGTGTATCGATTATCGTGATCTTAACAAGCTTACCATCAAGAATCGATATCCCCTACCATCCTGGTAAGGCGAATGTCGTAGCCGATGCATTGAGTCGCAAGGAACGTACTAAGCTTCATTGTGTTCGTGTCCAATCGGTTATTGAAGCCCAATCCGATATCCAAGCTCGTATTTCTCAGGCTCAACAGTCTTGTGTTTCACAAGGTTTGATGGATAAGGAATTTCCTTATCACATAACACCTGCTCTTGAATTAAAAGACAATGGATCGTACTATTTCATGAACCGTTTGTGGGTCCCAAGCCAAGATGATCTTCGTACCTTGCTTTTGGATGAAGCCCATAAGTCTCGTTATTCCATTCATCCTGGCTCAGATAAGATGTATAAGGATCTTCGTATTCAGTATTGGTGGCCTGGTATGAAGAAAGACATTGCCTTATACGTATCAAAATGCCTTACTTGTCTTAAGGTTAAGGCTGAACATCAGCGTCCTTCTGGTTTATTAGAGCAACCAGAGATCCCAGTTTGGAAATGGGAAAACATTACTATGGATCTCATTACTAAACTCCCGCGCACAAAGAAAGGTCACGATGCCATATGGGTAATCGTTGATCGTCTTACTAAATCAGCGCATTTCTTGCCAATCCATGAGGATTATTCGGCTGACAAACTTGCTCAAATCTACGTGGATGAAATTGTAGCTAGACATGGTGTTCCTTTGAGCATCATTTCTGACAGAGATGCTCGTTTCACTTCTCATTTTTGGAGAACCATGCAATCTGCTATGGGGTCCCAACTTAATCTGAGCACAGCCTATCATCCGCAAACGGATGGTCAATCTGAAAGAACAATCCAGACACTGGAGGATATGCTTAGAGCTTGTGTGATCGACTTTGGTGGTAGTTGGGATTCACATCTTCCGTTGATTGAATTCTCCTACAACAACAGTTATCACTCCAGCATCAACATGGCTCCTTTCGAGGCTCTCTATGGTCGAAAATGTCATTCACCAGTCTGCTGGAATGAGATTGGCGAGGCTCAGCTTACTGGACCTGCCCTCATTTTAGAGACAACAGAAAAGGTAAAGAAAGTTCGTGATAACCTTCAGACAGCTAGAAACCGTCAAAAGAGTTACGCGGACCTAAAACGCAAACCCTTGGATTTTCAAGTCGGTGATCGTGTATTACTTAAGGTCTCACCTTGGAAAGGTGTGATCAGATTTGGAAAGAAAGGAAAACTTGCACCTAGATATGTTGGACCATTCAGGATCGTCGAAAGAATCGGTAAGGTAGCCTACAGACTTGAGTTACCTCCTGAACATGGAAATGTTCATCCAACCTTTCACGTGTCCAATCTCAAGAGGTGTTTAGCTGATGAAAACCTCCACATACCGCTTGACGAAATTCGTGTTGATAAAACACTGAAGTTTGTTGAGAAACCGGTAGAAATCATGGAACGTGAAGTCAAGTGGCTTAAACGCAAGCGCATTCCTTTGGTCAAGGTTCGTTGGGAATCTAAGCGTGGACCCGAGTTTACTTGGGAACGTGAAGATCAAATGAAGGCAAAATATCCGCATCTTTTTCCATCAGTTTCCTCTAAATAAATTTCGGGACGAAATTTCCACAAGTAGGGGAGACTGTAACATTTGTGCTTGTAATCATTGTGAACAGTTCAATTATCAATAAAATAATGTTATTTGATCCCAATGTTTGTTTGGTTGTGTTTTACATTTTTCATGTTTTGACTTTTGTTCAAATTCAAACTCTACATCGCTTTCTAGAGAATTATACGCAAACTGGTGCGTAAACGTACTCAGTTTAATGCGACAAATACTCTGGAACATCAACATATACTCCACATACCTTAAATAACCTTTACATAACTTAGAAATAAGTTTTGAAGGCTTTGGTATAGCAAAAACAAGCTAATTCGCTTACAGGGACTAAACTTGACAAACTGCGAAAGTATGCCAATTTGATCTGTAACGAACATTCCGGAACATGTCCATAAGTTAAACATACCATAAATATCCTTTACATAGCTTAGAAATAGGCTTTGAGAGGTTTGGTATGCTAAAATAAACTTTTGGATCATTCAGGGACTAAAAGTGTCAAAAAGTGCATAAGTTTGCACTTTCGCGCATAACTTACGTTCTGAATACATCCGGACATCCAAAAATTTATGTAAGCATCCTTATATTATGCCTTAGTGTTTGGCATGAGAAAAATCCATTCGTCGCGTCATTTGGATCGTCTTTCGCGCTTATGCGCATTCCGTCGTAATTAAGCGAACATCGCGATCGTACGGCCAAACGAACCGACATCCGGAATATTTTTGAGCATATTTCATGTCCCCTACACTTTAACTTCATCTTAGAGCCTTGAAATGAGGTTAACGGGGCTTAAACGTGCCAAAAATGGGCCAAAATACGTGTTTCTGAAGTGCAGGGACCAAAATTGTAAATTCTGATCTGGGAACCTTAGGCGGGGCGCGTAAGGATTTACCAAATCCTTACGCGGGGCGCGTGAGGGTGTCTGACAGAAAATATTCTGCATTTAATGCAGTTTGGCCTTTCGTTCGATCAAGGGGCGATGCCCTTTCACCCTATTAAGAGCCAAGAGCCAATATCTGACTTACCACAAGAATTTGACAAGTGTACGCTCGAGATCGCGGCACGATATTCGATAAACGATCCTAACGGTTCCACTTTTCCTATAAATACCCCCCCCCTTTTGTGTAAAAACCCACAAGAATCAGATCTAAAGCTCTAAGTTGAAACCATTGTTTCATACCTGAGCTATTTGATCTAGATTAGCACTCGGGGACCCTCCGTAAGTCTTCTTTCGCTCTTTTATTCGCTTTTCGAGTCCGAAAGTCAACGTTTTGTTGACTTTCTGCATTGACCAGCTTATGGTCGATGCGAAGTTCATGGAACTTCATAACGTGAGCGTGATCACGATGGTTATAGTCCGTAGTGACTATACCTACTGATCACCACGTTATCTAGGCTCAGTAACGAGTCGTAGTTTCGGCCAAAATGTGCATTCTTGCATATTTTGTAACCAAACTACTCGTGGGCATCAAAGCCGTTTGTTTTGATGTCAAACCTGTTTTCAAACTTAGTTAAGCATGTTCTAACATGCTTAGCTCGTCACGTTTAGTATAGTGCTTATATAGGGTCGTAAGGTAAGCGATCTAAACCATCGCTTATACTTTCGAACCCGACCCATTTGGTCGATCTTTAGGATCCGACCAAACATATTAGGTGACCATAGCTATAACCTTCCGAGGTTATACCTTGTGGTCGCAATGTTAGGCGTTCCATACGCGTTTTACGCGAATGACGCGTTAGGGTGGCATAAGCTACCTCAACGGGTCGTGATGGACCGTAAGCACTTAGGTTAAGTTTCATTTTAGTATGTCGGATTTGTTAAACCATATTACACGAGTCTCCATACTCGTTTGGTTTTCGAACCCGCGTACTATCTGATCCTTCCGGTTTGATCCGGTATATTAACATAGCTACCTATTAGGTGCCGTTGATATCCCGTGATCTTTAGCATTATCTGGTCATTATACAAGAACTCCAAAGCAATCTCAGGTGAGTACATTGAACCCCTCTTTTACTGTTTTCTAAACTGTTTTGGGGTGAGACACATGTGCCTATCTGTTACTTTCATGCTTTCCATGTTTTCACATCGTATATCTGCTATGCTCATTAGTACATTATAGTACATGATTTCACTACATTTTATGCTATGTATGCCCATTGTGTGCGTACTTAATACATTGATTTACATAACATTTTTGCTGCATATGCTTACTCAGCATATGGGCACATCGATTTACATGAACATTTCTGTTGCATATGTTTACTCAGCATATGGACACACTGATTTACATGAACATTTCTGTTGCATATGTTTACTGAGCATATGGACACATTGATTTACATGAACATTTCTGTTGCATATGTTTACTCAGCATATGGACACATTGATTTACATGAACATTTCTGCTGCATATGTTTACTCAGCATATGGGCACATTGATTTACATAACATTTCTGCTTAGTATGTTTACTTAGCATACTTAGTAAAATTGTCTACATCACATGCCTTCATTTTGTTATGACATTTGGTTTGTTTAACATGGGACAATACATTCATTAACATTGATCACGCCGTTCGTTAGTAGGTAGTGGTACCATAGGAATTGACAACTCCCATTCCTGAAGTCCTGGGTTTGATAGGACTGGAAGGAATGACCGAATTCGATATACATAACTTAGATAAACCTTTAATTTGTTTAAGGGTTTATCGCCACAGTCTCAAGGCTTGGATGTATGCATAGTTTACAATACCGCATAAATGTTAATATCAATAGAGCATGCATTTTCCGCAGAACATAACATTGATTTAAACCACGTTTTACTTCAACGACTTGTTTTGTGCATATGGTTTAAGTTGATACATTTCGCTTACCATACATGATACATTTTGGGATTACACATTACATGGTTTACATTGAACATAAACATTTGACATAATTTACACAATAACACTTGACATTTGGGTTATACATGAACAATTTACATGGTGGATTGGTTTGGGTAAATGGTTTGAGTAACGTGGAGTATGCAATATGATGCAAACATGGTGGATACGCCGCTGGTACTTCCTATATATAAATGTTTGTATAATATTACATATCTTAGCGTTATCTAAATCATTTCAGTTTAAACATATAACATCTTATACAAATAACATACTTTTCATAAAACATCATCTTACAAAACAACTTATCTTATTCAACTCATTTTACTTGGTTACTCGTTTAACCTTGCACTTATCTATATATATCATCTGATGTTATCGTTTTTCAAATGATTTACAAAGCAAGACAAAGTACAAGGTTCATGACTGACTGTTATTAAACATTCTTTAAACTCAAGTCATGAATCACATTTTCACAAAACCTATGTATCTCACAGGCATTTTTATGCTGACGTACCTACTTTCACATGTGATTTCAGGAGCTATTCCATAGGACGATGATCATGATTCCAGGGCGGACCTGTGCCTTAGAGCCTAAAAATGAAGTTTGAACTAGCTTAATTATGTTTTGATTTCCGTACTCTCTTTCTAAGACAATGTAACACCTTTGTTTATAAATAAAATACAACTTGTATGCCATGGTTATGAAACAATTTAATTCTGTTCACAACACTCCCCGGCGTTTCCGCCGCGGTTGCATGTTATACGCGGCCGGGGTGTGACAGTTTCCAAGATCATCCGGGGTTTAGGGAATGTGACTCTTTCCTGGACAAGGCACAGTCCTTAAACTATGTTTATGTTATGTTTAAGTTTGTAATGTTTGTTGAACAAGGTTATGGTTGTTAGGGCGTGTTTCCCGTTAAAACAATGGTACTGTATTTGGTTTTAAAACTTAATGGATGATTCTTGAATGTTTTTAACTCATATAGCTTTGTTATGATTAAGCTATGGTATTAAGAAGTCACGCCAAATTAACCACGCTTCCGCAAAGCCAGGGTGTGACATTTTTTTTCAAAAGTATAGCAATAGTGTGCTCGTTTTAAAGATAAAAAAAAAAACGCTCGTTTTATGGTGCAATTTTTATAAAAAAATATTGTCGTATGAAAAAGTTATTAACGTTTTAAAAAACGATGGGGAATTGGGGGAGAGAGAAACTATTGCCTTGTATTGACTATAATACCACTAAACAAACTCACGCGCCTCTTTTCTTCCCTTCAATTTCCCTGATTTAATCTTAGCCCTTGATTAACTAAATGGATGGTCAAGATCATTTCCAAGCCTTCTTAGCCAAATAAACTTCCTATTGTATCTCCACCCTTAAAAATAATAATATTAACAATATTTATTTTTTTTTTCAAAAATTTAAAAGGTATTTATTTTAAGAATAAAAATAGAGTGTATTTAAATAATTTATATTTGTAAAGTGTTTTTAAATCATATTTATATTAAATAAATATTTTTTTAAACGAACTCTGTTTTCAATAAAATTTATACCGGCATGTTCACAAAAAAAAATTAAGAAATACAGTGCATTTAGCTTTATTTTTAAGTTTAAATAAGACAAGTTATTTGAGTAATTTATTCATTAAGCGAAGAAGTAGTTTAGATGATAAATGAAAAAGAAATAAAAAATAGTGGACCAACCAAAGTTGAACAAGTGGCAAAAGAATGAGGAAAATTTGGGAAAGTTTGCTCATGATCTAGGTCGTTCCCACGACCAAGTTGCAACTTTTATTTTTTTGGGTTAATGGATTTAAACACCCTCAACTATGGCCATTTGGCCGCTGGCACTCTCAACTTTGACTTTGGTTCACACCACTCCCAACTTAACACATTGATTGTCATGGCACCCTCTCGTTAAATATTCACTAACCAGGTTAGTAAATTTAGCCTATGTGGCAATTTTATCTGATGTGGCATGTATGATTTGTCATTTAAATCTGATGTGGCCAATTATTTTTTTAGAGAGAAATATATATATATATATATATATATATATATATATATATATATATATATATATATATATATATATATATATATATATAGGGGAGGGCTATATAGAAAACCCTATATATATAGAAAATCCTAGAAAACCCAACCTCTAGCATTACCCTATATATATAGAGTAAGGTTAACATACAAAAGGCGTTATCATACATCACGTAGGAGACAATGGTAACCGTTGGATCAGGGGTATAATCACGCATGGGACCACATAATCACGCATGGGACTATAATCACGCACGTTCTATGATAATAACGCACGTTATATTTTTTGTCATGTATGTTAATGTAGGTTAAGCCTTGAAGTACATTATACTTTCTCATATATATATATATATATATATATATATATATATAGGGGACCGCTAAAATGAGAACCACCTCCAGTTGTAAGAACTGAGGGAACCACTTTCTAGCCTTTAGATCAAGGAGATGGATGGATGAGATTTAAAGTAACTAAAATTAATATTAAATAGATTTTGTCTTATTATGTCTTTAATATTATAATCCAAAAGGGTAGTATAGTAAAATTACACTATTTTGTCTTTATATATATATTAGTATTTAATTGCCTTTTTGTCTTATTCATTAATTACTTTATAATAAAAAAACAGAATTTTATGTTAAACAATAATTTAAATTCAGATTTGTATAATAATTTTTTATTAAAAGAATTTTTTTATTAAAATCTTTCTTTAAATTAAGATTTTTTTAACAAACCGTTTTTTTAATGCCGTTTTTTTTAACGCGCCGTTTTTACGAGCGTTTTTTTACGAGCTTTTTTTTTACGAAACGTAAAAAAGTTTTACGTTAACGTTTTTTACGTTTTACGCGCCGGTTTTTTACGTTTTACGCGCCGGTTTTTTTCATTTTACGCGCCGGTTTTTTTACGTTTTACGCGCCGGTTTTTTACGTTTTACGCGCCGGTTTTTTACGTTTTACGCGCCGGTTTTTTTACGTTAACGTTTTTTTACCTTTTTTACGGAACGTAAAAAAGTTTTGCGTTAACGTTTTTACGTTTTACGCGCCGGTTTTTTACGTTTTACGCGCCGGTTTTTTACATTTTACGCGCCGGTTTTTTACGTAAAACTTTTTACGTTTTACTAAAAAAAATTACGTTTTACGTAAAGCTTTTTACGCTTCACGTTTTTACGTTTTACGTTAAAAAAGTTTACGGTTTGCGTTAAAAAATTTACGGTTTAATTTTTTACGTTAACGTTTTTTTACGTTTTACGCGCCGGTTTTTTTTACGTTTTACGCACCGGTTTTTTTACGTTTTACACGCCGGTTTTTTTACGTTTAACACGCCGGTTTTTTTACGTTTTACGCAACGGTTTTTTACGTTTTACGCGCGGTTTTTTTTACGTTTTACGCACCGGTTTTTTACGTCAACATTTTTTTACTTTTTATGTTTTTAAATTTTACGTTTTATGTAAAACTTTTTACGTTTTAAGTTTTACGTTAAACTTTTTACGTTTTACGTAAAAGTTTACGGTTGAACCTTTTTTTCACAAAAACTTTTTTACACGAAACCTAACATTTACGTTTTAACGCGCCGTTTTTTTTTAGTTTTACGTTAAAATTTTTACGTTTTAACGCCCGTTAAAATTTTTACGTTTTAACACGCCTCAAAAAAAAAACCCAACAAACAAAAAACAAAAGAACGAGTGGATTCTTGAAAAAAAACAAAGTTTCGGCTCAGATTTTCCGACAATCAGAGGCTGCAAGGTGGGGTTGCAGGTTCAAAAACCTACCCTCCACCATCCTTGCCGCGCCATCGTCAATTTTTTTTCATCATCACCGCCGATTCAATAAGGCACCGGATTCAACTGATTTAAACATTCAAAAGGAAACAAGAACATCATTCAAACAGATTCAAACCTGTATCAAAACCAACAGATTCAAAAGAACACAAACTTCATTTAAATCATAGATCAAGAAACAGGGGCATTTAGAACGATTGCCCTTTCAAACTTCAAATCCAAGTTCACTGTTTGCAAAAATCAGATTCAAACCACAAGATTCAAAACCACAAGATTCAAAACCAACAAGATTCAAAACCAACAAAAACCCAGTTCATCAAAAAAGCACCCAGTTCATCAACAAAAACTCAGATTCAAACCCAACAAAAACCCAGTAACAATAACAACCAAACATGATGTAGATACCCAAAAATCAAATCAAAAGGAAACCCCATCAACAATAACAAAATGATGTACATACCCAAAATCAAATCAAAGGAAACCCCAAAACATGGTGTCTGACTTCAGGTTGCTTCAGGGGTGTGGGTGACCGGTCGGAGGTCCGCTCTGCCCAACTCCCACCAAGTCGCACAAACGACCACCGCTACAACCCCCCCTCAATTTCTTTCCCGCAGTTGTACGCCACCACCAGACGGTGGTACCCACCACCACAACCAACCCTTCACCACCGTCTCCGTGAAACCCACCACAACACCCCTCGTCGTCGTCAAACATTTGATCTAATGAAAAGAGGAGAGAGACATAGTAGATCTGATGAGAGATGATAGAGAAAGAACATCATCTAAGACATCATCGGGAAAACGGACAGTGGTATCATTGAAAACATGGGGGTTGGTGGTGGGCTTAGGGTGAAGAAGGATGGCAGTGGAGGGTGTGAGTATTACGTCGGAGCAAAGAACAACAGTCATATTGGTCGGAGTCCAACTCCGGCAGCCGGAAAAAAAACGAGAGGGGGAGAGAAAGGTGTATCAGATTCAACAAATAAATGGAGGAGAGAGGTACTGAGATTAATAAATGGAGGAGAGATGTACTGACATCAATAAATGGAGGAGAGAGGGGTGAGAAGTGACATTTTGGGGTAAATGACCATAATACCCTTTGAGTTGTCATATTATGATTGGTTGAGAGTGGTTCTCGCGGTTCTTACAACTGGAGGTGGTTCTTATTTTAGCGGCTCCCTATATATATATATATATATATATATATATATATATATATATATATATATATATATATATAGGGGACCGCTAAAATGAAAACCACTTCCAGTTGTAAGAACCATGAGAACCACTTTCTGGCCATTAGATCTAGTTGATGGATGGATGAGATTAAAAGTTTCAAAAATTAATATTAAAAGCTTTTTGTCTTATTATGTTTTTATTATTTTATTGATAAAGGGTATTTAGGTAAAATTACTTTTTTTGTCTTTTTATAAATAATATTTTTAAATGTCTTTTTTGTCCTATTCATTTATTACTTTTATATTAAAAAACAGATTTTTATATTAAAACAATATTTAAAATTCAGATTTTAATAATAATTTTTTTTAATGACTAAAAACAGATTTTTATATTACGTTTTTTACGCCCCGTTTTTTACGAGCGTTTTTTTACGGAACGTTTTACGCCCTGTTTTTTTACATCCCGTTTTTTTACGAGCGTTTTTTTACGTTTAACGTTTTACGTAGAACTTTTTACTTTTTACGTTTTACGTTAACAGTTTTTACGATTTACGTTTTACAAAAACTTTTTACTTTTTTACGTTTTACGTTAACACTTTTTACGATTTTACGTTTTACGTTAACACTTTTTTACGTTAACGTTTTTTTATCATTTTACGCGCCAATTTTTTACGTTAACGTTATTTTACGTTTTACGCCCCGGTTTTTTACGTTTTACGCCCCGGTTTTTTACGTTTTACGCGTCGGTTTTTTACGTTTTACGCGTCGGTTTTTTCCGTTTTACGCCCGGCTTTTTCACGCGTCGTTTTTTCAATGCGCCGTTTTTCCGTTTTACGTTAAAAATTTTACATTTTACGTTTTACGCTTGATTTTTTCAAGCGGCTTTTTTTTACGTTAAACTTTTTACGTTTTGCGTTAAACTTTTTACGTTTTCCGGTTTACGTTACGTTTTACGTTTTTTCGTTTTACGTTTTTACATTAACGTTTTTCACGTTTTAATAAAAAAAATTACGTTTTACCTAAAACTTTTTACTTTTTACGTTAAAAAGTTTACGGTTTACGTCAAAAAGTTTACGGTTTATTTTTTTTTTTACAAAACTTTTTTAGGAAACGAACGCACCCAGAAATCGCAAACTCGGTGAAGCGTCTCGGATATATTGTTTTCATCATCGACGCCTAAAAAAACCCAACAAACAAAATATTTTACGTAAAACTTTTTACGTTTTACTTTTTATGTTAAAAAATTTACGTTTTACGTAAAAATTTTATGTTTTACGTTTTACATGAAATTTTTACGTAAAAACTTTTTACGTTTTGCGTAAAACTTTTTTCGTTTTTACGTTTTACGTAAAAACGAACGCACCCATAAATCGCAAAAAGCTTTTTTACACAAAAACTTGTTTACGCAAGACAAACGCACCCATAAATCGCAAAGTCGGTACGTGTCTCGGATAGATTTTTATCGTCATCGACGAGAGAAAAGAATATAAAAAACCGACAACAACAAAACAAAAGTGTATCTCGAAAAAAAAACGGGGTTTGGCTCAGATTTTTTCCGATAATTAAAGGCTGCAAATGTGGGGTTGCGGGTTCAAAAACCTACCATCCACCATCGTTGCCGCGCCATCGTCATCAAAAATCTAGTTTTTTTTTTTTTTTTTGCATCATCGCCACCCAGTCCATCATTCAAACATATTCAAACCAGATTCAAACCTGTATCAACTGAGATCAACCCCCCCCCCCAAACATCAAAAATCGAAATCAACCCAGATCAACCCCGCAAACATTAAAAATCACCAGAAACATCAAGAACACATAATCATAGTTCACTGATTCAAACAAAAATCACTGATCGAAAATCAAACAAGAACAACCCCACATAGTTCATCAGGCAAAAAATCACTGATCAAAAATCAAACAAGAACAAACCCACATATCTTACTAGAAAGAGAAACACCCTTCAAAAAATCACTTACCAAAAATACAATCGGTGTCATCATCTTTCATTCAAGAACACATATCAAAAATACCAGCCACTACCCACTGTTAGAACCACCGCCGCCGACCAACCACCACCGTAACCGTATAACCACCGTCGCCGACCAACCACCGCTGACCACCACCCAGCCGTCGAACCGCCACCACCACCACAACATCAAATCGAAGCTTACAACTGGGGGGCGCCGGAAATCGGATGCGGGAAGGGGTGTTTGGCTGGTGGTAGCCGGATAATGTGGATGGGTAGGTGGTTGGTTATCAGTGGTCTGCCGGACATTTTACAGTGGTCCGCCGGACATTTTACAGCAGTGGCGATATCGGGACCTCAGCTGCAGATGGGTAGGTGGTTGTCGTGATGGAGGTACGGTGGTGGATATGGTGAATCAGAAGTGGAGAAGAAGGTGGGTAGAGAGTGGATTATGATTTTGGGTTTCTTAGTTCAGAGGATTTGAAGGAGATGAAAATGGTGAATTATGAGAGAGGAGAGAGGAGAGAGTATATAAAAAGTCAGTATCTTTAATTGAGGAGAGATGAAAAGATTTGACATTTGGGCTAAATGACTAACATACCCTTTATGTTGGCACAACCTGATTGGTTTAGAGTGGTTCTCATGGTTCTTACAACTGGAAGTGGTTTTCATTTTAGCGGTCCCCTATATATATATATATATATATATATATATATATATATATATATATATATATATATATATATATATATATATATATATATAGGGGGCTGCTAGAATGAGAACCACCCCGAGTTGTAAGAACCGCGAGAACTACACCCCACGGAGCGCCGTTCGCCATGATTTTTTTTTACAAGTAGATGTGTGTATTATAAACACAGCCGTAAAAAATCATGGCGAACGGCGCTCCGTGGGGTGTAGTTTTTTACACCACAAGTTTGGTGTTTTTTAATTTTTTTTCTTTTTTCTTTTTTTTTTCACCAAACTTGTGGTGTAAAAAACTACACCCCACGGAGCGCCGTTCGCCATGATTTTTTACGGCTGTGTTTATAATATACACATCAACTTGTAAAAAAAAAATCATGGCGAACGGCGCTCCGTGGGGTGTAGTTCTCGCGGTTCTTACAACTCGAGGTAGTTCTCATTCTAGCGGCTCCCTATATATATATGTGTGTGTGTGTGTGTGTGTATTTATATATGCAGAGCCCCTATCTCTCTCTAGTTCTCCCCTTCGCTTTACATCTCCATCTCCATCTCCCTCTCTCCACCATCAACCATCACCACCACCACTTCCTCACCTGCTAACATCCACCCCAAATCTGAAACAGCCACACTACAACCGCCCCATCAGAAGACACGTTGACTTACAACTCCAAAAGTCATGCTTGTGCACAATATCTGCAGGGGCGGCCCTGGGGTGTGCGGGGAGGACCACCGGCCAGGGCCCGTGATTCGGAAGGGCACATCTTATGTTTACAGGGTATCTGTTGTAGTCGCCGTCTAACTGTTTGACTCTCCTAAAATTCGTTTAAATGAATAAAAAGGTGAAGAAAGAACGATTTGGGAAAAAAAATCGACAACCAGCGACTGCAATACGACGTGCTGGACTGTAGGTCACCGGTGGTTAGTTTTTCAGATAGGAAAGAAGATGAAGACGTACACAACTTACACGTGTTTTGCTTTTGTTGGTTTGGGCCTTTTCTGAAAGTTTGACCCATGCTTAATGTGTTTAGTTTATTATTTTATATGTTATCTACTGGATTTGTTCAGAAACATTACTAAAGATGGCTCCATTCTAAGTTTATAAGAAATTGAAATTTAATTTAGCTTCTACTTTATTATTTTATTTGATTTAGTTAGATTTCTTATTATTGTACTCTACCATTTTATTTGATTGTTATTATTTGATTTGATATTTTGTTATATTTAAAAATGTAAAAATATATGATTTGAAAACAGTTTAATCACCTAGAGATGTGTATTAGTAAACATACAAATGAAAAGTATAAAGTCTTCATTTAAAATATGTTCTAACTCTTATGAAAATAACACAAAACGGGTTTGGTTTGTATTGTATATATTTCGTTATATATATTTTGTTGGCTTAGTGGGCACATTTTTTTGAACTCGGACAGGGCACCTGAATTTTCAAGACCGGCCCTGAATATCTGCATCCAAGCCCTGTTTCTTCACATAATCATAATCAAATCCATCAATCTAAGATCCAGTTCCAGAATACCAATTTATTGAAGAATCAAATCTTGTAGTTCAGTTTAGATCCAAAAGCCCCAACAAATGGCTGTAGATCCCTTTTCACAACATCCAATTTCAAACCCCAACTGAAGCAACTCATAACATTCAAAAGTGCTTACATCTTTCTTGAGTGCTTGGCTTAGATATTTATGAAATAAACATCCTTCCCATCTTTCCCAACTCCAATTCTTACACCATTCGTCATGTTAAAAACAAATTATAAATTACCAAACGTGATAGGTACACGCATACGCCTCACATGAATAATAAATTGATAATTACGTTAAAGTAGGTAGCAAAAGTGAGATTGATCAAGAATGAAGACTAATTATTGAAAATTACCGATAGCAAGGGCAGAAAGCACCACTTCATAAGGCTAGAGGGTGTGGTGATGGTCCTTCCTTGGTTGGAGGATGATCCGTCACGTAGGCGTCACATCATAGTCCTCTCAAGGATGGTCAATCCCACAAAACTAGAGGGTATGGAGGATGATCCTAAATGATCCTACCCCATCACTTTTATATTTTTTATTTTTTTAATATTCTATTTTTTTTTTAACATTAACAAATAAATTAACTAAATATTTTCATTAATATTAAAAACACATTAAATAAACTTAAAAAAGAAAACATAAACTTAAAAAATAAAAAAGATAGACTTAAAAAAACATAAACTTAATAAAAAAAAACATAGACTTAAATAATTTGATGCTTGTTCATGATGTCGCTTTGTAGTTTTTTCAACATCGAACGTTTCGGCTCGGGATACTCATCGACATCCATCGTTATTATTTCTCATTCCTTGAGCGGAATCTTTTCATCGGAAATTCGGATTGTTTCATTGGACAATCGAACCTTTTCGCGTAACTTTTCTTCCGCCACACGAGTCTTTTCTTTGATGGCCCGCTCCTTCGCCTTCGCCTTTTGGGCCGAGACATCCGTGTACGTTTTAAAGTGTTCCATAAACTCGTCCATCTTCGGGTCCACCTTTTCCTTTTCTTTCCCCTTCGCCCGCTCCTTCTTTGATTTGTCCCGGCCCGGTGGACGCTCCAATTCATGTACGGCGTATTTCTCTTCGTCAAACTCGGCATCATCGTTTAAGTTTATGTGACACCTAGCGTCCGATCCACCGGCGCTAAAACTACCTGATTCCGATGTCCTTTGCCACTTCGCCATCTCCACCTCGTTGGGAATCGGCGCCATTTTTGGAGCTTTCGCAAAACTTCCCACGCGCGAACGTGTGCGAACGAGGTATTACCATTGTTCTCCTTATACTTCTCCAACGCCTTTTTAAACACATCCTCGTTGCTCATGACGCTACGTCGCCCACTTGTATACATTTTATTATATTCTTAACAAAACTTATTGACGAACCCGTTCATTTTTCGCCACTTTGATGACACCGAGTCGATATCTCGATACGGGCCTTGGTCCATTAGTTCAAGAACTTCGCCAAAACCTTGGTCCAAAACCCGTCACCCGTTTGATTATTACCTATAAAATATGTTACAAAAAATAAAAAACTAATTCTAAAAAATATAAACTTTAAAAAAAATTAGTTTTACCAACCTTTTGTCGGGTGTGTAGACGTGCCTATGTAAGCCTTAGCTAAGGTTTCTTATTCGATTGGTGTCCACGGTTTCGCCTTTGGTTTTAACGGTTGCTCACCCACCACTTGCTTGCCTTTTCTTCGTTTGTCTTTTTCTTTTTGCGGTTGGGTTTCGGGAACAACTTCCACATCGTCGCCAGGTTCGGATTGTTGAACGGGTTGCGTCGGGATCGGTTGGGGTTGAACGGGTGGCGTCGGGTTCAGTTGGAGATTAAAAGCATCCCGCATCATCATTTGTTGAAGGGCTTGATTTTGAGAGAATTGAGCGAATTGATATTCATAACATCACAATTCCTGAACCGAATTTCAGCTAAAGTTTGTTCATTTAAAACCATCTTCAAGCTACAATCAGCAATAAAAGTATACACATGCCACTAAAACAACCATCCATGAAAAAGAACTAAAACTTTTGTTGTTGAATGTCAATATTGGGTTAACAAAGAACACATTTTATTTCAAAAACTTAGGGTGTTCAGGGCGCCTGCGGGGAGGGGTGCGGTGAGTGTATTCCCCGATCGGGAAAACCGCCGCCGACCCCTCGGTGACCCAAATCGGGGAGTGGGGAGCGGGTATCATTCACCGTGTGAGAGATGTATATTTTTGAGTTTTTCTTTTTTTTTTCCTTGTCATTTTGTAGGAGGATGAAGAACAAAAATATTTATATAAAAAAACCAAGTCCCGAGAGAGGAGTGCCGCCATCAAATTGAGGGTGTGAGGGAAGTTAAGTGGAGAGTTGATGTGGCGCGTGCTGATTGACTGTGGGTAAGAGAGGTCACTCCCCACTTAAAGGAGTGCTCCTTACACCCTTAGTGCTTTCATAAATAAATGATCATAGTTACTTTAAATTATAATCTAATAATGAATGAAACAATTTAAGGGGTTTAATGCTTTAAAAAAAAATACAAATTCCACATTTCACTTAAATTGATTTTTTACCCGTTTCTTTTTAAGCTAAGTTTTTTATATTGTCTTTTGACCCATTAGATCAAACGTAGTGGGGCGCTATGGCCCTCCATAGCGTCGAAAAACGCCTCGGAACACCGCCACGAAGGGCGGTATGAATGCCAAATTGAAGTGGGGCGCAAGGATTATAGCGGCGTTTTGATTATTTAAAGTTTTTGGTTTATACATGTATGGTCCCTTCAAATCGGAGAGGAAGCAGCATAGGTCCTGCAAATCGGAGAAGAAGACCGAGAAGAAGCCGGAATTTCAACCGGAAGGTCGGCCGGAGAAGAAGACAGAGAAGAAGGAGGCGCCTATTTTAGTTTTAAAGTTTTACATATTTGGTCCCTGCATTTTCTCAAATATTTAAAATTGGTTTTAAACTTGTTTTTCTCTTATTTTTAACATTAAAAAGCTGGCAATTTTTTATTTACTTTTAATTTAAAAAGTCAGAAATTAATTAAAAAAATTGAAAATTAATTAATTGAGTAATGATGAGGTAGGGGCTTTATGACTACGGGCTCTAGTGACATAACGCCCCATAAAGCCCCTGTGTGACGTGACACGACACGTGTCGCATAACGCCCACAAAAGGACTTTATGACTACGGATGACCTTAGAGATATAACATACCCAAATCCACCAAAAGGAATCAAACTTTTCACCTCTAGTATAAATAGAGATGATAACATTATAAAAAAATCCTTTAAACCACACATTGAACCAGACCTTCCCATGCAATTATCAGATCATTACCTGGTCTACATTCCTTTATTTAATATAACTACTCACCTTTGAACATTTATGTATGTTTCTAAAAATAGATAACAAATAAGTTATGCTTATCAATCAAAATTAATATAACCAATGGAGTGGTGGTCCATTGGCAAAGGCAAAGCCTTTTATAACAACCCTCAAAAACACCCTATAACGCTCCGTATACGAGAAACCGGACATAACCCTAATTTCATCAAAAATCAAATAAAATATGGATTGTAGGTGGCTCGCGGGCCATGAAAGAATCAAGAGGGCGGGTCGTGGGGCACGACCCACCTTTACTTGTCGGCTACACTCTGTGACGCGTGTCGTCACATGTGTCGGACCTACTCGATGACTAGCCAAGCCTACACCTAACTAGAGTTCCCTCGCGGGGCGCGAGAGAAAGACCCCCGTGGGTCGCAAGGCGCGAGCGAGCGTCGAATTCAAGTATAAAAAGGGGCCTTCAGCTTCCATTTTCATTCGTTCATTTCTGTTTCTTCTCTCTGTCCCTATAGTGAAGTATAATAACTTGATATTATACCCCTAAAACACGAAGATCTGCCTCGTTGTAAGTATTTTAACCCCAATCACTAACCCGTTACCCTACCCGATTGATCTAGGGCCCCGTAACGTATGTCGAGGCTCTGCCTGACTCAGTTCGTTGGGGTTCTGTCTCGTGTTGTATGGCTAATGTGATTTGGGTTATCTTACTAACACGTGTGCGTTGTATGTTTTTCATAGAAACTCAAGATAATAATCAAGAAATATTACCAAGATGCTTGTAGAAATACCTAAGTCTACAATGTGAGTTCATTCTCTTTTCTCACCGTTTGTGAGCCATTATTTCAAATGTTTTCCAAAACCTTAAATATTTATCAGTTATAATTACAATGATTAAGTTTTTGTATTCTACAATTGTTGCCGGTATTATGGGGTTTTGTATACATTACTTGATAAGCGTCACCATTGGACAATGGGTTAGCCAATGTGTGATATGATCATAGCCACAGTTCCCGCCGAGTGGTAAGTACTGAATGAGTATATTGGTAGATATAAACACTGTAATCGCCCTTAATACTGTAACATTATAACAATTAATGTTTTTTATAAATTGGAATGTACTCGCCAGTATTTCTTGCTGATAAAATATTTTTAAAACGCGTTTCAGGTAACTTAATGCGAAGCTATAAGAAGCCAACTGCGAAGCCCTGAATGTCACACCCTGACTTTTACGGAAGCGTATGATGTGTGAATGGTTTAATATCATTGCATTCAATCATAATAAACAACTAAATGATCAAAACGATGTTCATCCATTCATAAAATTTTAGTATTACAACACCAGTTATTTAAGTTTTAAAACACAACCTGCGACTAGGTTACAAACCAACAAAAGTGGATGACATCTAAACTTGAAGTCTACTTCTAGTTACGACACCCGCGCCCAAGATCCATCATGTCACCTGAAATACATGTAATTTTGGAAAACATCAACAAAAAAGTTGAGCGAGTTCATGCGTTTTGTATAAGTACTATAATCTTGTAAATCTTTGAGAGACTCCTTTGTAAACAGGTATGAAAAGTGTGTATGAACATGAATGTTTTACAAGGATTTTAAGGCATGTGAGGACATAGGAAGCACTCGTAATGAGTACGCATATACCCTTGTCGATTTACCTCGACTGTGTCGATTTACCTCGATTATGTCAATTTACCTTGACTGTACCTCGACTATGCCGATTACCCTCGATTGTGTCGATTACCCTCGACTGTGTCGATTAACCTCGATTGTGTCGATTAACCTCGACTGTGTTGATTACCCTTGACTGTGTCGATTAACCTCGACTGGGACTCCGAAGCACTGCTTGGTACTAGTTGTGACCATGAGTGGGGTTCGGCCGTACCCGTTAGATCCAACCCTCGTCCCTAATTAAGTATTAATGGCATTTCAATATCTAGTCTATGCTCACATGATCTAGTATTTCATAGGCATTTCATACCGTTTTAAGCATTCGTAACATGTATTCCACCCCCGAGAGTTATAAAACCAAAAACAGTTAAAGAAAAGGGGAAGCATGAACTCACTGTTTTGCGTCTTCAGTACTCGTAACTCAAATCTCGTCAGCAAGCACGACTACCTACAATGTGCTAGGGTCTATTAGACGAGCGGCCGTGCCTTGCCTTAGTATTCATGTTTTGAGTTACGTTTCTTTTATGTCTCAAATATTATTCCAAGATTTCGCGACAATACTTCTCAAGTATTTATTTTCCTATTTCCTTCCCAAGGATGGGAGTATTTCATACATGTATTTACGTATTCTTATATTTGTAGTTCCGAAATAATATATTTTCAAGTCTTACTTTAGAAAATACATTTAAACTTGTTTTGTCAAAAATAATGTATTCCAAGAAAATATATATTTTTATCTCCCAAAAATAATATATTTACTTCTTGTTGAAAATATGACATAACTTGGTAATATGTACAAAAATCATATTTTCACTTCTTGTATCCAAAATAATATTTATCAAAAATATATTTGTAACGGTATTTTCCGGAATATTTTGTAAGTGCATTCTTGCGTTCGATTCCACAATATTTAGTGTGTAACTTATATATCTATTCCCTGAGGTTTTGGTTATTATTTTGGATTGTAAATTCTTGGTATTTGTAAGTTATATTATTTTACCCTAAATTAATATAACTATTCCACAGAGTATACAAATTGTAATACACGAAAATTCGGAAACCCTAATAAAGTAAATATATATTATTTATGTCGGTTTTTAAGTGAGTTTGATACAATTTAAGATCAAGTAGACGATTACATTTGCTAACCGAACGTTTTATTGAGTAAATATTACTCAACGTTATTATTATTAAATAAACGAATAAGTAAGTACTAAAAACTAATATGAACATTTTTATTGAATTATAATAGTTTATATAGTCGACTAAAATTTAAACTAAGCGTAAACAAAAAGGTTCGTTTATAAACAATGTAGTATCCTAGGGGTAATATTTAAAGATTGAATTAAAGTCATTAAGACTTTCTTGAACTAATTTTGTCAACTCCGCGTACTTCGCAACCTTCCCATTCTATAGCCAATGACCATTATTAACAAACTGATGGAATGAATCAATGCTACCGATTTGCTCGATATCGCAAGTTTCCCACACGAAGCACCGCTTTGTTTTGTTCTACGCGGACGCCGTGGCTGGGGTTCGTCTCTTACCGTCGGAATCGTGACGGTACGGTGGTACCTCTCGCCTCTATTTCCGCTCAACCACCGCAGCGCTATCGTCTGCAGCCACGAATCAGATCGCAACCACCATTGTTCGCCGCCTTCTTTCACCATGAACCGACGCCGTTGCAGTTTTGTTTTCTAATCAGAAGAGGTAGGTGTCTGATCTCTTTATTTTTCTTCCGTTTAACGTTTCAGCGATTTAGATTGTGGGATGGGATCCGGGTTTGTTGAGTTTTCCGGCGACACGTTTTGAGTTAATATTGAGTGTTGGGTGTGTATAACATACTATTTATTTTTCTTTTGGTTCGAACGTATGTGCGTATGTGCGTATGGAGTGTTGTAGGTTTGAATGTGTATGATGTATGGGTGGTGTAAGTGTTTGAAAAGATGATTAATATGTGTGTGGGTAGTGGGTACTATGCATGTACATATGTGTTCTATGATCTGTGTATGGTGTGTAGGTGTCATCTTATGTGCATGGGTGTGTGTGCTTTGTTTGTCTGGTTATGTATATGTGATGAGTTGGTGTGATTGTGTGATGCATGGTATGTGTGTGTCATGCATTTGCATAATGTATGTGTGAATGTGAGCATAGGTTTAAAATATTTAATTGTGTGTGTATGGTATTTGATTTGTGTAGGTGTGAATTATTGCGGAAGTATTCATTAAATAAATATTATCGACTAGATCTAAATATTGTTAATGGGTTCTTATAAATTTAAAGGTGTGAAATCTCTATTTTATGTTGCTACATTTCTATGGGTTTTATTAACTATACCTTTGAATATAAATTTAGATAAGGTAATCGTATATCTTTATTCTTTTTAAAACTATGTATCTTATACCAAACAAAGGCAACAAATGATTTTTTAAAGTCTTGGCAATAAATTCGTTTGTTACCCGAATATATACTTTTGTGTTAATTATTAAAATAAACGGGTTAGATTCATATTCCTGGTCGCCGGAAAAACTTCAACGAAAGGGTTAAGTGGTGTGGTTAACCTGTCACAAAACTGATTCAAGAAATATGGGATTTAGGCAGCGTACTTTTGAGAGCGAGTTGGTTTTTGTGATTGCTTAGCTTTGCTAAACTAAGGTACGGATTCTGTTTTCTTTTCATCGTAGTATACTTTTATTTTTTTTCGTTACTCGTTGGTATGGATTCTTTGGTCTTGCTATCATAGTATTTTTCAATGTCCGTTACTTTGTAGTACGGATTTTTGTCTTTGTCTTAAAGTGTTAGTTTCATGATTCGATACCTATATTCGTTTGATATGCGATTCATTATAGGAGTCGGTTTGTATTTGTTTGTTTGTTTGTTTATTAGTGTGTTGTAGCATGCCATACCTCAGACTTGTATCATGGTCGAATGTTCCTGTTAGTATTATTTTCAGGTGCTTGTAAATAATTTATAAGGCCTTAGTATTTGTACTCTGTCACCCAAGCATGTCTGGTTTGTCGTTTGGGCGTCAACGGCATGGCACTTATCGTGACAGTGCGTAATCAAAGTTCACGGTGTCTCTAGCTTGTGCTTGTGTAGCACCTTGGCCACTAGAGGCGTATAGATCGATCTTAGCTCTGAGTTTGAGTTTGAGTTTGTTTGTCTGGAGATGGAATAAGGGGTGAACGCCACACTCACCATCTCATAGGTGCATGGACTAGCTAGCTGTGTACCAGTCTGTTTCTGTTTCTGGCTTTGGGTGCTTCTGCATTACACGATTTATTTTGTTATACATCTGTCGTGTAAGTTAGTATATGTTTCTGTATGTGATTATGTTTAGCATCTGTTCTGAAATGTCTGATATGTTTTGTACGCATCTGGTTATGTTTCCGATCATGTATCAGGTTATGCTTCTGGTTGTGTTCAGTATCTGTTCCGATATGTTTTGTATGCATCTGGTTTTTGTTTTAGATCATGTATCCGGTTAATTATGCTTCTGACTATGTTCAGTATCCGATTTTGTTCTGTATTAGTTATGTATGTTTTGACTCAGTGTATGTACCGGCTAGCATCAATTTCGTCTCAGTATCAGTCTCGATTTGGATTTAGATTCCGTGTTATACGTTTAGTTTGTATTCGTCATTACCTTTATTTATTATTTGATTCAATATTTGTTCTATACTTCGTTGAACATGTCTTTGTTTCGTTTCGATTCTCTCGATCAGTTTAAGAAATTTCGCAATGATTAAATTATTATACTTTTAAACTTAGGTTATCTAGATTATTTAGGTTATTAAATATGAATCTTCAAGGGTATAAAAATAGTTATTTTAATTAAATAATAACTTATGAACTTTGATTAATTAATAGAGATGGATTTGAATCTAAACATTTTTTTTTAAAAGATAATTGCTAGACAATTCTTCTTTTAAAGTTTATGGGATTTTAAATGGTATTTAAAATGTTTCGGTTTAGCTATTTGTTTTCGTTTCTGTTTCCCATGTCGTTTTACGAAATGGTCGAAGGTGTTTCATTCTGAAATCCAGATGATTTAAATTATTCTATTTCTAGAATATGATTTTTTTTTTCAAAGTTAGAAAATTAGTTCTTTTTGTCTAATGGTGATTTGCTATGAAATGTGATAAACTATTTTATTTTGATAAAATTCAAACGTTCAATATAAAAAAAAGTAGTTTTGCCAAGTATCTTGTTTTAAAAATAATAGCATTATTAAAGATTGTTCAAATTATATGATAGTTATTAGTTTTTGATTTATCCAAACGTGTCATTTCCAAATTATGGGTTAGAAAACTTTCTCGTTATACGAATACTGGATTATTTAAACGATGTTTCATAATAAATCTGTTTATATAAGATAAAACGCTTTAGTCATCATGGTCAATGATGTATTAGTCTCTACATCGGTTTGTGTTAGGTTTGACATCAGTTATGTATATGACTGAATTTTGTTTCCGTATCAGTTTCCGTTACAGTTTCAGACCAGTTCGTGTATCTGTTTTTGTATCAGTCTTGTGTCTGCATCTTTTTTCAACACTCGTGTCAGTAATCGTTTCAGTTCACTCTCAGTTCAGTTCTGTTACGTTGTGTTTTGCTTCCGCTGATATGACTTTACTTTTACTGTTGATTTCCCCGTTACTGAGCAATTTTGGCTCAGCCGTATTTTCTTTTTGTGTTTGTCTTATTTGTTTTACAGGTAATCTGGGATAATCTGGGATTTCTGTGAGGAGCGTTAGGAAGTTGTTGATCAAGATTCTTTATTTTAGCATTGTAATAAAATGTAATTAGGATCTTTTATTTAATGTTATGGATTGGTTTTAGTTTTGATATCTGTAAGAGTGACACGTCAGCCCTAGCGGGGTTGGGGTGTTACAATTATGGTATCAAAGCAAAGGCTCTTTCCTGTAGAAAACTTAAACCTTAAAAATGAAACCTGTGAGTTAATGGGTAGACGTTGGAATAGGATTTCCACTTTTGTCAATCTTCATGCTCAACGGTTTTTGGTCTTTTGACATGTTTGTAAGAGAGAATTTTGTTGTTAATAACTACCAGCGTATTATTTGTCTCGACCTTGTCAAATAATTATGCTGTCACCATGGCGATTTCATTAACAAACTCATGAATGACTCACGATCGAAGGGAGTACGACAACGAAAGAAGTTAACTACGTGCCATAAGGACGTTGGTGCCATGCATGTTCCAAGAGGTGTTTCACGTCAAATATATATTTTAGGATAATTACCGCTTACGATTCAAATATCATCTCGTTATATTTTTTAGAACTACAGCTAACCATGACTCGTTTATCGTAACGTTGCCTTCTTTACATTTTGAATAGGTCGTTGAGATGCATTATAGGAGGACCATTAGGGCACTTATGTAAGGTAATTGACGATTATGGTCGCGAACATAATCGTGAATTACAGGTACATATGTGTACTTTTGGATTCTTATTATGTGGATTGTTGCCTGTTCGAATCCATTTACGTCTTAGTACTTGTAGTTCTTATCTGTTCGATTTGGTTTTGATCGCACTAGAATTTAATTAAATTCGGTCTTCGTTTACCTTGTGGCGTCGATAACTTTGTATTATTTAATTAGTGTATAATACACCTTTAGTTAATTTGATGAAGTTTGTTTCGTATCTGATTGATGCCGTACTTTCATAGACAAAAGACACTTACTCATCTTTGAGAATTTATAGAATATATACAATAAAATAAAAAGTTGGAGGTCATCATCATGAAATTACAATATTAAATAATATACTAGTTTTTGATGCACACTATTAAGATATAAACTTTTACCAGTGACATTTGAATTAGAATGACTTAAAACTTAAAATGTAGAATATTAAATAATCCGACCTTTTGAATAATCTAAATCATAACCTTTTTCCAACTTTTATTATTAAATTAATAAGATGTGTTATTGTAACATGTAGTTGTAGAATAGCATTAATTTCAAGAACGGAATTATTTTTCGATGTGTCATTTTGTTGTATCCTGAATAGTTAATCTTGAGTAGTAAAAATAATGACAAATAACAATATTATATAAACTAAATAATAACTATTAAGTATAAAAATGGTATTAGTGATTTAATTAATTTTATCATTTATTAACTAATTTAATGTATTTTAGCTTATTATATGGCATAAATGTATTTTTATGTTATCAAAACTATTTGTATGACATATCTTAATGTTACTTATTATTTGAATCAGCTATGTTTTCTAATTTTAGTATAGTATTATTACTTTGCCGACTAAGGTTTTATTTTTTTTTTAGTTCTAAAGTTTGAATCCTAAATTTTGAATCAAATAAGAGTCAATATGACTATGATACTTCATGATTTGGATATAGATATTTGTACATTTTTGTAAAATACTCTACTTAGTAACTTCGGGGACGGATTTCTTTTTTTTCTTTTTTTAGGGAGAAATTGTAATACTCGCAAATTTAATATACTAATAAGATACTGGGTAACGATCAAATGATTATTCGTAATTGAAGTTTAATTTTTAGTTAAAATAAATGGGCTAGATGAATCAGTAGAGTCTCTTTGGTTAGTTTAAGGGGCTGTTTGGTAGTCTCTGAATGGTCATTAATAGGCTACCTCTTAATGGAACCATTAAGAATTTTATCAATGAGAAGGTAGAAGAATGTGACATGTGATGATTTACCATTCAGAGGTTATCTCTTAACCATTCAGACTTGAGGTTACCTCTTATTCATTCAGAGGTTTAAACCATTAAGAGGTAAAATCTGAACGGTCATTAAGAGGCTACCAAACAGCCCCTAAGTATATTTGGATCAAATTGTTTAACGTTTTTTTTCCTTCCATCTTTCATGTTTTGCACTAAATTAAAAATAAAATTATTAAAGAACCAAATCAGATTCAAACCATAATTAAAGTTTATCTCCTGGTACAATGTGGCAACGTTGACTTAGTATGTTTATGTATTATATGTATTCAAATTTGCTTGTCTTAATACCCTGTAATTATGCTGTAATTATGTTGGCACCTATAAATTTAGGTGGTGTTTGTTTTTTGGCCAGAAGCACTTCTGGCCACTTATGTCTGCGTCGCGCAGACGCACGCAGACATTTATGTCTGCGTCGCGCAGACGCACGCAGACATTTCATGTCTGCAGCTTGTTTGTTTTCTCGCAGACCTTTCATTAAAAAAGGTCTGCGAGACCTCTTCTTGGCACAGACATTGACCCAAGTCTTCTTGGCACAGACCTCCACCCCCACATCCCCGCCACCACCTCCACCACCACATCTCCGCCACCACTGCCACCCCCACGTTCACCCATCTCCTCCACCCGACACCCCCAATCACCTCCACCATCAAAATCGCCGTAAGACAGATGTGTGTGTAAAGTGTGTGTTGAGAAGATCTTTTTGTAGAATAAAAAAAACAAACCCTCTTCTCCTTGCAGACTGCAGACATTTGGTCCATCTCTTCTCCTGCAGATGCCTGCAGATATGGTCCGCAGACTGCAGACCTTTTCCCGCAGAAAAAACAAACAACACCTTAGATTTATTAAGTTTTGATATCTCTTTATCTGTCATCTAGAAACTTCATATTTTAGTATTACTTCGTGCCGGATTATATGATGTTCTAGTCTATATCATATCTGTTATATCTTTATTGCTCGTTACCCGTACTTAGCAATTTCGAGGACGAAATTTTTGTTTAGGGAGGTAGAATTGTAATACACGAAAATTCGAAAACCCTAATAAAATAAATATATATTATTTATGTCGATTTTTATGTGAGTTTGATACAAGTTAAGATCAAGTAGACGATTACATTTGCTAACCGAACGTTTTATTGAGTAAATATTACTCAACGTTATTATTATTAAATAAACGAATATGTAAATACTAAAAACTAATATGAACATTTTTATTGAATTATAATAGTTTATATAGTCGACTAAAATTTAAACTAAGCATAAACAAAAAGGTTCGTTTGTAAATAATGTAGTATCCTAGGGGTAATATTTAAAGATTGAATTAAAGTCATTAAGACTTTCTTGAACAAATTTTGTCAACTCCGCGTACTTCGCAACCTTCCCATTTTATAGCCAATGACCATTATTAACAAATGGATGGAATGAATCAATGCTACCGATTTGCTCGATATCGCAAGTTTCCCACACGACATAGCGCTTTGTTTTGTTCTACGCGGCCGCCGCGGCTGGGGTTCGTCTCTTACCGCTGGAATCATGACGGTACGGTGGTACCTCTCGCCTCTATTTCCGCTCAACCGCCGCAGCACTATCGTCTGCAGCCATGAATCAGATCGCAGCCACCATTGTTCGCCGCCTTCTTTCACCATGAACCGCCGCCGTTGCAGTTTTGTTTTCTAATCAGAAGAGGTAGGTGTCTGATCTCTTTATTTTTCTTCCGTTTAACGTTTCAGCGATTTAGATTGTGGGATGGGGTCCGGGTTTGTTGAGTTTTCCGGCGACACGTTTTGAGTTAATATTGAGTGTTGGGTGTGTATAACATACTATTTATTTTTCTTTTGGTTCGAACGTATGTGCGTATGGAGTGTTGTAGGTTTGAATGTGTATGACGTATGGGTGGTGTAAGTGTTTGAAAAGATGATTAATATGTGTGTGGGTAGTGGGTACTATGCATGTACATATGTGTTCTATGATCTGTGTATGGTGTGTAGGTGTCATCTTATGTGCATGGGTGTGTATGCTTTGTTTGTCTGGTTATGTATGTGTGATGAGTAGGTGTGATTGTGAGATGCATGGTATGTGTTTGTCATGCATTTGCATAATGTGTGTGTGAATGTGAGCATAGGTTTAAAATAATTAATTGTGTGTGTATGGTATTTGATTTGTGTAGGTGTGAATTATTGTGGAAGTATTCATTAAATAAATATTATCGACTAGATCTAAATATTGTTAATGGGTTCTTATAAATTTAAAGGTGTGAAATCTCTATTTTATGTTGCTACATTTCTATGGGTTTTATTAACTTACACCTTTGAATATAAATTTAGATAAGGTAATCGTATATCTTTATTCTTTTTAAAACTATGTATCTTATACCAAACAAAGGCAACAAATGATTTTATAAAGTCTTGGCAATAAATTCGTTTGTTACCCGAATATATACTTTTGTGTTAATTATTAAAATAAACGGGTTAGATTCATATTCTTGGTCGCCGGAAAAAAATTAAACGGACTGGTTAAGTGGTGTCGTTAACCTGTCACAAAACTGATTCAAGAAATATGGGATTTAGGCAGCGTACTTTTGAGAGCGAGTTGGTTTTTGTGATTGCTTAGCTTTGCTAAACTAAGGTACGGATTCTGTTTTCTTTTCATCGTAGTATACTTTTTTTTTTTCGTTACTCGTTGGTATGGATTCTTTGGTCTTGCTATCATAGTATTTTTCTATGTCCGTTACTTTGTAGTACGGATTTTTGTCTCTGTCTTAAAGTGTTAGTTTCATGATTCGATACCTATATTCTTTTGATATGCGATTCATTATAGGAGTCGGTTTGTATTTGTTTGTTTGTTTGTTTATTAGTGTGTTGTAGCATGCCATACCTCAGACTTGTATCATGGTCGCATGTTCCTGTTAGTATTATTTTCAGGTGCTTGTAAATTATTTATAAGGCCTTAGTATTTGTACTCTGTCACCCAAGCATGTCTGGTTTGTCGTTTGGGCGTCAACGGCATGGCACTTATCGTGATAGTTCGTAATCAAAGTTCACGGCGTCTCTAGCTTGTGCTTGTGTAGTACCTTAGCCACTAGAGGCGTATAGATCGATCTTAGCTCTGAGTTTGAGTTTGAGTTTGTTTGTCTGGAGATGGAATAAGGGGTGAACGCCACACTCACCATCTCATAGGTGCATGGACTAGCTAGCTGTGTACCAGTCTGTTTCTGTTTCTGGCTTTGGGTGCTTCTGCGTTACACGATTTATTTTGTTATACATCTGTTGTGTAAGTTAGTATATGTTTCTGTATGTGATTATTTTTAGTATCTGTTCTGAAATGTCTGATATGTTTTGTACGCATCTGGTTATGTTTCCGATCATGTATCAGGTTATGCTTCTGGTTATGTTCAGTATTTGTTCCGATATGTTTTGTATGCATCTGGTTTTTTTTTAGATCATATATCCGGTTAATTATGCTTCTGACTATGTTCAGTATCCGATTTTGTTCTGTATTAGTTATGTATGTTTTGACTCAGTGTATGTACCGGCTAGCATCAATTTCGTCTCAGTATCAGTCTCGATTTGGATTTAGATTCCGTGTTATACGTTTAGTTTGTATTCGACAGTACCTTTATTTATTATTTGATTCAATATTTGTTCTATACTTCGTTGAACATGTCTTTGTTTCGTTTCGATTCTCTCGATCAGTTTAAGAAATTTCGCAATGATTAAATTATTATACTTTTAAACTTAGGTTATCTAGATTATTTAGGTTATTAAATATGAATCTTCAAGGGTATAAAAATAGTTATTTTATTTAAATAATAACTTATGAACTTTGATTAATTAATAGAGATGGATTTGAATCTAAACATTTTTTTTTAAAAAAAAAGATAATTGCTCGACAATTCTTCTTTTAAAGTTTATGGGATTTTAAATGGTATTTAAAATGTTTCGGCTTAGCTATTTGTTTTCGTTTCTGTTTCCCATGTCGTTTTACGAAATGGTCGAAGGTGTTTCATTTTGAAATCCAGATGATTTAAATTATTCTATTTCTAGAATATGATTTTTTTCAAAGTTAGAAAATTAGTTCTTTTTGTCTAATGGTGATTTGCTATGAAATATGATAAACTATTTTATTTTGATAAAATTCAAACGTTCAATATAAAAAAAAAGTAGTTTTGCCAAGTGTCTTGTTTTAAAAATAATAGCATTATTAAACATTGTTCAAATTATATGATAGTTATTAGTTTTTGATTTATCCAACCGTGTCATTTCCAAATTATGGGTTAGAAAACTTTCTCGTTATACGAATACTGGATTATTTAAACGATGTTTTATAATAAATCTGTTTATATAAGATAAAACGCTTTAGTCATCATGGTCAATGATGTATTAGTCTCTACATCGGTTTGTGTTAGGGTTGACATCAGTTATGTATATGACTGAATTATGTTTCTGTATCAGTTTCCGTTACAGTTTCAGATCCGTTCGTGTATCTGTTTTTGTATCAGTCTTGTGTCTGCATCTGTTTTCAACACTCGTGTCAGTAATCGTTTCAGTTTACTCTTAGTTCAGTTCTGTTACGTTGTGTTTTGCTTCCGCTGATATGACTTTACTTTTACTGTTGATTTCCCCGTTACTGAGCAATTTTTGGCTCAGCCGTATTTTCTTTTTGTGTTTGTCTTATTTGTTTTACAGGTAATCTGTGATAATCTGGGATTTCGGTGAGGAGCGTCAGGAATTTGTTGATCAAGATTCTTTATTTTAGCATTGTAATAAAATGTAATTAGGATCTTTTATTTAATGTTATGGATTGGTTTTAGTTTTGATATCTGTAAGAGTGACACGTCAGCCCTAGCGGGGTTGGGGTGTTACACAAATATTCACACAAGTGTCTTTAATATAAAATATATATATTCTAAATATATATTTATCCATTTTTATTTACAAAAACCAACCTCCAATGTTTGTATTTTTGTAACGAAATCTATGGTAAAGTTTATATGGGAAAACCAAAGTTAAAATCATACTTGTAAATACTTGTCTAGAAAATATTTTCTAAGTGTTTGCATTTTTAGAAAATTTCGCCATAGTTTCCTTTGAAAATGGAGGTATTTAGCATATCATTTTCTTTTCAAAATCACACACAATGATCAACAATCAATCTCTAAACATCTTGCACTTACCAAGTGCAAAAACTATTCAATTTACATAGTAACATGAACTTGATCTTTCACAAAAATGCGTAGTAACTTGGTAAAGTGTTTAGTAGCCTTAGTTACCCTCCAAAATATATTTACTTCTTGGTAAACTTCATTCTTGGAAATTTTAGATGTTTACAACTTGTAAACATGTTTTACAAAAATGTTTCTTTATTAAACCTTCTAATTTCTCTAGTGTTTCTACACTTATTTTTCCACTAAAATAGTGCAAGTTTAGTAAAAACAATGATCTTCTAAAAATCATATTTTAAACTTGGTTTTCTTGGAAAAATCATTCACAAGTCTTGAATCTATAAGTTTACTAGGTCACTTTGATCATTGTTTTACAAGAAATCATTTTTATTTATCAAGTTCATGTGTGCACTAGAAGATGATCATCATATGTTCTTACATGATCCTCCTCCCACTTGCTAGATTAAGTGTTTAAACATCATCTAGCAAGTTTCATGTGATGATTAACATCATCATCTCCAGTAAACAACAATCAAACATCATATATACACTAAAACATCATATATACACTAAAACATCATATATACACTAAACAATATCATTTCACCAATGTATCATCTTATGTAAGCTTATGTTTCAAGATTCAAGTTTGTGTCTTTTAATGTTCTTGTGTTGTTCAACATAATATATCTTTTATCCACTAAAAATATGAAGTAACAAGAGTTACAAGAAGCTTACTACTAGCTTCAAGCTAGGAAAGAAACAATGGTGAAAATGGAGTGGATAAAAGCTTGTGGTGGAGGTCCTTCAAGTTCCGAGATCACCAAACCTTCCAATATGGCTCCTTACACCTTGTGTGAAGCTTGGATTGCATGAAGCTTGAATGAAAACAATGGTTGTGTGTGGATGGGGTTTCGGCCGAAAGCTTTAGAGAAGGGAGGGAAAGAAGTGTTGTGAGGAATGATGAAGAAGATGGTCACTTATAGTCTAATCTTGAGTATTATCCATTGTATATTATGTCTCAATAAGTACAACACAATCTCATCATATCCAAGAGAAGATTTGCAAGAGATTTAGTAAGATTGTGATGATCTTGGTGGGGTCCTCCTTTGGGCCGTAAATATGCATGGGGGAAGGGGTTAATTGTAACTTGTAAAGATGAGTAGGTAATTAGTTGGAAGATAAGTATAAAGTCTAGTGTTTTATTTATAGGATGCATTATGTAGTATGTTAGGGTGTTCGAGACCCATAAGTAGCTTAGAAAAAGTAAAATAATGCTTCTAGTAATATTTTGGTGTTCCGGGTAATGTCCGGTGGTTCGGTTAGATACCGGTTCGTTAAAGTGTCAAGTTATTCCGTTTAATGTCCTTTATGTAACTTTTTGTGACATTTTTAATTCCCGACACTTAGGAAAGCATACAGGACCATTTTGCCATATTTTTGCATGTTACTAGCATGTTAAAATGCTAATTTTTGCTGATTAATGCAGAATTATGCACTTTATGTGGGTTTTAGGCACTTTCCGGCACTTTATCTATTTCCTAGAAAAGCAGTTTTGTGGTCCTTACTTCCCTACGCACTATACTAGTGTAATACGTCATCTCTGGCTCATACAGGGCCTCAAAATATTGTCTGTCTATGTACTAAACGTCGTCAGCTTTTTAGTTTGTCTGATAATGGTGCCAATTTTGTTCTGTGTATCATTTGAACTATGTCGTGTTGCACGTAGCAACAATAAAAGTCTTGCAACATGAAATGCCATTGTTTGTAAATAACAGTAATCAAAAATTCATTTGTCTTGTAAACTAGATCATGCACAGTTATCAAAGCACATATTACTTTTCAATTAGTGTACGGAATATACGGAAAAGTGACGGTTGTCACAGTCTCCCCCCGTTAAAAGAATTTCGTCCCGAAATTCAAGCGATGCCATCGGTCGCAGGGGAGTTGTGAATCAAATGTGGTCACTTAGGTTCAAGATTTGTCTTTATGTTCCCATGTACTCTGGGTCATGATATGAATTCTAATGTACTCAAGTAAATCAATTACGTCTTTTCTGTGTTTTGTGGACTCTTGGTCCGCAATCTTAACAGTTTCTCTAGTAATTTTATAATTTGTCATTGACGTGAATCTTATTTGTGGGAACAATGACTGTTCCTTGAGTCAGACTCCTCTAAAGACTAGACACATGGAATGTGTTGCGATCACTACTGATCTTTTACTGGAAGTTTCATCTTGCGAGCAATGGTTCCGATCCCTACACCGAGGGTCCAACCTTTACGTTTTCCAAATCACACCACGCCTTTTCTAGGCGAGGCTCCCATTAAAGCCATACTTCTTATTTCAAATTCCTGCGATTTCCGCCGCTCATCGGCGCAATCTTTCTGTATTCCGCGGGCTGTCTTGATATGATCACATATTTGAACGATCTTGCCTCTAGTTTTTCCTAGACCAACTCGGGCCAGTAGATTGTTTACTTCCGGTCTCCGTTCAACATGACGGGGATCGACTTATTATGTTTCATCGAAAGCTTCACACGAAGCGGTTTAAACGGCGGTGTGATAAATACTGTTGTAGGGAAACTCCACTAAGGGCAAGTGAGTGTTCCAACTTTTCATCAAAGTTTATCACACAAGCACGTATCGTGCCCATACAGTCTGCATCGTTCAGTAGCTTAGTCCATCTTCGTTAATATTTAAGTTCTTATGATCAACGGTGTGCTGCAACCCTTGTGATTAGTAAAGGTCGTGCAGCGTTTTCTTACAGGTAATGTTGTCAAATTTGCGGCGCGCAATTACTGTATCTGGATCAAGGTTTCTTCTCATGGTCCCTTAATCAATGTGACGTGTATGCAATGCCGTGGTCACGTTGCATTGACGCGCAATCGAGACTTTGTCGAGAAGCGCCACATAACTGCAACTCTAACTCCTTAGATCTTGGTTGCAGGGTTGGCATGAATCTCGTTCTTATTCACCATGTATCTTAAAGTTCTTACCTCACGAATTTGAAATCCGCTTTTCGACGTCTTAGCACATAACTGTTCTTTCTTTTAGAGTCGTAAGATAATTGCAGTTGTTGCTCACGAACTTCCTTGGTCGTTGGCCATACAAGAATGTAGTCAATAAGTATAATCATGATTTATCCAGGTATGGCTTACACGTTCGATTCATGAGGTCCATGAATATTGTCGATGCATGTGTTAAGCCAAATGGTATGACAGGGAACTCGTAACGCTCGAAGCGAGTGCTAAAGGTCGTTTTAGGGATATTTCCTTCTTGTATTCACAGTTGAGGACATCTTGTCCTCAAGTTGATCTTTGAGTGGTAACTGTAACCTGACGATTTGTCTGTTCAAGTCATCAATCCTTGGCAAAGGATACCTTTCCTTGATATCCAATTTAACTTTCTCCTCATGTCCTTAACTAAGGATGTCATGTCCTTATTTCCTTCTGTCTAGCAGCTCTTGCCGTTATATCGGAAGCTCATGCTTCGCGGATGAAGCTAGTTGGTAAGGCATCACTCGGCACTGGTGCCGCTCCTGGCACGAGATTTATCCTAAACTCCTCTTGGCGCTGTGGAGGTATTCCTGGCAAGTCTTCAGAAAAGGCTACTGGAACTTCTTCCGTCACAGGGATGTTCTCAGGCTCTGCAGTCTACTCGGAGGCGTTTCTGTGCCTCTTCGACCAATGAGAGATGTCGCCGATCCGCTGCCTTGTGGGGTCTAGCACCCTTGCACCTATCGCAGGATGGTTGTGTACTATAATGTTTCATCATTCGCAAGAGGGATGCGACTGATTTTCCCTTATAACGAACGACTTCAGCTCTATACTTGGATATCCAATCCATGCTGACTATCATATCATGACTTCTCCAGTCAATGGTAACAGAAGGTTCCGGGGTGCTTCGTCTGCTTAAACTCTCCTTCTATCTGCCCATTTCTAAGAGATACGGGGCGTCTATTCTACTCGAAACTAGGCCAAGCAGTTTCATAAGTTCTAAGCATTCAAGGTTAAAGTTGATGCCAGTATCAATCAAAAATAGATGCTTAAGGTTGGTTAATAGGGAACGTACCCGTAACCGCATCTGGATCCTGGTGTGCTTCACGAGCTTCGATCGTGAAAACCCTTCTTTGCTTGTTTCTTCCTAGGGCAATCTTTCCTAAAGTGCCCTGCTTCACCACATCTGTAGCAACCTGGTACTTTACCTTTATCTTTTCCGTCTGGATCCTTTGCTTAACAGGCATCCTTGCTGTGTCCTTCTTTTCCACACTTTCCACACTTAGGTCTCAGACATCGACCTTCATGGTGAAAATTGCATTCCCTGCACCTCGGCTTAGTCCCTGAGTAAAATTTACCACCAGCCTTATTAGTGGCTCCATCAGCTTTCCTGCCACGCGACGAGTTCACTTCCTTTCTTTTGTTTGCTTTAGAGCTTGTAGCTGACTTGGGTGCCTATCTTTAGGTTTGAAGACTTCCTCTTCTTGTTGCCTGATGACTCCACATGAGTCTCTTTCTTGTTATCCTCAGATTTCGAAAATTTCCCCATGCGTAGAGCTTCTTCAGTAAGAGTAACACTCAAATCGATAGCCTCTGCGATGGTTGGGGGCTTCGAGGTGGTAACCATGCTCCTAATTTGAGGTGCAAGTCCCCAAATGAATCGTTCAATCCTCTTGAATTCCGGCTTGACTAAGTAGGGGATGACCCTAGACAAGTCGTGAAATCGCTGGACATATTCAGGAATCTTAGGCCCGTCCATTTTCAAATTCCATAACTCCACCTCAAGCTTCTGGATTTCAGTCCTATAACAGTATTTCTTTTCCATCATTTCCTTGAGCTCGTTCCAGCTCAGTGCATAAGCAGCATCTGCACCAAGGGTCTGAACCTGAAGGTTCCACCAGGAGAGTGCGCCATCCAAAAACAACCCTGAGATAAAGGTAACACTCTGCTGGGGTGAACAGTTACTCATTCTTAGAACAGAGTCAATCTTTTCTGCCCAACGAACGAATGCAACGGCACCTCCTGTGCCATCAAAATTCAATGGTTTGCAGTCCAGGAACTGTTTATAGGTGCAGCCAGTTGGAGGGTTATTTCCGGAAGTGCCATCGCTGTGTTCGGAGCGGAGGGCTTCATGTCGAGCAATTGCCTGAGAGATGCGTTCTTGTAGCTCGGCTTCTGTCCTTGGTAACGTACTGGTGTTTGTGTCACGTCTGGGTGGCATTCTCTTCTGTCAAAAGCATGGGATGGATTAGACAACATTCCATAATTGTCTATGAGGTACATAGTACCATAAGTAAACAGGTAATCACCCAATATCACATGCATATAAAATTAACAATGTACTAGCGAGGAAACAATTACTGAGCCTTCACATAGGCTTGGTAACTTGACCTATTGTTTGTAATAATGTATTCGAGGCTACATCGCCTTGGTCATACAAGTTTCATAAAGTGGTAGAGTGTAACGTCACTGAATCTTTCTGAATGTTATCCATCTTCTCTTGCTTAAATATCGTTTCTCAAACGTCTCGTACACGAGTAGAAGTGTCAGGCATGAAGTAGGCAAAGACAGGTTTCCTACTTTATAAAGTGCTAAAGCAATGGTCTATGCATTGTTCTACCAGATGAAGGTGTGAACACCTATAGATTATTTTTGGAGGGATGGTGATCGTTAACCTGACCCGCAGAGTCCACCAGGATTTCCATGCACTACAAGTTGTTATTACATGGGCCCCCGTAATAATAAATTGTCTTGCACAGTTACCCCAGTTTTCTCTCGTCCAAGCAGATGATCAATCAAGGAGGGGACACTGCTGTCCTTATACCTCCATCATGGAAAGGACCATTGCGGTGGTCCACGCGCTAACACTCATTATCGTTACGCGCGAATAGGCACGATGATTAAATGAAATAGAAATAAAGAGAATTCCTAGTAGTTGGAGGGGCACCTTCAAGATGAATATGTAGGATCGTATGCTGACCCGAACGAGTCGTTCAGAGATTTACTCTTGCAATTCAGATGCGGAATAATAAGAAAAGCAAGTAGATATAGCCTGTTCTTCCTCCTAACTGTCTTTTGTATTGATTAGAAACGATTTACAACTTGATCGTCACACCGGCAGAGCTTCGGCGTGGAATACAATGACTCGATCCCTAGAATCACTCAAGACCCTCCTATATATAGAGTTTTGGAACCGCTCATGTGGACATGTGACACATGAGCGGTCCAGGACTTGTACATAAAAGCGGCCCATGATGACACATAAGCGATCCAACCTTCTAAAGACCATATGAGCGATCCTAGCTCCTAACACCTATACTGACTCTCGTTTTCTCGTATAATGTGCCCTATTTTATACAATACAATGCAAGACCTGATCCTAGACACTTAGACGGAATCAACAGATGTAGTGCACCAACAAACTCCCCCTCAGATGTTGATGAAGTCGACTATTGAGCACTGTCTCCTCATCTTTAGTGTTGATCAGTCTCTGGGCTTCCTCTTCTTTCAAGCTTCAGACTCCCCCTCTCGATTTACTGGCATTCTTTTGTTCTTCAGTAACATCCTCAGGATCTTTGTCTGGCAATCAAACACTCTAATTCTCTTGATCAGATCTCTTGATTCCTTAAGTTCATCAGCATCATCAGTTTGACATGATCTTCAGAATCAGAATCTGATCTTCATAGACTTTTAGAATCAAATATCCTGGCTCTATCAAAAATCTTTAGCATTAATTTCTGAGATCGAAACCTGGCTACCTGCACAATCTTAACCCAGAAATAAATTTTCTAATTTTATCACATATCAGATACCTCTGCACCAATATATGACTCCCCTCAATACAACCTATGATGAACCACTTGAAGAAGGTTAGATTTATCAAAAACAATTTGATTTATACACACACCCCTCCTCAAATATTTCTCATCATGTTCAGCATTTGGAATTTTGAAAATCAGTTTTCCAACGTCAGTTTGTCGAAAATCTTTTTGATTTTTTCAAAATTTAACCTAAAACATATTAAAATCTTTTTGTATTTTCTGAAATATAATACCTGACACCACTTGAAAAACAAAAAAATAAAGAAAAAAAATATTTACATACAATATTTTTGTGAGTTCGTGCAAGAGGATCATATCAGTTTATGAGACAAATCAACAACACCATTAAGCTTGGTTTCATTTTAAGCTTTAAACAATTTACCTAGATTGTCAGTATGTTTGTCCTCTTAAATTCTCAACACAAATTTCAATCGATTCGAGATACGATATTAATGTTTTAGAAACTTAAACTTAATTGTGTATCACTCCACTTGAATATACTCCTGTATCCAGATCCCAAATATTCAGTCTTACAGGTGAGTATACCACAGCTGATATCTGTAAAGGGGTTAGATGCGAAACCGTGAGAGCTCAGGTCAGAACTTCCGTTCAGCAGAGAGATGACGGCTCGACTTTTGGTGGGTCCCCTTTAGAGGATCTTTTTGCATTTCAACAGCAGCGACTATCAATTTTATTGTTTCATCGGCATGCTGAGGGCGAAGCTTATGTTTCAAAGCTTTAGCAGAAAGTATTATCCGGGGACTAGGTCAGAACTTCCATTCAGCAGAAGTCCCGGGATAATACCTCAGATATCACTGAGTATAAAGACCTAGTATCTCAGAATATGGGACCTTTCAAACAAGATTTCGGGGGTTACCCATATATTCAAGAATAGTTACCCACGAATTAAGCAAGTTTGATTTAGGTTTATATCTCGTTTCAATTTACTAAATGTGCGAAAATCTACTGACACATCCGCAGTAAGATCATTTATCACATTTTGACTTTCCAATTCTTTAGCGTGCCGTGATAGTCCACTGATGTACTATCATTTCCTCTTTTTCGCAACAAAACTCATTTTTTTAATTTTATCATGTTTTTTACTTTTTCAAATTTTCAAATGTTTTTGGATTTTCTGAAATTTCCCTACTCCCCCTAAAATGCAAACACATTTCAAAGAAAATTTGAAAACTTCTAGAAACATGAAATGCAAAAACAAACTATACAGAAACTTGACAACTGACACTGAATCACATCAAATCACCATTCACTTATGCATAAACAATCTGAACTCCCCCTTTCACAAATCATTTTCTCATTTAGATTTCAAAACACTTAAGTTTGTTTTAATCAAAATGATTTTTCCGGAAAATGAATTTGTGTTGATAACAACCACTAGTAGGAGTATCAATTTTAAGAACGGGGATGTGGTTCATTATTTTGTCATGAATAGTAAATCAAGTACAATTTAATGTCCCTGATTTACCATTTGCATTTAATAACCTCCTGTACCACTTGTAAATGTAATTACTTCAACGTATCCAAGCATTTCAAAATTTAACCACAATTACCACTTGTGGGATCAAGATTACCACTTGTAGAAACCCACTTGTAGAAACCCAAACATTACCAATTGTAGGAATGTTACGTCTACATCACCATTTTACCAATCAAAATGCCGATTCCTGCTTCGCAATTTCCCACCTGGAAGCTCCGGCGTAGTCCTTCACCTTTAAAAAAATCCAAACATTAATCACAATCAATCAAACAAACATATCATAAACTAGAATGATGCCGATTCCTGATCCATGATATAAACTTGGGATCTCCGGCATAGTCCTTCGACTATTCTGGGAAACAAACTTCCCTCCAAGTCTTCTCAGACTTGAGGACTTTCAACTCTTCAGCTGTAGGGTTGTATGTCGCCTTTTTAGTTGCGTAAAAGTCTTTTACCCCTTTAGCTTTTCCACTCAACATTTTCCCAAATATCTTCTTAATATTCCCGTTGAATGCTTTCTCGACATCAAATTCTTTTTCATCATCATAAAATTGATTTGAAATTTCAATTTTTCCAATTTTCTTTTTAACCTCCTCAAACTTCAATGATGGAAGAACATCATTATTTTCTGAAATTTTCTCCATAACTTGTGGCTCTACTGGCTTTGTGGAACCAGATTCATCGCCGACTTTTTCTTCTACCTTTTTAGTAACCCACACTTGGTTGTCATTTCCTTATCTTTTGTAAAATTTTGTCTTTTTCTTTGAACATTCTCCAACTTCATTTTTCGAATTTTTAAAAATTTTGGATTTCTCAAATTTTTCTACAACTTTGTCTTTCATCTTCTGAGAAGCTCCCTGTTTTGCTTTGATATCTTTCGAACAATCCGATGCAATATGACCAGCTTCATTGCATTTCAAACAGGTTTGAGTATTTCTTGGATGAAATACTCCAGTTCCATTCTTTCTCTTCTCAGCAAGAAACTCATTGTTAGTTTGTCTCCAAAATGGTTTCTGCTGTTCATCTTCCGAGCTTCCACCTGTCACAAATTCAGTGTTTGAATTAGAATTTTTCTCATTTTTATTATTTTCTGGTGGAACAAAACCTAAACCTTTCTTTTTGTAGCTACGATTTTGGTTAGGTTTCTTTGGAAAACCAGGACCAGAATTGTAACCTTTTTTCTTGTTTAGACGTTGTTGAACTCTGGAAGTATATTTTTTAGGTTTATCAAAATTTTTCAAAACTTTTAATTCAGGAATATTAACCTCTATTAGTTTAAAAATTTTGTTGATTAATTCCGTTTTGATACTCATTAACGAAAACTCTTTGTTGTAATATAATTTGTCAGAACCATTCAAAGTATAAACAACTTCGAATGTTTCATCATTCAAATCTGCCTTTGATAACAAAAATTCTTTACTATAAGACCGTTTAACCGACGAATTTTGACTTTTGACAGACGACTTTGGCTTTTCAGACTCAGATTTCGACTCTGTCTCCTCATCAGTATCCAACACCTGATCGACCACCTTTTTGATTATTTCAGACTCATGATCAGTATCGGATGAGGTAAATGTCACATCAATGTTTTCTGGTAAGATGTCATTTGTGTCGGTTTTAAGCTTTATATTGACTGCTTTTGCAAGTTGCTCCTCATTTGGTTTCCTAGGTGAATATCCATCCCAAATTGGAGGCGGACACTTGTTATAGCTAACACTTGTTTTCTTACCACAGTCTTTCTTTTCTTTTGGCTTCTCGTCTTGAAAAGCTTCCATACCTGCAACAGTTGGGTAAACACGATCAATAACATAATCAGAGGTAGAATAGCTCAACAATAACCTCCTAATTCTCTCATTTTCAATCTTTTCAGTTTCCAACTCTTGCTTCCATTTTGCACTTTCTTCAATGTAGAAATTTATAGCTTTTTGCTTCGACATTAAAGTTGCATTCATCATCGTCAGCGCCTGTTCTCTTTCTGTGTTTGTCTTTTGGAGACCAGTTACTGTTTTGTTCAACACGTCGTACGATTCTTTCACATAATTGAGATTGAACAATAACTGCTCTTTCTTTTTCTCATACTCAGCTATGATGTTGTCTTTTGCTGCACACTCTTTGCAGGCTTCCAAACACTTCTCACATGGCTTGACGACTTCAATAATCTTCTCAACTTCGATTGTTTTAATAACTTCAACCACTTTTTCTACTTCAATCACCTTTTCTACTTCTTTCACAAACTCACCAATCTTCTCAACAACATTTTCAGCATTCTGAACATCACCTTCAGATTCAGATTGTTGTTCGTTAGCAGCTTGTTTCTCTTTCAGTTTCTCCATTCTTTCTGCAAAATAAAAATGAAAACTTTCAGGAGACAAATGAGATTTTGCAATATTTATATGTTTCTCTTCCTCATCATCACTGCTACTATGATCTGGTGATTGATCAAAATGTACAGATTTTTCAGAATCATCATCAGATACACTAGAATCCGATGGTGTTTTGTCAAATACAACATCCTGTTCTTGCACAGTTTCATCTTGTACAATTTCATCTGAACTATCTGAAACATCTCCAGAGTTTTCTGAAAGTTTATCAGTACTATCTAAACTTTCATCAGATGATACAGATTTTTCATCTTCAATTCTCACATTCTCTCCAATTGAGCTCATCCAAGTAGCAAACAAATTTGGCTCTTGGACGATTTTGGCAATGAAAGCTTTAAAACCTCCCTTTTCATCCACAAACATATCCCAACTGAAACCATCTGGTAGTTTCTCATCATCTTGATCGATAACTCGTTCTGCTGTGGCTTCAGATGATATGTAATCACTCCAGCTGAAATCTACAACACATGCTCTTTTGGAATCTTCAATCTTTCTCCCATGAGCTGTCTGCGGTTCTTGGGATTGACCAACTTGTTGATAGATAGCTTTGCGGTAGTAATCATCTTTCCCGAATGGATTCTGTGCTCCGCTAGCTTCTCTTCCTTTGCACTCCCGCTTGAAATGGCCTTTCTCCCTGCATCGAAAACAAGTAACTTTAGATTTATCAAAACCTAAAGTAGAAACATGAGCATCTAGAAAGTCATTTCTCCCGGTAATGGTTTTGAATTTCTCAGCTCGACGAAGAACACTCGCAAGACACCATTTGATATCCATAAGTTCCATTTCCTCGGCGTCTATTTGGTCGTAATCCTCTTTAGTGAGCATAGGATTTCCGATCCGACCAGCAACAAGACCTTCATAAGATAACAGAACAGAACCCAGAAGTGCCATGTGGTCTTTAGCAGTGTCTTCACAGAAGCTTTGACCTTCTGGAAGATTGAGAGCTATGTTGCACTGAATTATGTATCCATTTCCGGTTTTTGTACTCTGAGACTGAAAGCTTGTGTTAGTCTCTTTCGGATTCACACTCTGAAATGATGAAAACCCGCTGATACTCTTGTTCGAACCCTGATCAGCTTTCTCAGATGAATCACCAGCACTGAAAGCGGTTTGAATTTTCGGACTTCTTTCAGTTTCAGAAACTGGAATACTACCTTTATAGTACATTTTAACATCTTGTTGACCACTAGGATTACTCATCCTCGCGATCTTTTGCTGCTCAAGATCCTGACTCTCAATTTTCTCAATAAACTGACCATTTGTAAGTTTGTCATAAACACCCGTGTTTTTCAGTATCATCAAATATGTTCCCCACTCTTTCTGAGGTAACGCGTCAGCCAACTTATCAACCCATTCCTCACAACCTTTTTCAACTCCAAACATCGATAACGAACGCACTAAGTGGCAGTATCTCTCAATTAGCTTTTTAGTATCCTCTCCCGGCAAACTGCTAAACAAATCAAATTCCTTTTTAAGCAATGCCTTCTTGCTTTTGATCATACTTTCACTACCCTCGAATTTTACTTTAAGAGCATCCCAAATTGATTTTGCAGTTTTGTCGTGTTGTAGCAGAATGAATATATCTTCTTTAATCGCCTGCTGTAACAAACTGATCATCATTTTTTCTGCTCTGTACATTGCACGTTCTTGTTCTGAGAATTCGGATATCTGTTTAATAACTTGCAACTCTGTTCGGGGTAATGTGTACTTTTCCAATATGCATTCCCACGATCTGAGATGATTTGCCAGAACCCAGTTTTCAAAGCGATCTTTCCACCCATAGTATTCTTCAATACTCATCAGTTTCGGGGGTTTCTGAGTGGTTCCTGTCTCATTTTCCAGGTTCATAGCTTGAGCAATCACGGCTGGAGTAGTCGATGTAGCAAAGGCGTTGTAAAACTCAGAATTCATGATGACTTGGCACGATTTTCAAGATAGTTGTCAGAAAAGCGATCCAAACTTGAACAGATAAGCGATTTAAAAAGATCTTTTGGAGCGGTCCAGAAATATGTTTTTCGAGCGATTCAAACAAATAACCACAAGAGCGATCCAGAAAGTATACTTGAGCGGTTCAAGACTGTTAGTTCGAGCGGTTCAGGAATAGTTCCAAGAGCGGTCCAACAATGTTTAAATGAGCGGTTCAAGAGTAAAATTTCAAGCGGTCCAGCAACTTTCCTTGGAGCGGTCCTAAAATGTGTACTTTGGAGCGATTCAAGAATCAAAACTGTATGAATAAGCGGTCCAAAACAGTGAATTACGAGCGGTTCATGATGACGTCATTCGAGCGGTCCATATTACGAACAAGTTTTGATCTGTTTTTAGGCTGAATTTTGGTCTGAAACTTCCAAGGATTTGTCTCGGTACTATAACGCACAGTTTGTGAGCTTTTGAACGAATTTCAACCATGAAATCTCCCGGAAATAAGAAAAGAATGTGTAGAAGTGAGAAGAAACAGTGAAATCCGGCTATAATCTGCAGAAAACCTCCTCCCAAGCTCTGATACCACTTGTAGGATCGTATGCTGACCCGAACGAGTCGTTCAGAGATTTACTCTTGCAATTCAGATGCGGAATAATAAGAAAAGCAAGTAGATATAGCCTGTTCTTCCTCCTAACTGTCTTTTGTATTGATTAGAAACGATTTACAACTTGATCGTCACACCGGCAGAGCTTCGGCGTGGAATACAATGACTCGATCCCTAGAATCGCTCAAGACCCTCCTATATATAGAGTTTTGGAACCCACATGAGCGGTCCAGGACTTGTACATAAAAGCGGCCCATGATGACACATAAGCGATCTAACCCTCTAAAGACCATATGAGCGATCCTAGCTCCTAACACCTATACTGACTCTCGTTTTCTCGTTTAATGTGCCCTATTTTATACAATACAATGCAAGACCTGATCCTAGACACTTAGACGGAATCAACAGATGTAGTGCACCAACAGAATACTTCATCTTCCTTTTCTGGTCAAGTATGTCGTCAATCTCGCTTCACAAAAGTCGTAGGGATCTCGTCCCGTTGATTAGAAGTTGTTCAAGGTTGCCGCCTCTGCCTCGCCGTCACCACCGTAGTCAGGCACCTTCACGATCAAGAGGGAAGAGCAACCATTTCCTACGGAAGAAAGCTCGGAATCTTGTTCGATAATCACTTCCAGTCATGAGCTTTGCAATGAACACAAGGTTAATAGCTTCATCGTGTGAGTTAAGTACAGTAATAGAGTTCGGAGTCGAATGTATCTTATTCATGTCAACAATTATTCCGTACACTTATTCGTATATGTGTATCAGTAATTAAGTATGTAACTTAGCATAAACAGGCAATTTGATGCACCATATCACGTATAACTCTCGTTTGTCCTTTGGGGGGGTCATCTTGTCTTTGGCAAGTCTAACTCGTGTAGACTATGCCTTAGTTGGCTCCTTATCTTGAGGGTATTCCCTACTAATGTCCTTGCCTTGCCTCTTCTTTGAAAAATGTTTGACTCATGGATCTTAACGCTTACGTGAATGCAATGAAAAACCTTTTGTAAAATGTTTTCGTGAGAGAACTCTAGTGATTGTAGTCTAGACTCGAGAAGGAATCCTAGTTCACTACAATCGAAGCTCTGATACCAAACTGTCACACCCTGACTTTTACGGAAGCGTATGATGTGTGACTATTTTAATATCATTGCACTCAATCGTAATAAACAACTACATGATCAAAACGATGTTCATCCATTCATAAAATTGTAGTATTACAACACCAGTTATTTAAGTTTTAAAACACAACCTTCGACTAGGTTACAAACCAACAAAAGTGGATGACATCTAAACTTGAAGTCTACTTCTAGTTACGACACCCGCACCCAAGATCCATCCTGTCACCTGAAATACATGTAATTTTGGAAAACATCAACAAAAAGTTGAGCGAGTTCATGCGTTTTGTATGAGTACTGTAATCTTGTAAATCTTTGAGAGACTCCTTTGTAAACAGGTATGAAAAGCGTGTATGAACATGAATGTTTTACAAGGATTTTAAGGCATGTGAGGACATAGGAAGCACTCGTAATGAATAGGCATATACCCTTGTCGATTTACCTCGACTGTGTCGATTTCCCTTGACTGTGTCGATTTCCCTTGATTGTGTCGATTTACCTCGACTGTGTCGATTACCCTCGACGGTGTCGATTAACCTCGACTGTGTCGATTACCATCGACTGTGTCGATTACCCTCGACTGTGTCGATTAACATCGATTGGGACTCTAAAGCACTGCTTGGTACTAGTTGTGACCATGAGTGGGGTTCGGTCGTACCCGTTAGATCTAACCCTCGTCCCTAATTAAGTATTAATGGCATTTCAATATCTAGTCTATGCTCACATGATCTAGTATTTCATAGGCATTTCATACCGTTTTAAGCATTCGTAACATGTATTCCACGCCCGAGAGTTATAAAACCAAAAACAGTTAAAGAAAAGGGGAAGCATGAACTCACTTTTTGCGTCTTCAGTACTCGTAACTCAAATCTCGTCAGCAAGCACGACTACCTACAATGTGCTAGGGTCTATTAGACGAGTGGCCGTGCCTTGCCTTAGTATTCATGTTTTGAGTTATGTTTCTTTTATGTCTCAAATATTATTCCAATGTTTCGCGACAATACTTCTCAAGTATTTATTTTCGTATTTCCTTCCCAAGGATGGGAGTATTTCATACATGTATTTTCGTATTCTTGTATTTGTAGTTCCGAAATAATATATTTTCAAGTCTTACTTTAGAAAATATATTTAAACTTGTTTTGTCAAAGATAATGTATTCCAAGAAAATATATATTTTTATCTCCCAAAAATAATATATTTACTTCCTGTTGAAAATATGACATAACTTGGTAATATGTACAAAAATCATATTTTCACTTCTTGTATCCAAAATAATATTTATCAAAAATATACTTGTAACGGTATTTTCCGGAATATTTTGTAAGTTACATTCTTGCGTTTGATTCCACAATATTTAGTGTGTAACTTATATATCTATTCCGTGAGGTTTTTGGTATTATTTTGGATTGTAAATTCTTGGTATTTGTAAGTTATATTAATTTACCCTAAAATAATATAACTATTCCACAGAGTATACAAATATTCACATATATATATTCTAAATATATATTTATCCATTTTTATTTACAAAAACCAACCTCCAATGTTTGTATTTTTGTAACGAAATCTATGGCAAAGTTTATATGGGAAAACCAAAGTTAAAATCATACTTGTAAATACTTGTCTAGAAAATATTTTCTAAGTGTTTGCATTTTTAGAAAATTTCGCCATAGTTTCCTTTGAAAATGGAGGTGTCCATGCTATTTAGCATATCATTTTCTTTTCAAAATCACACACAATGATCAACAATCAATCTCTAAACATCTTGCACTTACCAAGTGCAAAAACTATTCAATTTACTTAGTAACATGAACTTGATCTTTCACAAAAATGAGTAGTAACTTGGTAAAGTGTTTAGTAGCCTTAGTTACCCTCCAAAATATATTTACTTCTTGGTAAACTTCATTCTTGGAATTTTAGATGTTTACAACTTGTAAACATGTTTTACAAAAATGTTTCTTTATTAAACCTTCTTATTTCTCTAGTGTTTCTACACTTATTTTTCCACTAAAAATAGTGCAAGTTTAGTAAAAACAATGATCTTCTAAAAATCATATTTTAAACTTGGTTTTCTTGGAAAAATCATTCACAAGTCTTGAATCTATAAGTTTACTAGGTCACTTTGATCATTGTTTCACAAGAAATCATTTTTTTTATCAAGTTCATGTGTGCACTAGAAGATGATCATCATATGTTGTTACATGATCATCCTCCCACTTGCTAGATTAAGTGTTTAAACATCATCTAGCAAGCTTCATATGATGATTAACATCATCATCTCTAGTAAACAACAATCAAACATCATATATACACTAAACAATATCATTTCACCAATGTATCATCTTATGTAAGCTTATGTTTCAAGATTCAAGTTTGTGTCTTTTAATGTTCTTGTGTTATTCAACATAATATATCTTTTATCCACTAAAAATATGAAGTAACAAGAGTTACAAGAAGCTTACTACTAGCTTCAAGCTAGGGAAGAAACAATGGTGAAAATGGAGTGGATAAAAGCTTGTGGTGGAGGTCCTTCAAGTTCCGAGATCACCAAACCTTCTAATATGGCTCCTTACACCTTGTGTGAAGCTTGGATTGCATGAAGCTTGAATGAAAACAATGGTTGTGTGTGGATGGGGTTTCGGCCGAAAGCTTTAGAGAAGGGAGGAAGAGAAGTGTTGTGAGGAATGATGAAGAAGATGGTCACTTATAGTCTAATCTTGAGTATTATCCATTGTATATTATGTCTCAATAAGTACAACACTGATGTGCAGAATGTGGTCTATAAAAACTAAACCTAATCTAGACACCCTAGTTTTAAATTTATAAACTATGACTCTCTAAATGCTAGACCACTGACAGGCAAGTGTACCTATCATACGTAGTATGTCACACCCCGAAATATCAGAGCATGGCGTGACTGGACCGGTATCTTCATTGCACAGCGGAAGCAAAAAGCTAAGACTTCTAAACAATGAACGCCGCTAAGTACTCGAATTCCCATGGGTTCTCCTATTCCAACCGTTCCATATTTTTGAAAATGCAACCTGAGAAAGAACATGCGAAAAATCAACATAAAGTTGAGCGAGTTCATAGTTTGTTTTGAAAAGATTTAAAATAAATCTTTTTGATAACCGGTTTTAAAGGTTTTGAGAAAATATAGTAAAATTATTTTCTTGGCATGATATATGAAAAACTGTGAGTCTAGCCTACAATAGTCTTTGTGCATTGCACGAGAGAGAATGGGCCGAGCCCAAACGAAAGTCTTTGTAAGCAGGACCAACACGTCCTCTTACTTGTACATAAGTTGAAAGCGTTACCCAAGTTTGTAAATCCATGTATTTGTGAGTTTACATCAAATGAACCTTAAAAACATTTGAAAGTTCAGTTTATAAGTAGGTATGTAATGCGTCTATGAACATGTTGATCATTAATGTGTAGCTAAGACATTAATATGTGTGCCGACATAGGAAGCACTCAACCCGGTAGACGATTTAAGTGTCGATTCACTTCGACAGGGACACAAAAGCACTCTAAGTGGCCGCACAAGGACCGTGAGTGGGGCTCGCCCGTACCCGATAGATCTACCCCCTGTTCCGTGGTCCTTAAAAGGATTAATGGTGCCTAAGTTAGCGCCTATTCGCACGTGATCCAAGAGTTCATTCCATAGCTTAATCATACCCTAGTTAATATGTATTTCAAAAGAAAAAGGGGGACATAAACCCATTGGGTTGTCTCGTTGTTCGTACGCAGAACAACCCAGTCCCGTTGTAGTAACTAGGACATTCTTGTCACTAGTCATGAAAATCATGCACGTTTGTGAAAATACGCGTTTGTTTTGTAAAACCGGTATGTTTAGTATAAACCGTTCGTAAACCATTTGAGTTCCTTGAAATCCATTCGCAATATGGTTTAGAAATATGAGTTTTCGTTCAACGAAAAGTTGTTTATTTTTGCAAAACTTGCATGTCTTTCCACCCCCGAAAACATTTATAAAAATGTAAAACAGTAAAAAGTGGGGGTTATGAACTCACCTGGATATTCCTGTGCAAAGCTAGCTTAGTGTGTTTCCGTGATGTCATTCCGAGAACATGACTCGCTAGTGTGCAACTAGAGCATTCCTAACAAGGAATCACTTATAAGTTTCTAATTTAAACTTAGCTAAACCAAGTGTCCGAGCTCTTACCGAGTCGTAAAGAAAACGACTCTCCAAAGGTGGTGTTATTTTGACGGATAAAACTAAGTCTCGAAATAAATTAGTTTCCGAAATATTTATATGTGTAAATATAAATATATTTACGAAGTCGTCATGAATCGAAATGTGTAAATTGATAATGGTACGTATGTGAAATGTTGTGTATGATTCGGTAATATACCGTTGTCGTTTTCGTAGAATGGAAACAATATATATATGTATATATTCGAAAACATGACGTTTGAAACAAATATAACAATTACATTCATTTTAGAATAATTCGGATTCTAGACGATTGAAAGAAATATATATAAAAAAATTATATTTAGTTCATAAGATTTCCAGATCGTCGTTTGAAATAAATATAAAACGTTATATTTATTTATTTATTGTTATAAAAGTATTCAAAATCGTCGACGTTCAAAATAATTATAACTATTAGGCTCCTTTTGTAGAGATATTCGAAATTAGTCGAACTATCGATGTTTTGAAATAAGAATAAATAATAATATTTATTTTGTATAAGTAGTCGAGGTTCGTTAATCTTTACGCCGTCAAAAATAAATATTACGCTTTTTATTTGTTTTGTAAAATATACATTGACATCTGGTAGGCGTCGTTTAGGAAATATAACGGTTTCGTGTAACGGATTTTACGAAAAACGGCCAGAGTTTCCTTTGTTTTGGACGATCCCGATAACTAAACTGTCGATTTATATTCAAAATTCAATCAAATTTTCAACCGCAATTTAATATTAGAATCAATCTATATAACTTTTCGCCGAGTATAATAAATATAAACTAATACCAAAACGAAACGAAACGGGTCGAGCTCGGTCGCGTAAACTACTAAAAATCTGAAATCTATATCGAGCTAAACTACTCTTCGCGACACTAAAACTTTACCGGGTTTGAGTTGACCGCGTTTGACCTGATGTTGACTGGTTGACCCGAGTTGACTCGGTTGACCGAGCCGTTGACCGCTGACTTTTGTTGACTGGAGTTGACCGAGCACCAAATCTGACCCGATAAGCCGTGACCTGACTTGACGGAACCGAACTACTCGTGTGTTTCTCTTGTGAGCTCGAAACGAAAACTTGAGTCGGTACTTCCTGTTGAGTTGATACATCCCGGACCAAACCAAAAAGCTCCCGAATCAAACCTGTCCCAACATTCAAATATCACCACTACCACCGTCGTTCTGGACCCACCACCGCATCGTCATCATCTCAACGATCGTCGTCGGCTCACCACACTCCACCGCCGGCACCTCTCTTCGTCACCATCAACAACAACAGCAAGAATCATCATTATCGATCATCAATCTTCAGAAATAAAAAAAAACAAAATAAAAAAAAAGGAAACAGAGGATGGGGTTTACCATGAAACCCGTCGGATAAACACCACCGCCGCCACCAGACGGCGGTTCGTCGCCGTTCCAATCTTCTTCCGGTTCTTCTCTCTCTCACTCTAGTCTCTCTCTCATCTCTGTCTTCTTATTTTCATCGCCGCACCACCACCGGACGGTGGTGGTGGTGCTCCGTGTTGTCGATCGGGGGGGGGGGGGGGGTAGTGCAGAGATGATGGAGTGTGGATGCGTGTTTGACTTATCAGAATCGGCACCAGAGCCACCGATCCATGGCCGGATGTCAGCGAGAGGGAGAGCAAGAGGTGTTTGACTGTGTTTGAGGGAGGTTTGTGAGTTATGGATTTTGTGAAGATGATGATATGTTGTTTGTGTGTGAGATCTCTTGATGATAGGGTTTAAGACACAAAAATGAGAGGATATTCCAACATAGCGGCTGATGAAAAATGAGCAACTTAGGGTTTGACAAGTCTTAAATAGGTAGGTTTAGTTTGTGGGTTTTGGGCTTGGGCCCAAGGCCCACAAGCCCAATATCGCGTCTCAAGTGGCCCGATACATTTACGAAGCCTATTTTCAAACCCGAACTCTCCGTAACGTTGTAAACTAAAATTTCTAGATTTAAATTATGTACAATAGTGTCGGTTGATGTCGTTTGCGCGTTCATTCGTCGATAACGATATAATTCATGTCAAATCGCGTCGTTTGCCGTTGTAAACCGTTTTTCGACTACGGATGTAAAAATTTAATTATGGAGCTAAAATATATCTTAAAAATTTAATATTTGTCGGCGTTGTCAGTACTTTGTACGGTGTCAGTTCGTTGTTGCAGATTCCACGCGAATCTTCATACGCGTACTGTAAAGTCGGATAGACGTCCCTGGGCACTCCAAATGCCTAATTAAGTTAATCCGTGCCTTAAACACTATTTATTGTCGCCTTAAACGTTTGTTAATCGCGTAATTAAGAGGCGTTAATTACCGGTTGTCACATAGTAAAGCCTAATGAAGTCCGAGTATCGAACCCACGAGACACTAGCGATGCTAACTAGACTCTGACTCAACTAATTACATAACTGGTTTATTTGGATTTTGATTTGGTTTTGGGGTTTTAACTAATTAAACTAAAGGAATTAACTAAGACGAACTAGACTACCTAGACGCACGCTGAAGGCTACTAAGGTGGAATCAAGGATGAGAAAGTACTACCCAGGTTTGGAATCCTATTCGTGACTATCGGTTTTCTCTCGGCAATGGTAACTATGATGGAACCAGCTTCTAGTAATACGACACTCTAAGACTGAAGATAGGTTGAATCTCCTCCCGGTCTCATCAACTTCTCCTAAGGTCTAAAGGTCAAATAAAGCTCACTGGTATGAGTTGGATCACCTCTCGGTCTCTCCAACAATACTAAAGTACCCAAAGACTAGATCTCCTCTCGGTCTCACTAATCACAATACACCCTAGAGTGTACGGGATAACCTAAAAACACTTGACAAGACCTAGGAAAACAAATAATACTAGGGAACTTAGACAGATCTCCTCTCGGTCTCACTGCACCTAAATACCTAGCACCAAAGACAATCCCAACTATCTATCTCCTCTCGATCTCAAGAATAGGTAGAACACTAAACTCCTCTAAATTATCAAACAATGTTCCTATGGGATACGAGCTGAGTAAACCATAAATTAGTTACAAACACAAAGTAGGTAACCTAACATGCATCTATACATGAAAGACATTCACAAAGACACAAGAGGAACAATTATAAGATAATAAATTAGAATAAAGTATGCACACACATCTAGTCAAATATTGATAGGTCTTTTACTTTAATATTAATCCACCAATAAATTACCAAAACCGAAAGATTACCGATTAAAACAAATACTCATCACAAACCCGGGTAGATAAACGAACTAGCCAATAATCATAATCAAGAAAAAGAAACAAGTCTGGAACAAATAACAAATCATAGTCATGAGTTTGAATAACACACAGTATATCAAACCAAGAAGCTAACTATTTGCGAACCCGGAATCAAATCTTTGTCTCTAGCTTTTGATCTTGACAAGAACTGCCTTCAATCTCCAAAAATCGCCCCTTTTTAGCTTTTTGCCCGTCAGCCGTCTTCTGTTGTTCAATAATTGCCGTCAAAACCACAAAATATATCCCTTAAATTTTGCGTCAATATGTATCTTTATCAAACTAAATGGGCTTCGGCCCAACAAGCACTCCTCTGATATCAAAATCAGCCGCCCCAATCTTGCGTGAATTGCCTTTGTCCAATCTCTAAAGAAAGTAAATACATCCATATGCTTCTGATCATCCAACATGAATTAAATTCAAGTATTATTATGGCACACAATTTTCTTTCTGTAAACTTCAACAATATCAATAGTAATATATAGGTAGCAGCCCATTTTAGATAACATAGAGATAGCGGGTTCGACCCAGTCAAGAAAATAGCTGCAATTTTACTTGGGTCTCTGGCGCTTCACTATGCCCAACTGGCTGTTATTTCCATATTACTCGTTTTTGCTCCATTTCCACCAGAACCTGTCCCAACACAAATAATGTAATATAATACTAAAACTAAATAAAAACAAATAATAACTATACAAAAACTATACAATATACACGGGACAAATATGTGTATTTTACCACACATCAAACACAATCTCATCATATCCAATAAAAGATTTACAAGAGATTTAGTAAGATTGTGATGATCTTGGTGGGGTCCTCCTTTGGGCCGTAAATATGCATGGGGGAGGGGGTTAATTGTAACTTGTAAAGATGAGTAGGTAATTAGTTGGAAGATAAGTATAAAGTCTAGTGTTTTATGTATAGGATGCATTATGTTGTATGTTAGGGTGTTCGGGAACCATAACTAGCTCAGAAAAAGTAAAATAATGCTTCTAGCTATATTTTGGTGTTCCGGGTAATGTCCGGTTGTTCGGTTAGATACCGGTTCGTTAAAGTGTCAAGTTATTCCGTTTAATGTCCTTTATGTAACTTTTTGTGACACTTTTAATTCCCGACACTTAGGAAAGCATACATGACCATGTTGCCATATTTTTGCATTCATCTAGCAAGCTTCATGTGATGATTAACATCATCATCTCTAGTAAACAACAATCAAACATCATATATACACTAAACAATATCATTTCACCAATGTATCATCTTATGTAAGCTTATGTTTCAAGATTCAAGTTTGTGTCTTTTAATGTTCTTGTGTTATTCAACATAATATATCTTTTATCCACTAAAAATATGAAGTAACAAGAGTTACAAGAAGCTTACTACTAGCTTCAAGCTAGGGAAGAAACAATGGTGAAAATGGAGTGGATAAAAGCTTGTGGTGGAGGTCCTTCATGTTCCGAGATCACCAAACCTTCTAATATGGCTCCTTACACCTTGTGTGAAGCTTGGATTGCATGAAGCTTGAATGAAAACAATGGTTGTGTGTGGATGGGGTTTCGGCTGAAAGCTTTAGAGAAGGGAGGAAGAGAAGTGTTGTGAGGAATGATGAAGAAGATGGTTACTTATAGTCTAATCTTGAGTATTATCCATTTTATATTATGTCTCAATAAGTACAACACAATCTCATCATATCCAAGAGAAGATTTGCAAGAGATTTAGTAAGATTGTGATGATCTTGGTGGGGTCCTCCTTTGGGCTGTAAATATGCATGGGGGAGGGGGTTAATTGTAACTTGTAAAGATGAGTAGGTAATTAGTTGGAAGATAAGTATAAAGTCTAGTGTTTTATGTATAGGATGCATTATGTAGTATGTTAGGGTGTTCGGGAACCACAACTAGCTCAGAAAAAGTAAAATAATGCTTCTAGCAATATTTTGATGTTCCGGGTAATGTCCGGTTGTTCGGTTAGATACCGGTTCTTTAAAGTGTCAAGTTATTCCGTTTAATATCCTTTATGTAACTTTTTGTGACACTTTTAATTCCCGACACTTAGGAAAGCATACATGACCATTTTGCCATATTTTTGCATGTTACTAGCATGTTAAAATGCTAATTTTTGCTGATTAATGCAGAATTATGCACTTTATGTAGGTTTTAGGCACTTTCCGGCACTTTATCTATTTCCTAGAAAAGCAGTTTTGTGGTCCTTACTTCCCTACGCACTATACTAGTGTAATACGTCATCTCTGGCTCATATAGGGCCTCAAAATATTGTCTGTCTATGTACTGAACGTCGTCAGCTTTTTAGTTTGTCTGATAATGGTGCCAATTCTGTTCTGTGTATCATTTGAACTATGTCGTGTTGCACGTAGCAACGATAAAAGTCTTGCAACATGAAATGCCATTGTATGTAAATAACAGTAATCAAAAATTCATTTGTCTTGTAAACTAGATCATGCAAAGTTATCAAAGCACAGATTATTGTTCAATTAGTGTACAGAATGTACGAAAAAGTGACGGTTGTCACACTGAAGGCTTAAAGAAAATGACTATAAAGTTACCTAAATAAAAAGTTTATGTTTTCAGCAACTAGGGTTTATCCCTATAAAGATATTATAAATGAAACATGGGTATTATCCCATTTGTTTAATATAAAAAATATGGTGTTTTGAAACTATGAAATTATTTCCTAACTACGATCCTGATGAAAATTTTCCGTTGTGTAATTAATAAACACCGATATCATCTGACTGGTCCACGGCTCCTGCTCCCAGGGTGGGGTCGGAGGTTGTGACAGAAGGTGGTATCAGAGCCAAGCCACTGGTTTAAGCCATTAGGTGTTTTTTTAATACCTAAACTTAAACATTAATGTTAGGAAATCAATATAGAATAATTTATGTGTTATTCTGTGTAAATACATATTAATATATATATTATGATTTTTATGTTATTTTGATAATTTTGAGTACACAGTATGAGTAATCAAAATACATCCGACGTTTATCATCACCTACCCCACTCTCCAATAGATGAAGGACTATCCAAAGTTAGCATCTGGATACATAGCCGATTCCAAAGAACCCTTTTGTTTTTGGAGAAAAATCTGAAGAAGCCTTTCCACCGAAGAAAAGAGGATAGTTTAATAATGAGAAAAGAGAAAATTTGAAAGAAAACCACAGTAGTTACCATACCCTTATCCGAATAAACCTTTCAAATCCCGTTAACTAAACAACTGTGGGAGAAACTCGACCGTAGATTAGCAAACTATGATATGTTCCAACCGATAGCTGAAGAAACAAACTCAAACCTACAGGTCTACCCAGAACCAATCCAAATAATTTATCAACCAATACCCGCATTTAACCCAAAGGAAACCTCAAGAACACCTGTACCAGCACCAAATCTAAGGGAACAGTGATGGGCCAATTACTAGAATCTCAGAATCTCATACAAAACCCTTATCCCCAGCCACAGCCACAGCCACAGCCACAATTTCCACTATACATCTCGTATGCCTATTCAGCCACGAGCTCTGAGAATATAGCGGAATTGAGACAAAATGGAAAGAAACTATTGTCAACAGAACACCGAGTTCGCAATATAGAAGAAAAGCTCGCCTGCAAGTACCACGAGGGGGAAACAATACATAATATATATATGGGGGAAGGTTCTATGCAGAACACTAAATATTGCGAGAACACGCAGAACAAAGTGAATCACTCATTTTTTCAATCCTAAAAACCGAAAACATAAATGAAAATGTTATAAATGTAAGATTTATTGTTTCTCACTCTAGAATTTAAAACAAAATATGAAAAATCTTTAGTTTCTAAATAACCTACACACATGTAGGTTATGTGTAGACTAAATTACCTATATGTATGTAGACTACGTGTAGGGAAAAATATATGATTTTTTTATGTATATATAATACACATATGAATGTAAGAAACATAAAATTCAAGAAATATGAACCTTAAATCCCAAAATTTAGTGATTTAGAGTTGTTCTTTTTGTTCTCGCAATACTTAGTGTTCTGTAATGATCCTTATCCTATATATATATATATGTGTGTGTGTGTGTGTTATATATTATCATTTACTTTCATTTATATATTTTATCAAAATATAAGGAGAGTATATATATATATATATATATATATATATATATATATATATATATATATATATATATCAACGCATAATATTGATAGGTATAATTATAGTTATTAATGCAATATGAACAACAAAATGTGTTTGAATAATTGTACCATTCTGTGATATTGATATTTGAAAATGTTTGCAATTCAGATGTCAAAGGAAATATCACGTAATCAAGAAATTCATGCTAGTAACGGAAATTCTTTGGATAAAAGTGCAATAGAAAATATAATAGCTCAAGGAATATCTAATGCCATATCTTTGATCATTGAAGCTATTAAAATTTTGGTGCCTATAAACAAGAATACTACTATAAGCTGTAAGCATACTCATCACTTCAAACCTAGCTCTAGTATCAATGGAGGCCATGATATTCTTGTCAAAACTCCACTTCCCAAACGAAAGAAAACCACAACCTATGGTTATTCTTATAAGGAATTCCCCTCTGACAAATCCTATAAGAATAAAGGAATTGGACCGTCAACCACGCAACCTACCTGCAAAAACTGTAACAAAAAGCATTCAGGAATATTATGCCATTTCAGAAAGACACACTATTGTAACTTCTGCAAGAAGACTGGACATACAGAGGAAGAATGTAGAAGAAAAACTAACATCTGTTTCAACTGTGGAGAACCAGGTCAAAACCGTCCCTACTGCCCGAAACTATGTAAGTCACCCGACAACAAGGGTAAAACAACAGACGAAGCTAAGGAAAACACATGAGCATTTACAATGCATGAGGCAACAACAAATTCCGATATAAGCACCAATACGTTTTGTTTGTACTAAAGTATTAGTTGATTTTGGTTCAAATCAAAGTTTTATAAATAAATGGTCATTATATCACAAGAAATTCTTTCATAAAGCAAACACTCATTTGCCTCATCTCTTGACAAATTCATATGTTGCACATGCATTGCTTGTTACGCATGTGATTTCACTTCAAAAGATTATTTTATCAAGAATTCGAATATTATTTTGTTATACTCAATCGAGACGTTTGGATTTTTGGATAACCTACCTTATTGCATAAACGTTGACTTTTTGATATCGAGTCGACAGACTTCTTGGAAAACTCCTTTTCTTTTCAAAGTGACTTACAGGATTTTTCATTATAATGTCAAAATTTCTTGTCAATACATGTATCCATTGTTGGAATATGCCTAGACCAAGCTCAATTGTTTGAACTTGCTCGCAATATATATTCAATTCAAGGTCCCATATGATAGATTGGGATTATCGTATTCAAAATAATCTCAACAAACACTTCATTTGTTTTGAATCATAGTAGACTTGTTTAAGTCTTCACCTCCATTGAACCATTTGTTGGTTACAACACTTTGTGTTGGCGTTTTCATTTACTTAAAAATTTGGTCAACCTTATTTACACACCTGATGAACTAAATTGTTTATTCACTATTGGTTCATTTTCTTAAATCTTGAACACAATTATGTGTTAAGATAAAGATACATAAACTCATATTATATTCCCATGTACCTCTAACATTTCTTTCATCTTTGATCAAATTCTATGATATTCATTTGTTCTTTCATTAATGAAAATCCTATATTTATGAATATCCAGATTCACTTCATTAAAACTTTCAGTTAATTTCAAATACAGTTGAATTTGTTCGGTTACCGTGATTACTGAACTATTACAATCATTACGACACCTTGCGGCGTCGGTATAAATTTGTAGCCTGAGCTAATCATAACCCTAATCATACAAATTCATGCAAAACCCCATACGTCTTTCGTTTGACTCATCATTTAAAGTAGTCTTGGTATAATTATGTATTACGACAATGATACACTAAACTCTATTGTATTTTCGGTGTATCCTTGCAATTAAAATAAATGTCACTACACGGATTTTGGTTTGATAGTTGACAAATCATTTTCGTGCTTCTATTTTCATCTGAGATTATTGATTCTGAGTCTTTCTCAATTGACAATCAAAGTAAGTTTTCTTTTGACAGTAAATCCTATTGTTTCTAAAAGTCATTTACATTCGATTTATACGTCTATTAAATCCCTCTTTTGATTTTGTAAAACTTAGTCATCTTGATGATTGTATCATTTCATCTCGTTCATTTAAACATCGATTCCTGAAACTAATTCAACGATTGAGTTCCAATTGTTATATGATATCCTTATATTCATGTCTTGATTCTGCCACAGACACCTTGATATTGTTTTTACTGACTAAAAGACCTGACATAACCCCAAGGAGATACCGTAGCCCAAATCTCGAGGACGAGATTTAAAACAAGGTGGGGAGGATATAACAACCCTCAAAAACACCCTATAACGCTCCGTATACAAGAAACGGGCCCGTATAACCCTAATTTCATCAAAAATCAAATAAAATATGGATTTTAGGTGGCTCGCGGGCCGCGAAAGAATCAAGAGGGCGGGTCCCGGGGCGCGACCCACCTTTATGTAAGAACCTTCAAAAACATCTTTAGTATACCTGTATATGAAAACCCGAACCCCTAAAACCCTAACCAACATGAAAAATCAAGAAAAACAAAATTTTTGGGTTTTAGGTGGGCCGCGTAAGAGATAGTTTAGTCTTACGCAGGCCGCTTAAACTTATAACTAAACCGGATAAGTTTTAAGGGTCCGGGCAGGCCGCGTAAAAGCTGAACATAAGTTAACGCGGGCCGCGACAACTCAAAATTTTCCGGAAACATGTTTGGGCCACGTTTGGGCCACCTGTGACGCCTAAGCCCATGACTGGCCAACCCTATGCGTAGAATAGGCGGCAATGCGGGCCACGTAAAGGTTGCCTGTAACCTTACGCGGGCCGCGTGAAGGCTGTTTTCAGGCTATAAATAGCCAGTGCATGGGACGGCATTCTGTTGTTGAAAATTTTCAATTCTCAGACATAATAATAGCAATAGAAGGTATAATTTTCATATAGTAGCGCTGCCACAATACCGGGTAATAACTCGATCGCTATTACGATGTAACGTCCGATCGATTGAAACTATCCAACGAGTGTTTAAGTGCTGCTCAATCTGGGATTATACTTTGTTATTCGTCGTGATTCCAACAGGATATTTGAGCTATGCTCTGTTATTCGTTGTGAATCCGCTGGATATTTAAGTATCGCACTTTGTCATTTGTTGTGAGGGTTGTATCTCGTGAATTACCGTAACTGCTGTATTAGTTACTAACCTGGTGTTGGTGCACTACATCTATTGATTCCGTCTAAGTGTCTAGGTTCAGGTCTTGCATTGTATTGTATAGCATAGGGCACGGTATACGAGAAAACGAGAGTATGTATAGGTTTTAGAGGTTAGGATCGCTCATAGGGTTTTAGAGATCATGGACCGCTTATATGTCATATGGACCGCTTATGTGGACTAACCTGGACCTCTCATGTGTCACATGTCCACATGAGCGGTTCCAGAACTCTATATATAGGTAGAGTTGAGCGATCCTCAGTAGTTGAAGTCTTGTATTCCACGCCGAAGCTCTGCCGGTGTGACGATTGATCTGTAAATCGTTTATAATCAATACAAAAGACAGTTAGAAGGAAGAACAAGCTATATCTACTTGCTTTTCTTATTATTCCGCATCTGAATTGCAAGAGTAAACCTCTGAACGACTCGTTCGGGTCAGCAAACGATCCTACAAGTGGTATCAGAGCTTGGAAGGAGGTTTTCTGCAGATTATAGCCGGATTTCACTGTTTTTTTCTCACTTATACACCTTCTTTTCTTATTTCCGGGAGATTTCACGGTTGAAATTCGTTCAAAAGCTCACAAACTGTGCGTTATAGTACCGAGACAAATCCTTGGAAGTTTCAGACCAAAAGTCAGCTTAAAAACAGATCAAAACTTGTTTGTAATATGGACCGCTCGAATGACGTCATCATGAACCGCTCGTAATTCACTGTTCTGGACCGCTTATTCATACAGTTTTGATTCTTGAATTGCTCCAAAGTACACATTTTAGGACCGCTCCAAGGAAAGTTGCTGGACCGCTCGAAATTTTACTCTTGAACCGCTCTTGTGAACATTCTTGGATCGCTCGAATTGACATTGTTGTTGGACCGCTCCAAAGATTTGTTTGGATCGCTCATATTGGACCGCTCTTAGAACATTGGTGCTGGATCGCTCCAAAGGATATTTTTGGTTCACTTATTTGTTCATTGTTGAATCGCTTTTCTGTCAGGTGTCTTGAAAATCGTGCCAAGTCAACATGGGTTCTGAGTTTTACAACGCCTTTGCTACATCGACCACTCCAGCCGTGATTGCTCAAGCTATGAATCTAGAAAACGAGATGGGAACCACCCAGAAACCCCCGAAACTGATGAGTATTGAAGAATACTACGGGTGGAAGGATCGTTTTGAAAACTGGGTTCAAGCGAATCATCTTAGATCATGGGAATGTATCTTGAAGAAGTATGTGTTACCAAGAACAGAGGTGAATGTTATCAAATAGATATCTAAATTCACAGATCAAGAAGGTGCAATGTACAGAGCAGAAAAATGATGATCAGTTTATTACAACAAGCGATTAAAGAAGATATATTCATTCTGTTAGAACACGACAAAACTGCTAAGTCAATATGGGAAGCTCTTAAAATCAAATTCGAGGGAAGTACGAGTATGGTTAAAAGCAAAAAGGCATTGCTTAAGAAAGAGTTTGATCTTTTTGGCAGCTTACCAGGAGAGGATACTAAGACGCTGATTGAAAGATACTGTCACTTAGTGAGATCATTAACAATGATTGGTGTTGATAAAAATCGTGAAGAGTATGTGGATAAATTAGCTGACGCATTACCTCAGAAAGAGTGGGGAACGTATTTGATGATATTGAAAAACACAGGTGTTTATGACGAACTGACAATTGGGCAATTTATTGAAAAATTAGAGGCTCAGAATCTTGAACAACAAAAGATCGCTAGAATGAACAGTCCGAGTGGTCAACAGGATGTTAAAATGTACTATAAAGGTAGTGTTCCAGTTTCTGAAGCTGAAAGAAGTCCAAAGATTCAAACCGCCTTCAGTGCTGGAGATTCATCAGAAAAAGCTGATCAGAGTTCAAACAAGATTAGTAGCGGGTTTTCATCGTTTCCTAGTGTGAATCCGAAAGAGACTAACACGAGTTTTCAGTCTCAGAGTACAAAAACTAGAAACGGATATGTGATTCAGTGCAACATAGCTCTCAACCTTCCAGAAGGTCAAAGCTTCTCTGAAGACACTGCTAAAGACCACATGGCACTTTTGGGTTCAATTCTGTTATCTTATGAAGGTCTAGTTGCTGGTCGGATCGGAAATCCTATGCTCACCAAAGAGGATTACGATCAGATAGACGCCGAGGAAATGGAACTCATGGATATCAAAGGAAGAGAAGCTAGCGGAGCACAGAATCCATTCGGGAAAGATGACTACTACCGTAAAGCTTTCTATCAGCAAGTCGGTCAATCCCAAGAACCTCAGACAGCTCACGGAAGAAAGATTGAAGATCCGAAGAGAGCATGTTTGGTAGATTTTAGCTGGAATGATATACCATCCGAAGCCACAGCAGCACGCATTATCGATCAAGATGATGAGAAACTACCAGAACGTTTCAGTTGGGATATGTTTGTGGATGAGAAGGGAGAGTACAAAGCTTTCATTGCCAAGATTGTCCGAGAGCCAGATTTGTTTGCTACTTGGATGAAATCGATTGGTGTGAATGTGCCAAGTGAGAATGAAAAATCTGTGTCATCTGATGAAAATTCAGAAAGTACCGATGAACTTTCAGAAAGATCTGGAGAAATTTCAGACGGTTCAGATGAGAGTTTATCAAGTTCTGATGAGAGTGTACAGAATGAAATTGTTTCAGAAAAACCAGTTGTATTTGATAAAACACCATCTGATTCTGGTGTTTCTGATGATGATTCTGAAAAATCTGTTCAGTTTGATCAGTCACCTGATCACAGCAGCAGTGATGATGAGGAAAAACATATAAATGTTGCTAAGTCTCATCTTTCTCCTGAAAGTTTTCATTTCTATTTTGCAGAACAGATGGAGAAACTAAAAGAAAAAAGAGCTGCTAGAGAACAACAAGCTGAATCTGAAGGCGATGTTCAAAATGCTGAGAATGTTGCTGAGAAGATTACTGAGGTTGTTAAAGAAGAAGAAAAGGTGATTGAAGTAGAAAAGTTGATTGAAGTAGAAAAGGTAGTTGAAGTTATTAAAACAATCGAAGTTGAGAAGATTGTTGAAGTTGTCAAGCCGTGTGAGAAGTGCTTGGAAGCTTGCAAGAATTGTGAAGTTAAAGACGACATCATAGCCGAATTTGAGAAGAAGAAGGAGCAGTTATTGTTCAACCTCAATTATGTGAAAGAATCGTACGATATCTTGAACAAAACAGTAACTGGCCTCCAAACAACAAACTCAGAAAGAGAACAGGCACTGACAATGATGAATGCAACTTTAATGTCGAAGCAAAAAGCTATAAATTTCTACATTGAAGAAAGTGCAAAATGGAAGCAAGAGTTGGAAACTGAAAAGATCGAAAATGAGAGAATTAAGCGGTTGTTGTTAAGCTATACTACTTCTGATTATCTCATTGATCGTGTTTACCCAACTGTTGCAGGTTTGGAAGCTTTTCAAGACGAGAAGCCAAGGAAGAAGAAAGACTGTGGTAAGAAACCAACTGTTAGCTATAACAAGTGTCCACCTCCAATTTGGGATGGGTATTCTCCTAGGAAACCAAATGAGGAGCAACTTGAGAAAGCAGTCAATATAAAGCTTAAAACCGACACAACTGACGTTTTACCAGAAAACATTGATGTGACGTTTACCTCATCCGATACTGATCATGAGTCTGAATTAATCAAAAAGGTGGTTGATCAGGTGTTGGATACTGATGAGGAGACAGAGTCGAAATCTGAGTCTGGAGGGTCAAAGTCGTCAGTCAACAGTCAAAATTCATCGGTTAAACGGTCTTATAGTAAAGAATTTTTGTTATCAAAGGCAGATTTGAATGATGAAACATTCGAAGTTGTTTATACTTTGAATGGTTCTGACAAATTATATTACAACAAAGAGTTTCCGATAATGAGTATCAAAACGGAATTAATCAACAAAACTTTTAAACTAATAGAGGTTAATATTCCTGAATTAAAAGTTTTGAAAAATTTTGATAAACCTAAAAAATATACTTCTAGAGTTCAACAACGTTTAAACAAGAAAAAAAGTTACAATTCTGGTCATGGTTTTCCAAATAAATCTAACCAAAACCGTAGCTACAAAAAGAAAGGTTTAGGTTTTGTTCCACCAGAAAATGATAAAAATATGAAAAATTCTAAAACGAAATCTGAATTTGTGTCAGGTGGAAGCTCAGATGAGGAACAGAAGAAACCGTTCTGGAAACAGTCAAATCAGGAGTTTCTTGCTGAAAGAAAGAGGATTGGAGTTGAGATTAGTTATCTAAGAGAGACTCGAACCTGTTACAGATGCAATGAAGTCGGTCACATTGCATGGAACTGTACACAGAATGCCAAAGCAAAACAGGGAGTTTCTCAGAAGTTGAAAGAGAAAGTTGTTGATGTTGAACCACCGACTGAAAAACTTAGAATGTTTGAGAATTCAAAATTCGAGGTTGGTGAATGTTCACAAAAGAACAAGTATGAGAAAAAAGGAAAAGACAACCAGGTGTGGGTTGCAAAGAAAAATGAAGTGAATGTCGGCGATGAATCTGGTTCCACAAAGCCAGAAGAGCCACAGGTTGAGAAGAAAACTTTACTAAATGATGAGGAGTTTCCATCATTGAAGTTTGAGGAAGTTAAAAAGAAAGTGGGAAAACTGAGAGTTCGAATCAGTTTTACAAAGAAAAAGATGAATTTGATGTCGAGAAAACATTCAACGGGAATGTTAAGAAGATATTTGGGAAAATGTTGAGTGGAAGAGCAAAGGGGGTCAAAGATTTTTACGCCACGAAAAAGGCTACATACAACCCGACTGCTCAGGAGTTGAAATCCATCAAGTCTGAGAAGACTTGGATGGATGTTTGTTTTCCATGATAAGTCTAAGGACTATGCCGGAGATCCCAAGTTTATATCGTGGATCAGGAATCGGCATCTTTCTAGTATTTGAGTAGTTTAAATGTTTGTGCTTAATGTTTATTTTTTTTTTTACAGGTGAAAGGATTACGCCGGAGCTTCCAGGTTGGTAAGTGCGAAGCAGGAATCGGCATTCTGATTGGTAAAATGGTGATGTAGACGTAATATTCCTACAATTGGTAGTTTTTGGGTATCTACAAGTGGTAATCTTGATCCCACAAGTGGTAATTGTGGTTAAATTTTGAGATGCTTGGATACGTTGAGTTAATTACATTTACAAGTGGTACAGAAGGTTCTTAGATGCAAATGGTAAATCAGGGACATTAATTTGTACTTGATTTACTATTTATGACAAAAGATAGACAAGATGATGAACCACATCCCCGTTTTTAAAATTGATAAACCTATAAGTGGTTGTTATCAACACAAATTCATTTTCCGGAAAAATCATTTCGATTAAAACAAACTTAAGTGTTTTGAAATCTAAATGAGAAAATGATTTGTGACAGGGGGAGTTCAGATTGTTTATGCCTAGTGAATGGCGATTTGATGTGATTCAGTGTCAGTTGTCAAGTTTTCTGTACAGTTTGTTGTTGCTTTTTATATTTCTAGTAGGTCAAATATCTAGAAGTTTTCAAATTTTCGTTAAAATGTGTTTGCATTTTAGGGGGAGTAGGGAAATTTCAGAAAATCCAAAAACATTTGAAAATTTGAAAAAGTCAAAAACATGATAAAATCAAAAATGAGTTTGTTGCGAAAAAGAGGAAATGATAGTACATCAGTGGACTATCACGGCACGCTAAAGAATGTAAAGTTAAAAAGAGTTAAACGATCTTACTGCGGATGTGTCAGTAGATTTTCGCACATTTAGTAAATTGAAACGAGATATAAACCTAAATCAAACTTGCTTAATTCGTGGGTAACTATTCTTGAATATATGGGTAACCCCCGAAATCTTGTTTGAAAGGTCCCATATTCTGAGATACTAGGTCTTTATACTCAGTGATATCTGGGGTATTATCCCGGGACTTCTGCTGAATGGAAGTTCTGACCTAGTCCCCGGATAATACTTTCTGATAAAGCTTTGAAACATAAGCTTCGCCCTCAGCATGCCGATGAAACAATAAAATTGATAGTCACTGCTGTTGAAATGCAAAAAGATCCTCTAAAGGGGACCCACCAAAAGTCGAGCCGTCATCTCTCTGCTGAACAGAAGTTCTGACCTGAGCTCTCACGGTTTCGCATCTAACCCCTTTACAGATATCAGCTGTGGTATACTCACCTGTAAGACTGAATATTTGGGATCTGGATACGGGAGTATATTCAAGTGGAGTGATACACAATTAAGTTTAAGTATCTAAAACATTAATATCGTATCTCGAATCGATTGAAATTTGTGTTGAGAATTTAAGAGGACAAACATACTGACAATCTAGGTAAACTGTTTAAAGCTTAAAATGAAATCTAGCTTAACGGTGTTGTTGATTTGTCTCATAAACTGATATGATCCTCTTGCACGAACTCACAAAAATATTGTCTGTAAGTAGTTTATGTTTTTATTTTCTAGTGGTGTTAGATAATGTCTCTCAGAAAATCCAAAAAGATTTTTGGGTGTTTTAGCATAATTTTTTTTTAAAATCCAAAAAAGTCAAAAAGATTTTCGATAACTGACATTGGAAAACTGATTTTCAAAATTCCGAGTGCTAAACATGATGAGCAGAATTTGAGGGGGAGTGTTTGTGTAAATCTAACTGTTTTCGTTAATTCTAACCTTCTTCAAGTGGTTCATCATAGATTGGTGAGGGGAGTTATATGTTAGTGCAGGTATTTGATATGTGATAAAATTAGAAAATTTATTTCTGGGTTAAGAATGTGCAGGTAGCCAGGTTGATTGATTCTGAAAACCTGTGAAGAGGAGACAACGATCCTGAAGATGTTACTGAAGAACAAAAGAATGCCAGTAAATCGAGAGGGGGAGTCTGTAGATTGAAAGAAGAGAAAGCCCAGAGACTGATCTAGTCTGAAGATGTGAAGACACAGCTTTGCAGTTAAAGTGTATTTGCGACTCCATCAACATCTGAGGGGGAGTCTGTTGGTGCACTACATCTGTTGATTCCGTCTAAGTGTCTAGGTTCAGGTCTTGCATTGTATTGTATAGCATAGGGCACGGTATACGAGAAAACGAGAGTATGTATAGGTTTTAGAGGTTAGGATCGCTCATATGGTTTTAGAGATCATGGACCGCTTATATGTCATATGGACCGCTTATGTGGACTAACCTGGACCGCTCATGTGTCACATGCCCACATGAGCGGTTCCAGAACTCTATATATAGGTAGAGTTGAGCGATCCTCAGTAGTTGAAGTCTTGTATTCCACGCCGAAGCTCTGCCGGTGTGACGATTGATCTGTAAATTGTTTATAATCAATACAAAAGACAGTTAGAAGGAAGAACAAGCTATATCTACTTGCTTTTCTTATTATTCCGCATCTGAATTGCAAGAGTAAACCTCTGAACGACTCGTTCGGGTCAGCAAACGATCCTACACCTGGTTGTGTGCATTATTGTTAAACTAGGTTATTCAGCTTATTAGTAGGCTAAGTACTGCCCGTCTAAACTTGCAATGTGAGTCATTCTCTTTTTATCAACTGTTTTACAATACTCGAAATTATTTTCCAAAGTTATAATTACAGGGATTAAGTCTTTGTAATCACCAATTTACAGCCGGTATGTGGGGTATTGTGCACATTGCTATTTCTATTACTTTAGGTGGGCGAGCCTAAAATTTGTAATACTCGTCACTATTGGGTAACAGGACTCAATAGTGGTATGACCACAGTCACCGAAACGAGTCGAGTGACAAATACTGTGGGTAGTTGGTTGATATAAAAACATTGTAATCGCTCTTAATACTGTAAATTATAACAACGTGTCTTTTTAAGTTAAAATGAATGATTCACACAGTATTTCCCCGCTGACAAAATATTTTTACAACATGTTTGAGGTGACCTACTTTGAATCAAGTGCAAGTGCCCAGGAGCACTCTGAAGCTTAAAGTAGTGGCTCGAATAAAGAAATAAACATGTTTGTAAAATAAAAGAAATTATAAAATTTCTCCACTGTAAATTACGGGGTTTATCCCGAATTATAAATAAATAATACTCGGGCATTTTCAAAATTTAAACGATCCTGTTAAGACTTCCTCTGTGAAAATAAATACCACGGGTTTTTTTGCCCCGCGGCTTCTGGACCGGGTCAAACCGGGCACGGGGGCCGTGACAGAAAAAGGTGGTATCAGAGCCACTGATTTAAGCCAATTAAGTATTTAGAAATACTTAATTTATTTGATTGCCATTCTGTGATTTTGTGAAACTTTAGTTTACAAAATTTTAACTTAGAATTGTGTGCGTCTTCGTGTGTGCTAACAGCATGAATGAATTATCCGAAGCCCTACAGAATATTTCAATCCATAGTTCAGATATGGATACCACCAGTGTCACTACTGGGTACCAGGCAGACGTAGAAGAGCCTATGGTATTTAATGCCCAACCCCAGCAAAAACCTAAAGTAGTGAAAAAGAGACATAGGTGGGCAGGTTGGAGGCGTGTACGTAGGAAGAAGCCCACGACACAGAAAACCATGAAAAAGGACGACCCAAAAGATAAAGGAAAGGGAATAGAAACGGGAGAAAGTTCTAGGCAAAACCAGGAACCCCTGTCTTGGGAGAAAGAGCTAGACCATAAACTGTCACTAGGGGATATCACCGGACCTGCCGATGAAACTCCCTTTAGTTACCCAGCAGAAGCCCTATTGCCTGTTAACCTAGAACCTGCTATTCCAGACCCTATTATGCACCCTAGACCTTTTCCAGGAACACTAGAAGAGTGGTGGTCAGCCGACTGACAATTTCAGAATATTATAAATAGCCCTAACACTTTTCTCCCTCAATTCGACCCGGAACCTGCGCCAAACCCCCCGATGAGTAACGAGAATTTAGCAGAGCTCCGCCATTTTGGCGAGGAGTTGGTGGATGCCGGGAACAGGATACGGGAGGTAGGAGAGCAAATCTCCTGGAAATACGACGAGAGGGAACGTCGTGTCTGAAAAAGCCAATTAACAGGAATTGCAGGAGGTGGTGTGGTTGTGATGTATAATATTAGTAATCTTGTAAAATAAGTTTAAAAATAAAACCTTGTAAGATAATCGGTGTGTACGGAAGCATAGTATTAAAAATATAAAAATCGAATAGTCGCAAAGTCGACAATTTTGGCTGTACATGTTTTTGTGATTATCTGTTTTCTTAATTGTTTTTATTAGTATTAATTGCCTACTTGTTAATGTACAGAATGGATAAGCAAAAGCTTTCGGATATTTACCATCAACTAGATAGTACCCAAAAGACTAAGAAAACCTCGTCCCAACCAAGTTCCTCAAGATATTCAGTAAATACCAATGAAGGGATATTTGTTCGTAAAGCATCCTATGAAAACCCACTTACTCCCGAGAAAAGAGATTGGATTATTAGAAAAAGTCAAGAGAAAATAGGAACGTCCAAATCAAAAGAAATGGTAGTTAATAAAGAAACCGGTAAGAAACCGCCATGGGAAGACAAGTTAGATGAAAAATGGTCAGACCTTTATATGTTAGCTACTACTGCAGTAAACCTTGATCCGTAATCCAAATAAGTAGCTAAACCAAGATCCACCCTGGTAAATAAATAAAGTACGAAAAAATAAACGCAGGGTATAATCGTCATAGTTAAAATAGTAGTATGTTTTGAGTTTCAGTTGTAATAGATCTATAAATTTGTGTATTGCTATTTTAAACAAAGTTTGTGTACCAAGTATTTTTACTAAATGATAAGTTCATATACGTTCAGATGGAACACGCTGTAAATGAACCAGCTAATGAAGTTAACCAGTCAGAACATAATAATGAGGATCACTTTCTAAATCGGCAAGACATAGAAAATATCGTTGCTCAGGGAATAGTTAATGCTATCCCAGCTATTGTCGCTGCGGTAAAAAGCCCTGTTGAACCTTCGCAAGCTCACCCCAGTAAACATATGTACGACGATACTGCAAGTAATAGTATTAATGGAGGCGGTAATAATAACGATGATAGAATTCAGGCCCCGCTACACAAAAGGATGAAAGCTGCAACACCTGGTTGCACTTATAAAGAATTCCTTGCCTGTAAACCTGTGGAATTTGCAGGTAACGAAGGGGCCACTACAGCACTGCGTTGGTTAGAGAAAACCGAGGCAGTAATCAAAATAAGCAAGTGTGCTGAAGAAGATAAGGTCATGTACGCTTCTCACCTTTTCAAGGAAGAAGCGTTAGAATGGTGGAACACGGTATTACAAGCTAAGGGAAGTGACATGGTTTATGCCATAAGTTGGGAAGAATTCAAGCAACTGATAGAGAGAAAATTCTGTCCCGAATATGAAAAAGAGCAAATGGCAAACAAATTCTTAAGCCATCGAATGGTGGAGGTGGACTGTCGAGGGTATACTTCAAAATTCCTTGAGTATGCCAGGATGGTGCCTACTCTGGCTTCGCCAGAACCGGTACTTATTTCTCGCTATATCTGGGGTTTGATTAGCGAGATTCGTGACATTGTCAAAGCCACAAGACCTCGTACGATTGACGATGCAATAGAATTAGCCAACACCTTGACTGACGGACTGGTACGCACTCGAGAAGAAAATAGAAAGAAGGATTTGGCTCAGAGAATTACCCAAGGATTTCGTGTGGGTAGTGGTAGTAGTTTCAAGAAAAGGGGAACATGGCAATTTTCTGTTCCGCCGTTTTGCAAAAACTGTAAGAAGAAGCATTTTGGAATATGTAGGGAAACCTGCAACTTTTGCAAAACTGCAGGACATCGTGAAGAAAATTGCAGAAGGAAAACCACAGTTTGTTTCAACTGTGGAGAAACTGGACATTTCAGACCAGGCTGCCCTAAACTGGTCAAACCAGCAGACAACAAGGCTAAACCGGCTGAAGGAACTACCAAGAGGAACGCTAGAGCCTTCCAATTAACTACTCAGGAAGCTGAACTAATTCCTGATGTCATCGCTGGTACGTTCTTAGTTCACAACGTTTATGCAAAAGTATTATTTGACTCTGGTGCAAACCAAAGTTTTATAAATACTTCATTCTGCCAAGCCCTTAATTTACCCTTAACCAATCTTAGGCAGATTTTTACAGTCGAAACGGCAGATTGAAATTCTGTTAAAATAGACAAGATTTTGCAAAAAGGAAAGATAGAATTATTAGGCCATAAATTTTCTGCAAATCTGTTACCCATGAATTTAGCCGGATTCGATGTTGTGTTAGGAATGGATTGGTTAATAGCCAACCATGCTCGAATTCTCTGTGATAAAAATTCTATAGAAATTCATACCCCCACAGGAGAATTAGTAATAATTGTCGGAGATAAGCCACAGAAGCCACTGAAATGTCAGTAATGAAGTTGGCCAGTTATTCAAGGAAACAAGGAATCGTTTATATGATTTCGGTAGTTATTAATAACAAAAGTAAGAAATTGGAAGATATTCCGATAGTATCCGAATACCCAGATGTTTTTCCAGAAAATCTACCGGGATTACCACCCGATAGGGAGGTAGAATTTAGAATTCATCTAATTTCAGGAACTATGCCGATAGCCAAGGCACCCTATCGGTTAGCACCTACTGAAATGTTAGAATTAAAGAAACAGTTAGATGAATTACTAAGTAAAGGATTTATACGACCGAGTGTCTCTCCATGGGGAGCCCCGGTGTTGTTTGTAAAGAAGAAAGATGGATCGATGAGAATGTGTATCGACTATAGGGAATTAAACAAGGTTACAATTAGGAATCGATACCCATTACCTAGGATTGATGATCTTTTTGATCAATTGCAAGGAGCTAGATATTTCTCTAAGATAGATTTGCGCTCCGGATATCATCAATTAAAAGTGCAGGAAGAAGACATACCTAAAACTGCTCTCAGAACTAGGTATGGACATTACGAGTTTACAGTCATGCCCTTCGGGTTAACAAATGCTCCAGCAGCATTTATGGACATGATGAATAGAATCTATAAACCGTATTTGGATAAATTTGTAATCGTTTTCATTGACGACATACTTATTTACTCCAAAAGCCAGGAGGAACATTGTAAGCACCTGCATGCGCTCTTAACTTTGTTAAGGAAAGAAAAGCTTTACGCCAAATTCTCAAAGTGTGAATTTTGGCTTCAAGAAGTACAATTCTTAGGACACATGGTGAATCACGAAGGTATTCACGTAGATCCCTCCAAGATTGAAGCTATCACCAAATGGAAAGCCCCAAAATCAGCAACAGAAGTTAGAAGTTTTCTAGGATTAGCTGGATATTATAGGCGTTTTATTAAAGATTTTTCTAAGATAGCCATGCCATTAACTAAGCTAACTTGTAAAGCCGTAAAATTTGAGTGGGGACCAAGACAGGAAGAGGCTTTTAGAATTTTAAAGAAACAGTTAACAGGTGCCCCAATATTAGCCTTACCAGATGGAACAGAAGATTTTGAAGTTTACTGTGATGCTTCTATGATAGGATTAGGATGTGTGTTAATGCAACGCAAAAAGGTAATTGCATATGCCTCAAGACAATTGAAAAGGCATGAAGAAAACTACACGACTCATGACTTAGAATTAGGAGCGGTAATTTTTGCCCTTAAAATTTGGAGACACTATCTGTATGGAAGTAAGTTTACTGTATATACGGATCATAAAAGCTTAAGATACATATTTGGGCAAAAAGAATTAAACATGAGACAAAGAAGATGGATGGAAATTTTAAGTGATTACGACTGTGATATTCAATATCACGAGGGAAAGGCGAATGTAGTTGCAGATGCCTTAAGTCGTAAATATCATGAGTAGCAAAAAGGAGTCTGTGCTCTTAGATTAAATCTACAAGTAGATTTAATGGAACAATTAAAGAAAGTTCAGGAAACAGCAATCAAGGACGATGCTGAAGAAATGAAAGGTTACATAAAAGAACTAGAACAAGGAACTGATGGAATTTGGAGATTCCACAAGAAAAGAATTTGGGTACCTAAGCAAGGAGATTTAAGAAATAGAATTCTAGAGGAAGCCCATAAATCTAGGTACACTATGCACCCTGGAAACAATAAGATGTACCAAGATTTAAGAAATAATTTCTGGTGGATAGGTATGAAAAAGGATATAGCTAGTTATGTATCCAAGTGTCTTACTTGTTCACAAGTTAAGGCAGAACACCAGAAACCTTCAGGGTTACTTCAACAGTTAGAGATGCCTATTTGGAAATGGGAACTTATAACCATGGATTTTGTTACTAAGCTACCCAAAACCAGAAAAGGTAATGATGCGATTTGGGTAATTGTGGACCGATTAACCAAGTCAGCTCATTTTCTACCCATGAAAGAAACTTTCACCATGGAAAGATTAGCAAAATTATACGTAGATGAAATAGTATCCCTACATGGAGTTCCACTCTCTATTGTATCGGATAGGGATAGTCGTTTGACTTCACATTTCTGGACAAGTTTTCAAGAAGCCATGGGTACTCGATTAAATTTAAGTACGGCATATCATCCCCAGACAGATGGACAAAGTGAAAGAACCATTCAAACCTTGGAAGACATGCTTAGGGCATGTGTAATAGATTTTGGTGGAAACTGGGATGATCATTTGCCCTTAATTGAATTCTCCTATAATAATAGTTATCATTCAAGCATTGAAGCGGTCCCATTCGAAGCACTGTACGGATGCAAGTGTAGGACTCCAGTTTGTTGGGCAAAAATAGGAGAAAGTCAATTATCAGGACCTGAGATTGTACAAGAAACCACCGACAAAATAATTCAAATTAAAGAAAAACTGAAGACAGCTCGAGATCGTCAGAAGAGCTATGCCGACAATCGACGTAAGCCGTTAGAATTCCAAGTTGGAGACAATGTACTTATAAAGGTTTCTCCTTGGAAAGGAGTAGTGCGATTTGGAAAGAAAGGAAAGCTAAGTCCAAGATACGTAGGACCATTCCAAGTAGTCCAACGAATAGGACCAGTTGCTTATCGTCTACAACTACCAGAAGAACTAGCGGGAGTACATGATGTATTTCATGTATCCAATCTTAAGAAATGTATATCTGACGAATCTTTGGTAATACCTCTCCAAGATGTACAAGTAAATGAAAAGTTGAAGTTTGTTGAGAAACCACTCCAAATAGAAGATAGAAAGATTAAGTTTCTCAAACATAAACGACTGGTGCTAGTCAAGGTCAAGTGGGATTCAAAGAGAGGACCTGAATATACTTGGGAGCTGGAATCAGAGATGAAACGCAAGTATCCATACTTATTTCAGTAAATCTCGAGGACGAGATTTTTATTAAGGTGGGGAGGATGTAAGGACCTTCAAAAACATCTTTAGTATACCTGTATATGAAAACCCGAACCCCTAAAACCCTAACCAACATGAAAAATCAAGAAAAACAAAATTTTTGGGTTTTAGGCGTGTCACACCCCCAAAATCCCACACGCGGAGTACCACCGCTTGGAGGCGTGACGTGACCAGGATCAAGCCACCAATCATATCGAACATAGCATTTAATGATAAGAGTAGATAAAGTAATTCATCACGACATGATTGATGTTCAAAAACCAAACTTTGTTTAAGTAGCGGAAGCATAATAATGAAAACCCAATTAAGTTATAAGTTCAAATATCGTTCACGATCCGTATCCCACAACGACCTACTCCTCCCTGTGCAAGCTCCATATTGTACCTAAGGTCCTGCAAGGCATGCAGTAAATAATCAACAACTAGTTGAGCGAGTTCACAGTTAACAGTTCAGTAATAGTATAGTGTGAGTAGCGTTTTGTTCGTTTGTTAAGTCGTATATCGTTTAGTTCGTATCGCGGCCTCCCAGGCAGGTGTGCGAAGATATTAGGGGATGTTCCTCCCGAGTATTCTAGACTAGGTTTTGTTTGTATCGCGGCCTACCAGGCAGGTGTGCGAAGATTAGTAGATTACAGTTCGCGGCCTTCCAAAGGCAGGTGTGCGAAGTCAGTCATAATATCGCGGCCAACCCTTGGCAGGTGTGCGAAGATCGTTCAATAAGTGTTACTAGTCTAGCAGTAGGTTCTATCATCTATGTATGTACAGTAAATCATCAAATCCCCATTCCCACCCTGGGAACCCCATGCCTTGGCTTGTGTGAACTCACCTTGGGTTGCTCGGCAGATACACAGAAAGTACAGGTAAGCTAGTAAGTGGTCAATCACGTCCTATCATGGTTATTATACAAGTCAGGTTTGACTCAAGAAATGCACGTATGTTAACACGTGTCAAGCACACATAGATCATGGCAACAGTTTAATAATCAAAGCGATCCATTTAGCTGGTGCAAACAATTATCAGCCCAATAGTACTCGGCCCAAATATATAACACATAAGTGCACTTGTGCGATCCGATTAGTGTTGTGCGATCGGACAAGTCCAGCCCAAAAACCACCCGGCCCAAACAACGTAAGCAATCCAGACATCTTCCCGGCCCAACAACAAAACAGTCCATAAGCCCAATTGTGTGTGTACGTGCATATGGTCTCGAGTCGAGATCTCGAGTCGCAACAGGAGTGTCTCGAGTCTCAAAGGAACTGGTCTCGGTTTGTCATGGTCCACTCGAGACTGCTCGGTCGCGAGTCGCAACCGGACTCGCTAATGCCGGTCTCGAGTTGTGCTGCTGTGTCGGTGTGTTGTGGTCTCGAGTCGAGACTAGGAGTTCTCGACTCGCAACCCGTGTCCAGATCAGGAATGTAACCAACTTCCTAATTTCCATAATTTGCAGCTCAATCAGTTCCGTAATTTTAGCAAACAGAATATCAGTTTCTCAATTCAGATCAAACAGCAATTAATCGATCATCATGAACATTCATATCATCATCATACAATCGGATCATTAATCATCTAAATCAAGAACGTAAAACCGAGTCATTTAACTATCATGCAACCTAAACTTAATTGCGAATTCACTATCATCACAGCCGGTTAACAAGCATATATTCGGACCACTTTAGCATGTTACCAATACCAATCCGATTTAGTGATCATGTAGCCGATTAACACCCATCCGGTTCTATTTTATCATGTAAGCAATTCATACAAGTAATCCCTAATCGGCTAAAACAAAACATGGAACGTTAACATCATTTAACACGAAAACACAAACCAAACACTAACCGATTAAGAGTGTGATCCGATACAAGGTATGATCTTCGAGAGGGAGGAAGTTCTTGGCTGCCTTCGGTTCCGAGCCGAGAGAGAGAGAGAGTGTTTGGTGTGTGTGTGTTCTTGGTTGCAAAGTTGTGAAACTAAAACCCTAAAGATGTGTGTAAGTGTAAACATATATCCGGCCAGGAGGGAGTGGGCCGAGTCCAAGTGTAGTAAGCCGAAACCCTCAATGGGCCGCCCTTGGGATCTCGAGTCGTGTAGGGCCGAAAGGGTTAATGGGATCAAGTGGGAGTTGTGCGGTTCGAGTTCAAATAACATACATACAATCATTTAATTCGTAACACACAAAAGAAACACATATCACGTAAACATGCATTTATTCAACCAGAGTAGCTCACGTAACGTTACAAGATAGGTCTAAAGTACGAGTTGTCACATTATCCCCAACTAAAAAGAAATTTCGTCCCGAAATTTGGTATGCACTCACTGAGGAAGCTAGGTAAGTTGTACTGTTCACTGGTTGTTCACTGGTTTTCCTGGGGTGTCACATCCTCCCCCCGTTGATCTGGAATTTCGTCCCGAAATTCCGAAGTAGTAGCTTCAGTCTTAGTAGTGGTTGCATTGGTTTCGAATAACTGGGGGTACTTTTCTGTCATCCTGTCTTCGCGTTCCCAGGTGTACTCTGGGCCACGTTTGGAGTTCCAACGTACTCGAACAAGAGGGATTCTCTTGTTTTTGAGGACCTTTACATCCCGGTCCGTGATTTCTACAGGTTCCTCGACGAACTGCAACCGCTCGTCGATGGTGAGTTCCTTCAAAGGAACTATGAGGGTCTCATCTGACAGGCACTTCTTCAGATTCGACACGTGAAATACATTGTGAACTGCCCCGAGTTCAGCTGGTAGGTTTAGCTTGTAGGCCACCTTGCCTATTTTCTCAATGATCTCGAATGGTCCGACATACCGCGGATTGAGTTTGCCCCGTTTGCCAAAACGAACCACACCCTTCCAAGGTGAGACTTTAAGTAAAACCCGGTCCCCGACCTGAAATTCCAAAGGCTTTCTACGCTTGTCCGCGTAGGATTTCTGACGGTCGCGTGCTGCCGCCATGCGTTGTCGTATCTGTGCTATCTTTTCTGTGGCGTCCACTACAATCTCTGGACCCGTAATCTGACTATCCCCCACCTCTGCCCAACAGAGAGGTGACCTGCATTTACGTCCGTACAATGCCTCGAATGGAGCGGCTTGTATGCTGGTGTGATAACTGTTATTATACGAGAACTCCACCAACGGGAGGTGCTTTTCCCAGCCGTTGCCGAAATCGATAACGCATGCCCGAAGCATGTCTTCAAGAGTTTGAATCGTTCGCTCAGACTGCCCATCCGTCTGAGGGTGATAAGCTGTGCTCATGTCTAACCGTGAGCCGAAAGATTTGTGCATCACTTGCCATAGTTCTGACGTGAATAGTGCATCCCGATCCGAAATGATGGAGGTGGGCACCCCGTGCCTCGAAACAACTTCTTTAAGATAGATGTCTGCAAGAGTGGAGAACTTATCCGTTTCCTTTATAGCTAGGAAGTGTGCAGATTTGGTGAGTCGATCCACGATCACCCATATGGTATCATTCCCACGCTGGGATCTAGGTAGGCCTGTAACGAAATCCATGGAAATTTCTTCCCATTTCCATTGCGGTATCTTGGGTTGCTGAAGTAGACCCGCTGGTTTCTGGTATTCAACCTTGACTCTCGCACAGGTCAAGCACTTGCCAACGTAAGTAGCGATGTGGGCCTTCATGCTAGGCCACCAGTATGTTGTTCTGATGTCGTGGTACATCTTGTCCGACCCTGGATGTACCGAGTAGCGAGACTTGTGTGCTTCGACCATCACAAGTTCTCGTAGACCGCCATAAAGTGGGACCCAAATACGCCCCGTTACATAGTAGGCGCCGTCTGCCTTCTGTTCCATTCGTTGTCGTGAGCCGCGTAAGGCTTCAGCTTTAACATTTTCTGGTTTCAATGCTTCTGCCTGAGCATCTCGTATCTGTGTAGGAAGGCTAGACTGAATCGTAAGCTGTAGCGCTCGCACGCGCCGTGGCAAAGTGTCTTTCCGACTGAGGGCATCAGCCACAACGTTGGCTTTGCCTGGATGGTACTTGATGGCGCATTCGTAATCGTTCAGTAGTTCAACCCATCGTCGTTGACGCATGTTCAAATCCTTTTGCTTAAGAATATGCTCGAGACTCCTGTGATCGGTGTAAATCGTGCACCTGGTACCGTACAGGTAGTGTCGCCATATCTTAAGCGCGAAAACAACAGCTCCCAGCTCTAAATCGTGCGTCATGTAGTTCCGTTCATGAATCTTAAGTTGGCGCGAAGCGTAAGCAATGACCTTGTCGCGCTGCATTAACACACATCCAAGACCTTGGATGGATGCGTCACAATATACTACGAAATCGTCCGTGCCCTCTGGCAATGAGAGGATAGGTGTGTCACACCCTGAAATATCAGAGCTGGCGTGACTAGACCGGTATCTTCATTGCACAGCGGAAGAAAAAGGCTAAGACTTCTAAACAGTGAACGCCTGCTAGGTACTCGAATTTCCATGGGTTCTCATATTCCAACCGTTCCTTAGTTTTAAAAATGCAACCTGAGAAAGAACATGCGAAAAAGTCAACATAAAGTTGAGCGAGCACATAGTTTGTTTTGAAAAGATTTAAAATAAATCTTTTTGATAACCGGTTTCAAAGTTGTTGAGAAAATATAGTAGAATTATTTTCTTGGCATGATATATGAAAAACTGTGAGTCTAGCCCACAATAGTCTTTGTGCATTGCACGAGAGAGAATGGGCCGAGCCCAAACGAACCTTTATAAGCAGGATCAGCGCGTCCTCTTACTTAGGTATAATTTGAAAAACGTTACCAAAGTTTGTAAATCCATGTATTTGTGAGTTTACATCAAATGAATCTTAAAAACATTTGAAAGTTCAGTTTATAAGTAGGTATGTAACGCGTCTATGAACATGTTGATCATTAATGTGTAGCTAAGACATTAATATGTGTGCCGACATAGGAAGCACTCAACCCGGTAGACGATTTAAGTGTCGATTCACTTCGACAGGGACACAAAAGCACTCTAAGTGACCGCACAAGGACCGTGAGTGGGGCTCGCCCATACCCGATAGATCTACCCCCTGTTCCGTGGTCCTTAAAAGGATTAATGGTGCCTAAGTTAGCGCCTATTCGCACGTGATCCAAGAGTTCATTCCATAGCTTAATCATACCATAGTTAATATGTATTTCAAAAGAAAAAAGGGGACATAAACCCATTGGGTTGTCTCATTGTTCGTACGCAGAACAACCCAGTCCCGTTGTAGTAACTAGGACATTCCTGTCTCTAGTCATGAAAATCATGCACGTTTGTGAAAATACGCGTTTGTTTTGTAAAACCGGTATGTTTAGTGTAAACCTTTCGTAAACCTTTCGAGTTCGTTGAAATCTATTAGCAACATGGTTTATAAATATGTATTTTCGTTCATCAAAATAGTGTTTGCTTTTGCAAAAACTTGCATGTCTTTCCACCCCCGAAAACATTTATAAAAAAATGTAAAACAGTAAAAAGTGGGGGTTATGAACTCACCTTAACATTCCTGTGCAAAGTTAGCCTAGCGTGTTTCCGTAGTGTTGTTCCAAGAATGTGAACTCGCTAGCGTGCAACTAAAGCATTCCTAATCAAGGAATAATTATAAGTTTCTAGTTAAACGTAGCTAAACTACGTGTCCGAGCTGTACCGAGTCGTTAACTAAACGACTCTCAGGTAGTGTTAATATTTTGATTTGAAATATCCAATTTATGGTTATTCGATCCCATTTATAATCGGGATAAACGCTAAGCCTCGAAAACAACTTAGTTTCCGAGTGATGTAGGATATATATATTTATATATATATAGATATAAGTATAATTACAAAGTCGTGTTAGTTCTCGAGAATAAAAGGCGTAGATGATTTAGTAATACGTCTTCATAGTTTTCGTAAAGTGTAAGTATATATAATATATATACTAGTTATCAACTAACTCGGTTAGCAAGGTGTTATAATTGTGCGATACGTGTCGTGTTCGGTTAGATGTTTGAAACGAATAAGCTTTATAAGAGTATTCGAAGTCCCGACACTCGAAATAAATATAAATATAAATAATTATATTTATGTTACATATTTTCCGAATACTAGACTTTTGAAATACGATTTCCGAATCGTTGACATTAGGAATAAATATAAGACATTATATTTATTTTATAAAATATAATTTTCGACGTTTGAAATAAATATAACTAATTATATTTATTTTATAAAAGTGTTAGAGTTTCAATATGTTTTCGTTGACTTGTAATCCACTTTTGTCGAAACGTTATAAACGCGTTTTGTAAGTCGTAAAGCGTCGCCAAAATAAATATACTCTTATATTTATTTTATAAAAATACCTCAATCTCGTTAGACGTCGCTTATATAACATAATTATGTTTGAAACTTCGGATTTTTGACGAAAAACGGACAGAGTTTCCTCTGTTTTTAGGATAACCTCGACATCCAATGTGTCGATATTTTAAATCAAATCGCAACAATAATTCAATCAAACAATATGTGTATATGATTTTCGCCAAAATACGCCAAAAATTAAACGTATATAATAACTAAATAAAGGATGGTTCGAGCTCGGTCGCGTAAGCTAAAAATCTACGAATCTTTATATAAAGCTTAACGCATTGTTAAAACTTTACCGGGTCCTGAGTTGACCGCCTTTGACTCGACAGTTGACTGTCGTTGACTAAAGTTTGACCAGTTGACGTGTTGACCCGAAACCCGAACCGAAACCAGTTGACCCATTCGAACCAGTCTTGAACCATAACTGAAACGAGTTGAACCGTAATCGAATCGGGGCTGACTTGTTGACCCGAGTTGACTAGTTTGACTGTTGTTGACCGGGCGTTGACTACCGTTGACTGAGTTGACTCAGTTTGACCGAGTTGACTCGGTTTGACCGAGTCAACCGAATCAAACCGTCTGACCTTGTTAACCGCCTTACTCGAACCCGCTGACCTGAACCCGAACCGCACCAGGTCTGCCCCGTTGACCCGAGCCGTTGACCAGCCTTGACGACATTTGAACGTCGTTGACCGAGATCCAAAACTGACTGGAAACAGAAATAACCACCACCATCATCATCTCCAATAAACCTTGTTCATCACCGGAAAACCAAAAGAACCAAATTGTCTCCTGTCGTTAACTTAAACTTTTAAAAGATAAAAAAAATTAGGAGGGTTTACCGGTAATATCTTCATCATCATCGTATCAACAACAGTAGCCAAGCATCGCCATCATTGTGACTGTCGCCCCCCCCCAACCATCACTGCCGTCACCGGCATCTGCTGTAGCCGGACCGCGTCTGACGGCTCTGCCGTCTGCCACTGTCGCTCTCCATCTCCACCAGATCTCTCTCTTTCTCTCTCTCCGTGTTCCTCTCTCTTCTGTTCGTAGCCGCCACACCACCACCGGACGGTGGTGGTGGTGATTCGTTTGTCAGTTTGAAGGGGGAAGATGGGTGCGTAGATGAAGTGGAGCGGGGTGATGTGTGCTCGGTCTGACCAGGCAAACCGGCACCGGACTACAACCGGTGCCCCTCCTCCGGCGACCGGACTGATGAGAGCAGAGGTGGGGTTCTGGTATGCGACTGGTTGTTTTTGTAAAGGATTTGGGTTTTATTTGTGTGTGTATGACTAATATTTGCAGAGGAGAAGAAGGATTAGAGACGGAAGGAGGCAATGAGCGGCTGATGTTGTAAATGAGAGGATTAGGGTTTCTCACTAGAGGAGATGAAGTGCATAGACTGCACATTGTGTGCGTGTTTGGTGAGTTTTCAACAAAATGAGAGGATAAGTGTATTACTACACTTATATACCTAGGGTTGGGTTAATGGGCTTGGGCCCTAGGCCCACAAGCCCAAATCCCATGTCTAAGTGGCCCAATAGAAATCCAACGCCCGTGTCTCGAATCATGTTTGGTGTAAAATGTCGTGTAATAAAGTTTTAGAGTCGAAACGCTACAAATTACGTCGGAAATCGATATTCGACGTGCATTTTTGTCGGTTGCGTTAAAACCGTGTAAACTGTGTCGTTCGTCGTTTCGTGTCCGTTTTGCGATCCGTTTTCAATAACGGATAATAAAATTTAAAAACGAAGCTAAATATACCAAAATATTTCGGTTTTTAAGTTAATACGCGTGCCTGACGCTTCCGTTTCGTTGTTGATTGTCGGTGCGTTATTGTTTCCGCGTTTTCCGTTCTCGTTTGCGTTTTGTACCATTCGAAAGCATGATATTTTCGCAAAACCACATTCATATGTTTAAATTATACTTATAAGCTCAGTATTTGTCAGCGTTGTCCGTAATTTGCACGGTGTCAGTTCGTTATCGCTTAATGCTTAGCAGATCTCTCGAAAATCACCGTATGCGCATTGTAACGTCAGATAGCGTTCCTAGGCTTACCAAGGGCCTAATTAAGTTAATTCGCGTCATAAACACTACTTATTATCGGCTTAAACGTTTTTTAATCGCGTAATTAGAAGCCGTTAAGTACCGGTTGTCACATTCTCCCCCTGTTGCAGAAATTTCGTCCTCGAAATTTAGTTTATGCTATCTACTCAGAGCTGTGTCGTTCCTAGGTAAGTCCGAATAATACCAAAGTGAATGACCGTGTAATCGAACCAAAACTTGTTCAGATTACGTGATTGCAAGAACATTTTGCATCAATAGGAACCCAATTGTTTAACTGATTTTGTTCTAGAAATCGATGTCAAGTGAACGAGATGTTGTGATACTATCACCAATGTGACTAGGTTTACTGGGTTCAACAAAATAGGAAATTCAACCAGTGGAATTCCAAATGAACGTTCACTAACTGCAAATCAATTTTTGAAACAATAGAATTCTCTACCAACGGAAACTTGTGTTGGTTGTTGTATAAATGAAACACATAATCAACAAATTCGTTTGAAATAGAAACATGAAAATAATTCGTCAACTATCGAACCAATAAATGAATAAATTCAGTGTGTTGACATCACTAAATTGCTAGGATACACCAAAATGAAATGCAATCGAACCGAGTGTATCATCGCCTTAATACATAGTTGCATTAAGACTATTTGAGTGATTAGTCAAACAAAAAAAAAGCATACGTTGTTTTGCATGAAACAGTTGATTATGATTAGCACAAGCTACAAGTTTATACCGACGCCACAAGGTGTCGTAGTGATTGAAATATTTCAATAATAACGGTGATCAAACAAGTATCACCGTGTTTTGCATGAAACACTCGATCATGATTAGCCCAAGCTACAAGTTTATACCGACACCACAAGGTGTCGTAATGAATGAAACAATTCATTAATAACGATGATCAAACAAGTATCACCGTGATTTGCATGAAACGCTCGATTATGATTAGCCCAAGCTACAAGTTTATACCGACACCACAAGGTGTCGTAGTGATCGAAATAATTCAATTATAGTGGTGACCGAACAAGTATCACCGTGTCTTGAAATCAGATGCACGGTTCAACGAAGAAGAAAAAAAAACTCATAGGATTTTCAATTGATATTGAAACAAATAAATAATGTTTTTCAATCGAAAATAAAAGAGCAATAAATATCACAAAATGTTCGATCGATGCTGAAAGAATCGTTAAGAGGTACACCGAGATATGATATGAACTTGTGTACCATTATCTTAATACACGATTGTATTAAGACTGATTTAACTTGATAAACCAACAAAACGGATTTAATATCAATAAACAAATAAATAAATAATTAAATCTGTACATGAGGTAAGCAACGAGATTAGCGCAAGCTTCAAACTTGTGAAAAATGCCACCACAAGGTGATCGTGATCAAAGAAACGATTCAACGAAGTCAAAGACCAAACAAGCATGTTATGGTTCAAAGCAAATGAAGCGCTTGTTGGGATTATCTAGAATATGATGGCCTCAATCCATCATATGGAATCTTGAATCGAATATATATTACGAGCAAGTTCAACAATTAAACTTGGTTTAGTCACATTCCAACAATAAATGCACGTATCGATACGAAATTTCAACATGGTTACAACGAAAAAACCATGTATGTAGCTTGAAAAGGAAAAGAGATCCAACAAGTTTCATTGACTCGATATCAAGGAGTCAACGCTTTACAACAATGCAATCGTCCAAATCACAATGCAATAATCAACGTAGAGAAACAATATTGAACGTTGATAAAGCAACAATTTCGAGTGAAGTCACGTGCGTAACAAACGACGCATGTATAAATATGAATTCATCAAGAATGAAACAAATGAGCATTCACTATTACGAAAGAAAATTTTTGTGATGCAATGATCATTAGGGGGAGTAGAAGTATGAAAGTCTACTCACTATATGCAAAAAGTCGAAATTTCAACAAAAGAAATCTAAGGACTTTACCTGGAATTTCGCGTGATAATCGTTTGTTAGTTGACATTACCATGGAATGTCGAACATAGCGTAATCGCCATAAATGAAATAGGGGGAATGCGGAGACGTGTGACTTCTTTTGCAACGCCCATAGTTGTGAGTCTCATTAGACCTAGTATCGATCGTTATGAAACCTTGTTTCAACGTACCTCAGCATGATTTGTGTTGCTTGCAGGATCACTTGGCAAATTGCCGCATTTCGATCCGTAGTTTTCTCGCTGACAGAATTAACATCATTGTTGTCGTGCCCAAGTGTGTTTTCCCCAAGGCCTTGCCTCGAAAGTCGTGTGTGATGTACTTCGACGTCCGCTGACGTATAGTTTAAGTTTAACGTATATTCGCGCACTAGCGTTTCGTTTCGCATAGAATGAGATGTGCTCCGACATCCGTTGACGTATAGTTTGAGTTTCATGTATCATCGTGCACTAGCGTTTCGTTCCACGTAGGTTATCTGCTCGAGTAAGTGAAATAGCATAGACGACAAAATATCATGGCGTTTGTTCGAGTTGTTAGTCACGGTTCCTACGTGAGGACCTTTAATGAGTTTCGACATAAGTTTCTCATCAAGAGTTTTCCAAAGGTCCTATAAGCGTGTTATCAAAACCCTCAAGGTGTTTGTTTTATGTGTGTAATCGTCTCGTGTACCGTGTATCAACACACACTCGTGTATGTTTAAAACCAAAATTGTTGACTCATTGATTTCGGCAACGGTTGGAACCCATATTCGAGTCCTAGGCATTCTGGATGTGTTCAAGTCTTAATAATCTAAGTTCCCAGAGGAAAGTAAGGTTAAAGCCTAGGTATCTCTACAGAAACCTAATTCGCTGAAACCTATAGCTCTGATACCAACCTGTCACACCCCGAAATATCAGAGCTGGCGTGACTGGACCGGTATCTTCATTGCACAGCGGAAGAAAAAGGCTAAGACTTCTAAACAGTGAACGCCTGCTAGGTACTCGAATTTCCATGGGTTCTCATATTCCAACCGTTCCTTAGTTTTAAAAATGCAACCTGAGAAAGAACATGCGAAAAAGTCAACATAAAGTTGAGCGAGCACATAGTTTGTTTTGAAAAGATTTAAAATAAATCTTTTTGATAACCGGTTTCAAAGTTGTTGAGAAAATATAGTAGAATTATTTTCTTGGCATGATATATGAAAAACTGTGAGTCTAGCCCACAATAGTCTTTGTGCATTGCACGAGAGAGAATGGGCCGAGCCCAAACGAACCTTTATAAGCAGGATCAGCGCGTCCTCTTACTTAGGTATAATTTGAAAAACGTTACCAAAGTTTGTAAATCCATGTATTTGTGAGTTTACATCAAATGAATCTTAAAAACATTTGAAAGTTCAGTTTATAAGTAGGTATGTAACGCGTCTATGAACATGTTGATCATTAATGTGTAGCTAAGACATTAATATGTGTGCCGACATAGGAAGCACTCAACCCGGTAGACGATTTAAGTGTCGATTCACTTCGACAGGGACACAAAAGCACTCTAAGTGGCCGCACAAGGACCGTGAGTGGGGCTCGCCCGTACCCGATAGATCTACCCCCTATTCCGTGGTCCTTAAAAGGATTAATGGTGCCTAAGTTAGCGCCTATTCGCACGTGATCCAAGAGTTCATTCCATAGCTTAATCATACCATAGTTAATATGTATTTCAAAAGAAAAAAGAGGACATAAACCCATTGGGTTGTCTCGTTGTTCGTACGCAGAACAACCCAGTCCCGTTGTAGTAACTAGGACATTCCTGTCACTAGTCATGAAAATCATGCACGTTTGTGAAAATACGCGTTTGTTTTGTAAAACCGGTATGTTTAGTGTAAACCTTTCGTAAACCTTTCGAGTTCGTTGAAATCCATTAGCAACATGGTTTATAAATATGTATTTTCGTTCATCAAAATAGTGTTTGCTTTTGCAAAAACTTGCATGTCTTTCCACCCCCGAAAACATTTATAAAAAAATGTAAAACAGTAAAAAGTGGGGGTTATGAACTCACCTTAACATTCCTGTGCAAAGTTAGCCTAGCGTGTTTCCGTAGTGTTGTTCCAAGAATGTGAACTCGCTAGCGTGCAACTAAAGCATTCCTAATCAAGGAATAATTATAAGTTTCTAGTTAAACGTAGCTAAACTACGTGTCCGAGCTGTACCGAGTCGTTAACTAAACGACTCTCAGGTAGTGTTAATATTTTGATTTGAAATATCCAATTTATGGTTATTCGATCCCATTTATAATCGGGATAAACGCTAAGCCTCGGAAACAACTTAGTTTCCGAGTGATGTAGGATATATATATTTATATATATATAGATATAAGTATAATTACAAAGTCGTGTTAGTTCTCGAGAATAAAAGGCGTAGATGATTTAGTAATACGTCTTCATAGTTTTCGTAAAGTGTAAGTATATATAATATATATACTAGTTATCAACTAACTCGGTTAGCAAGGTGTTATAATTGTGCGATACGTGTCGTGTTCGGTTAGATGTTTGAAACGAATAAGCTTTATAAGAGTATTCGAAGTCCCGACACTCGAAATAAATATAAATATAAATAATTATATTTATGTTACATATTTTCCGAATACTAGACTTTTGAAATACGATTTCCGAATCGTTGACATTAGGAATAAATATAAGACATTATATTTATTTTATAAAATATAATTTTCGACGTTTGAAATAAATATAACTAATTATATTTATTTTATAAAAGTGTTAGAGTTTCAATATGTTTTCGTTGACTTGTAATCCACTTTTGTCGAAACGTTATAAACGCGTTTTGTAAGTCGTAAAGCGTCGCCAAAATAAATATACTCTTATATTTATTTTATAAAAATACCTCAATCTCGTTAGACGTCGCTTATATAACATAATTATGTTTGAAACTTCGGATTTTTGACGAAAAACGGACAGAGTTTCCTCTGTTTTTAGGATAACCTCGACATCCAATGTGTCGATATTTTAAATCAAATCGCAACAATAATTCAATCAAACAATATGTGTATATGATTTTCGCCAAAATACGCCAAAAATTAAACGTATATAATAACTAAATAAAGGATGGTTCGAGCTCGGTCGCGTAAGCTAAAAATCTACGAATCTTTATATAAAGCTTAACGCATTGTTAAAACTTTACCGGGTCCTGAGTTGACCGCCTTTGACTCGACAGTTGACTGTCGTTGACTAAAGTTTGACCAGTTGACGTGTTGACCCGAAACCCGAACCGAAACCAGTTGACCCATTCGAACCAGTCTTGAACCATAACCGAAACAAGTTGAACCGTAATCGAATCGGGGCTGACTTGTTGACCCGAGTTGACTAGTTTGACTGTTGTTGACCGGGCGTTGACTGCCGTTGACTGAGTTGACTCAGTTTGACCGAGTTGACTCGGTTTGACCGAGTCAACCGAATCAAACCGTCTGACCTTATTAACCGCCTTACTCGAACCCGCTGACCTGAACCCGAACCGCACCAGGTCTGCCCCGTTGACTCGAGCCGTTGACCAGCCTTGACGACATTTGAACGTCGTTGACCGAGATCCAAAACTGACTGGAAACAGAAATAACCACCACCATCATCATCTCCAATAAACCTTGTTCATCACCGGAAAACCAAAAGAACCAAATTGTCTCCTGTCGTTAACTTAAACTTTTAAAAGATAAAAAAAATTAGGAGGGTTTACCGGTAATATCTTCATCATCATCGTATCAACAACAGTAGCCAAGCATCGCCATCATTGTGACTGTCGCCCCCCCCCAACCATCACCGCCGTCACCGGCATCTGCTGTAGCCGGACCGCGTCTGACGGCTCTGCCGTCTGCCACTGTCGCTCTCCATCTTCACCAGATCTCTCTCTTTCTCTCTCTCCGTGTTCCTCTCTCTTCTGTTCGTAGCCGCCACACCACCACCGGACGGTGGTGGTGGTGATTCGTTTGTCAGTTTGAAGGGGGGAGGTGGGTGCGTAGATGAAGTGGAGCGGGGTGATGTGTGCTCGGTCTGACCAGGCAAACCGGCGCCGGACTGCAACCGGTGCCCCTCCTCCGGCGACCGGACTGATGAGAGCAGAGGTGGGGTTCTGGTATGCGACTGGTTGTTTTTGTAAAGGATTTGGGTTTTATTTGTGTGTGTATGACTAATATTTGCAGAGGAGAAGAAGGATTAGAGAGGGAAGGAGGCAATGAGCGGCTGATGTTGTAAATGAGAGGATTAGGGTTTCTCACTAGAGGAGATGAAGTCCACAGACTGCTCATTGTGTGCGTGTTTGGTGAGTTTTCAACAAAATGAGAGGATAAGTGTATTACTACACTTATATACCTAGGGTTGGGTTAATGGGCTTGGGCCCTAGGCCCACAAGCCCAAATCCCATGTTTAAGTGGCCCAATAGAAATCCAACGCCCGTGTCTCGAATCATGTTTGGTGTAAAATGTCGTGTAATAAAGTTTTAGAGTCGAAACGCTACAAATTACGTCGGAAATCGATATTCGACGCGCATTTTTGTCGGTTGCGTTAAAACCGTGTAAACTGTGTCGTTCGTCGTTTCGTGTCCGTTTTGCGATCCTTTTCAATTACGGATAATAAAATTTAAAAACGAAGCTAAATATACCAAAATATTTCGGTTTTTAAGTTAATACGCGTGCCTGACGCTTCCGTTTCGTTGTTGATTGTCGGTGCGTTATTGTTTCCGCGTTTTCCGTTCTCGTTTGCGTTTTGTACCATTCGAAAGCATGATATTTTCGCAAAACCACATTCATATGTTTAAATTATACTTATAAGCTCAGTATTTGTCAGCGTTGTCCGTAATTTGCACGGTGTCAGTTCGTTATCGCTTAATGCTTAGCAGATCTCTCGAAAATCACCGTATGCGCATTGTAACGTCAGATAGCGTTCCTAGGCTTACCAAGGGCCTAATTAAGTTAATTCGCGTCATAAACACTACTTATTATCGGCTTAAACGTTTGTTAATCGCGTAATTAGAAGCCGTTAAGTACCGGTTGTCACATTCTCCCCCTGTTGCAGAAATTTCGTCCTCGAAATTTAGTTTATGCTATCTACTCAGAGCTGTGTCGTTCCTAGGTAAGTCCAAATAATACCAAAGTGAATGACCGTGTAATCGAACCAAAACTTGTTCAGATTACGTGATTGCAAGAACATTTTGCATCAATAGGAACCCAATGGTTTAACTGATTTTGTTCTAGAAATCGATGTCAAGTGAACGAGATGTTGTGATACTATCACCAATGTGACTAGGTTTACTGGGTTCAACAAAATAGGAAATTCAACCAGTGGAATTCCAAATGAACGTTCACTAACTGCAAATCAATTTTTGAAACAATAGAATTCTCTACCAACGGAAACTTGTGTTGGTTGTTGTATAAATGAAACACATAATCAACAAATTCGTTTGAAATAGAAACATGAAAATAATTCGTCAACTATCGAACCAATAAATGAATAAATTCAGTGTGTTGACATCACTAAATTGCTAGGATACACCAAAATGAAATGCAATCGAACCGAGTGTATCATCGCCTTAATACATAGTTGCATTAAGACTATTTGAGTGATTAGTCAAACAAAAAAAGCATACGTTGTTTTGCATGAAACAGTTGATTATGATTAGCACAAGCTACAAGTTTATACCGACGCCACAAGGTGTCGTAGTGATTGAAATATTTCAATAATAACGGTGATCAAACAAGTATCACCGTGTTTTGCATGAAACACTCGATCATGATTAGCCCAAGCTACAAGTTTATACCGACACCACAAGGTGTCGTAATGAATGAAACAATTCATTAATAACGATGATCAAACAAGTATCACCGTGATTTGCATGAAACGCTCGATTATGATTAGCCCAAGCTACAAGTTTATACCGACACCACAAGTGTCGTACTGATCGAAATAATTCAATTATAGTGGTGATCGAACAAGTATCACCGTGTCTTGAAATCAGATGCACGGTTCAACGAAGAAGAAAAAAAAACTCATAGGATTTTCAATTGATATTGAAACAAATAAATAATGTTTTTCAATCGAAAATAAAAGAGCAATAAATATCACAAAATGTTCGATCGATGCTGAAAGAATCGTTAAGAGGTACACCGAGATATGATATGAACTTGTGTACCATTATCTTAATACACGATTGTATTAAGACTGATTTAACTTGATAAACCAACAAAGCGGATTTAATATCAATAAACAAATAAATAAATAATTAAATCTGTACATGAGGTAAGCAACGAGATTAGCGCAAGCTTCAAACTTGTGAAAAATGCCACCACAAGGTGATCGTGATCAAAGAAACGATTCAACGAAGTCAAAGACCAAACAAGCATGTTATGGTTCAAAGCAAATGAAGCGCTTGTTGGGATTATCTAGAATATGATGGCCTCAATCCATCATATGGAATCTTGAATCGAATATATATTACGAGCAAGTTCAACAATTCAACTTGGTTTAGTCACATTCCAACAATAAATGCACGTATCAATACGAAATTTCAACATGGTTACAACGAAAAAACCATGTATGTAGCTTGAAAAGGAAAAGAGATCCAACAAGTTTCATTGACTCGATATCAAGGAGTCAACGCTTTACAACAATGCAATCGTCCAAATCACAATGCAATAATCAACGTAGAGAAACAATATTGAACGTTGATAAAGCAACAATTTCGAGTGAAGTCACGTGCGTAACAAACGACGCATGTATAAATATGAATTCATCAAGAATGAAACAAATGAGCATTCACTATTACGAAAGAAAATTTTTGTGATGCAATGATCATTAGGGGGAGTAGAAGTATGAAAGTCTACTCACTATATGCAAAAAGTCGAAATTTCAACAAAAGAAATCTAAGGACTTTACCTGGAATTTCGCGTGATAATCGTTTGTTAGTTGACATTACCATGGAATGTCGAACATAGCGTAATCGCCATAAATGAAATAGGGGGAATGCGGAGACGTGTGACTTCTTTTGCAACGCCCATAGTTGTGAGTCTCATTAGACCTAGTATCGATCGTTATGAAACCTTGTTTCAACGTACCTCAGCATGATTTGTGTTGCTTGCAGGATCACTTGGCAAATTGCCGCATTTCGATCCGTAGTTCTCTCGCTGACAGAATTAACATCATTGTTGTCGTGCCCAAGTGTGTTTTCCCCAAGGCCTTGCCTCGAAAGTCGTGTGTGATGTACTTCGACGTCCGCTGACGTATAGTTTAAGTTTAACGTATATTCGCGCACTAGCGTTTCGTTTCGCATAGAATGAGATGTGCTCCGACATCCGTTGACGTATAGTTTGAGTTTCATGTATCATCGTGCACTAGCGTTTCGTTCCACGTAGGTTATCTGCTCGAGTAAGTGAAATAGCATAGACGACAAAATATCATGGCGTTTGTTCGAGTTGTTAGTCACGGTTCCTACGTGAGGACCTTTAATGAGTTTCGACATAAGTTTCTCATCAAGAGTTTTCCAAAGGTCCTATAAGCGTGTTATCAAAACCCTCAAGGTGTTTGTTTTATGTGTGTAATCGTCTCGTGTACCGTGTATCAACACACACTCGTGTATGTTTAAAACCAAAATTGTTGACTCATTGATTTCGGCAACGGTTGGAACCCATATTCGAGTCCTAGGCATTCTGGATGTGTTCAAGTCTTAATAATCTAAGTTCCCAGAGGAAAGTAAGGTTAAAGCCTAGGTATCTCTACAGAAACCTAATTCGCTGAAACCTATAGCTCTGATACCAACCTGTCACACCCCGAAATATCAGAGCTGGCGTGACTGGACCGGTATCTTCATTGCACAGCGGAAGAAAAAGGCTAAGACTTCTAAACAGTGAACGCCTGCTAGGTACTCGAATTTCCATGGGTTCTCATATTCCAACCGTTCCTTAGTTTTAAAAATGCAACCTGAGAAAGAACATGCGAAAAAGTCAACATAAAGTTGAGCGAGCACATAGTTTGTTTTGAAAAGATTTAAAATAAATCTTTTTGATAACCGGTTTCAAAGTTGTTGAGAAAATATAGTAGAATTATTTTCTTGGCATGATATATGAAAAACTGTGAGTCTAGCCCACAATAGTCTTTGTGCATTGCACGAGAGAGAATGGGCCGAGCCCAAACGAACCTTTATAAGCAGGATCAGCGCGTCCTCTTACTTAGGTATAATTTGAAAAACGTTACCAAAGTTTGTAAATCCATGTATTTGTGAGTTTACATCAAATGAATCTTAAAAACATTTGAAAGTTCAGTTTATAAGTAGGTATGTAACGCGTCTATGAACATGTTGATCATTAATGTGTAGCTAAGACATTAATATGTGTGCCGACATAGGAAGCACTCAACCCGGTAGACGATTTAAGTGTCGATTCACTTCGACAGGGACACAAAAGCACTCTAAGTGGCCGCACAAGGACCGTGAGTGGGGCTCGCCCGTACCCGATAGATCTACCCCCTATTCCGTGGTCCTTAAAAGGATTAATGGTGCCTAAGTTAGCGCCTATTCGCACGTGATCCAAGAGTTCATTCCATAGCTTAATCATACCATAGTTAATATGTATTTCAAAAGAAAAAAGAGGACATAAACCCATTGGGTTGTCTCGTTGTTCGTACGCAGAACAACCCAGTCCCGTTGTAGTAACTAGGACATTCCTGTCACTAGTCATGAAAATCATGCACGTTTGTGAAAATACGCGTTTGTTTTGTAAAACCGGTATGTTTAGTGTAAACCTTTCGTAAACCTTTCGAGTTCGTTGAAATCCATTAGCAACATGGTTTATAAATATGTATTTTCGTTCATCAAAATAGTGTTTGCTTTTGCAAAAACTTGCATGTCTTTCCACCCCTGAAAACATTTATAAAAAAATGTAAAACAGTAAAAAGTGGGGGTTATGAACTCACCTTAACATTCCTGTGCAAAGTTAGCCTAGCGTGTTTCCGTAGTGTTGTTCCAAGAATGTGAACTCGCTAGCGTGCAACTAAAGCATTCCTAATCAAGGAATAATTATAAGTTTCTAGTTAAACGTAGCTAAACTACGTGTCCGAGCTGTACCGAGTCGTTAACTAAACGACTCTCAGGTAGTGTTAATATTTTGATTTGAAATATCCAATTTATGGTTATTCGATCCCATTTATAATCGGGATAAACGCTAAGCCTCGGAAACAACTTAGTTTCCGAGTGATGTAGGATATATATATTTATATATATATAGATATAAGTATAATTACAAAGTCGTGTTAGTTCTCGAGAATAAAAGGCGTAGATGATTTAGTAATACGTCTTCATAGTTTTCGTAAAGTGTAAGTATATATAATATATATACTAGTTATCAACTAACTCGGTTAGCAAGGTGTTATAATTGTGCGATACGTGTCGTGTTCGGTTAGATGTTTGAAACGAATAAGCTTTATAAGAGTATTCGAAGTCCCGACACTCGAAATAAATATAAATATAAATAATTATATTTATGTTACATATTTTCCGAATACTAGACTTTTGAAATACGATTTCCGAATCGTTGACATTAGGAATAAATATAAGACATTATATTTATTTTATAAAATATAATTTTCGACGTTTGAAATAAATATAACTAATTACATTTATTTTATAAAAGTGTTAGAGTTTCAATATGTTTTCGTTGACTTGTAATCCACTTTTGTCGAAACGTTATAAACGCGTTTTGTAAGTCGTAAAGCGTCGCCAAAATAAATATACTCTTATATTTATTTTATAAAAATACCTCAATCTCGTTAGACGTCGCTTATATAACATAATTATGTTTGAAACTTCGGATTTTTGACGAAAAACGGACAGAGTTTCCTCTGTTTTTAGGATAACCTCGACATCCAATGTGTCGATATTTTAAATCAAATCGCAACAATAATTCAATCAAACAATATGTGTATATGATTTTCGCCAAAATACGCCAAAAATTAAACGTATATAATAACTAAATAAAGGATGGTTCGAGCTCGGTCGCGTAAGCTAAAAATCTACGAATCTTTATATAAAGCTTAACGCATTGTTAAAACTTTACCGGGTCCTGAGTTGACCGCCTTTGACTCGACAGTTGACTGTCGTTGACTAAAGTTTGACCAGTTGACGTGTTGACCCGAAACCCGAACCGAAACCAGTTGACCCATTCGAACCAGTCTTGAACCATAACCGAAACGAGTTGAACCGTAATCGAATCGGGGCTGACTTGTTGACCCGAGTTGACTAGTTTGACTGTTGTTGACCGGGCGTTGACTGCCGTTGACTGAGTTGACTCAGTTTGACCGAGTTGACTCGGTTTGACCGAGTCAACCAAATCAAACCGTCTGACCTTGTTAACCGCCTTACTCGAACCCGCTGACCTAAACCCGAACCGCACCAGGTCTGCCCCGTTGACCCGAGCCGTTGACCAGCCTTGACGACATTTGAACGTCGTTGACCGAGATCCAAAACTGACTGGAAACAGAAATAACCACCACCATCATCATCTCCAATAAACCTTGTTCATCACCGGAAAACCAAAAGAACCAAATTGTCTCCTGTCGTTAACTTAAACTTTTAAAAGATAAAAAAAATTAGGAGGGTTTACCCGTAATATCTTCATCATCATCGTATCAACAACAGTAGCCAAGCATCGCCATCATTGTGACTGTCGCCCCCCCCCCCAACCATCACCGCCGTCACCGGCATCTGCTGTAGCCGGACCGCGTCTGACGGCTCTGCCGTCTGCCACTGTCGCTCTCCATCTCCACCAGATCTCTCTCTTTCTCTCTCTCCGTGTTCCTCTCTCTTTTGTTCGTAGCCGCCACACCACCACCGGACGGTGGTGGTGGTGATTCGTTTGTCAGTTTGAAGGGGGAAGGTGGGTGCGTAGATGAAGTGGAGCGGGGTGATGTGTGCTCGGTCTGACCAGGCAAACCGGCGCCGGACTGCAACCGGTGCCCCTCCTCCGGCGACCGGACTGATGAGAGCAGAGGTGGGGTTCTGGTATGCGACTGGTTGTTTTTGTAAAGGATTTGGGTTTTATTTGTGTGTGTATGACTAATATTTGCAGAGGAGAAGAAGGATTAGAGAGGGAAGGAGGCAATGAGCGGCTGATGTTGTAAATGAGAGGATTAGGGTTTCTCACTAGAGGAGATGAAGTGCACAGACTGCTCATTGTGTGCGTGTTTGGTGAGTTTTCAACAAAATGAGAGGATAAGTGTATTACTACACTTATATACCTAGGGTTGGGTTAATGGGCTTGGGCCCTAGGCCCACAAGCCCAAATCCCATGTTTAAGTGGCCCAATAGAAATCCAACGCCCGTGTCTCGAATCATGTTTGGTGTAAAATGTCGTGTAATAAAGTTTTAGAGTCGAAACGCTACAAATTACGTCGGAAATCGATATTCGACGCGCATTTTTGTCGATTGCGTTAAAACCGTGTAAACTGTGTCGTTCGTCGTTTCGTGTCCGTTTTGCGATCCGTTTTCAATTACGGATAATAAAATTTAAAAACGAAGCTAAATATACCAAAATATTTCGGTTTTTAAGTTAATACGCGTGCCTGACGCTTCCGTTTCGTTGTTGATTGTCGGTGCGTTATTGTTTCCGCGTTTTCCGTTCTCGTTTGCGTTTTGTACCATTCGAAAGCATGATATTTTCGCAAAACCACATTCATATGTTTAAATTATACTTATAAGCTCAGTATTTGTCAGCGTTGTCCGTAATTTGCACGGTGTCAGTTCGTTATCGCTTAATGCTTAGCAGATCTCTCGAAAATCACCGTATGCGCATTGTAACGTCAGATAGCGTTCCTAGGCTTACCAAGGGCCTAATTAAGTTAATTCGCGTCATAAACACTACTTATTATTGGCTTAAACGTTTGTTAATCGCGTAATTAGAAGCCGTTAAGTACCGGTTGTCACAAGGTGCACTGCAAAGTCTATCCTTTAGGTGCTGAAAAGCAGTCTCCTGGGGCTCTCCCCAGCGATAGGTGACACCCTTCTGCGTCAGTAGTGTAAGCGGCTGAGCAATCTTTGAGAAATCCTTGATAAACCGTCTGTAGTACCCCGCCAAACCCAAGAATTGGCGTATTTCCGTTGGCGTACGTGGTGCAGGCCAGTTTCTGATCGAGTCTACCTTGGACGGATCGACATGGATCCCATCCTTGTTCACTACGTGGCCTAAGAAGTGGACTTCACGAAGCCAAAAGTCGCATTTCGAAAACTTAGCGTACAGCTGTTCCTTCCGTAGGAGTTCCAGAATAAGGCGTAGATGCTGCTCGTGCTCCTCTTGACTCTTGGAGTAAATTAGAATGTCGTCGATGAATACTATGACGAACGTGTTAAGATAGGGTTTGCACACCCTGTTCATAAGGTCCATAAACACGGCAGGTGCGTTTGTTAACCCGAACGACATGACAAGAAACTCGTAGTGCCGTAACGAGTTCTGAATGCTGTTTTGGAGACGTCCTCCTCCCGGACTCTCAGCTGATGGTAACCAGACCTCAAGTCTATCTTGGAGTAATAACACGACCCTTGCAATTGGTCGAATAAATCATCTATGCGTGGAAGAGGATAACGGTTCTTCACCGTCACCTTGTTGAGTTCACGGTAGTCGATACACATCCTGAAGGTACCGTCCTTCTTTTTCACAAATAGTACTGGAGCTCCCCATGGCGAAGAGCTTGGACGAATGAAGCCCTTTTCCAAGAGCTCTTGTAGCTGCTTTGACAGTTCCTCCAATTCTGATGGAGCTAGACGGTATGGTGCGCGAGCTATGGGTGCTGCTCCTGGAGCGAGCTCGATTTGAAATTCGACCTGACGGTGAGGCGGTAATCCAGGTAAATCTTCAGGAAACACCTGAGGGTAATCGCGTACAACTGGAATATCCTCCAATTTCTTTTCCTTTGCTGATGCGTCTGTAACGAGTGCCAGAATGGCAGTGTGCCCCTTTCGTAAACATTTCTGCGCCTTTAAGAAAGAGATGATGCCAACCACAGCACCACTCTTGTCGCCTTGAAATTCGAGAGGTTCTTGACCAGAACGTGGAATACGAATGATCTTCTCACTGCATACGATTTCTGCCTGATGTTGGGATAACCAATCCATCCCTATGACGATATCGAAACTTCCCAAGACTATGGGAATAAGGTCGATGGAGAAAGTTTGACCGGTTAAGACAATACTACAACCCTTGACTATCTGCGTGGCTTCTAAACTCTTACCGTTAGCTAGTTCTACGATGTGTTTGGTGCTTAGGGGTGTTGATGTACGTTTTAGCAATTTACTGGCTTTCACAGAAATATAACTTGTATCCGCACCCGAATCGAATAAAACAGTAACATAAATATCATCAAGGAGAAACTTACCCATAACCACGTTGGGATCGTTCATTGCGTCACCTCGACCTAGCACAAAAGCGCGTCCCCTAGCTTCGTTGCCATTATTGTTGTTGTTTCCCCCGTTGTTGTTGTTGTTGTTCCCGTTGCCCTGATTGTTGTTGTTGTTGCGATTCTGGTTCTGGTTCAATTGAGGGCAATTGCGTTTGTAGTGACCTTCAGCCCCACACTGGAAACATCCCCGGTTCCCACACTGTGGCTGCTGCTGCTGGTTCTGTGGAGCTGGTGGTGGGAGTTGTTGGTTCTGGTTTGCTGGCCGTGAGCTTCTACAATCCTTTGCCTCATGACCCGGCTTGAGGCATCTTTGACATCGTTCCCTGCGACACCTTCCACTGTGGTGTTTGTTGCACCTACCACACCATGGGTGAGTCCCCCTATAACCACTCTGCCCCTGACTGCCCGATGATTGCTGATTCGGACTCTGATAATCGTTGGTGCGACGCTGCTGTGTTTGGGACTGAACAGATACTGATCCCTTGCTGGAATCCCCATCCCATTTCCATTTGTTGTCACTGGGAGTAGCAGAAGTAGTGACAGCAGTAGTGGTAGCACTGATGCGTTTGGGCAACTTGTTCTGTTCCACCGCCTGATCCGTGAGGCGATGAGCAAGACGCTGAATGTCTTGGATGTTGTCGAGGTTTGCCGATGTAACATGGCTCTGAATCTCTGAGGCTAGACCCTTGAGGTACAATTCGATACGCTTGATGGGAGGGTCCACCATGGTAGGACACAAAATAGCCAGTTCGTTCGATCGCTTCGTGTAGGCTTCTATCTCTGACCCCGTCATCTTCAAGTGATAAAACTCATTCTCCAACTTGTGAATATCATCACGGGTGCAGTATTCCCTCTTAATAAGTTCCTTGAAATCGTTCCAGGGTGTGGCGTTAGCAGCTGCCAACCCTAAGATCTGAACTTGGGCGTTCCACCAAGTTAGTGCTATTCCTTCTAGCGTGCCAGTGGCGTATTTCACCCTGCGAGCCTCAGGGCATTCACACATCTCGAACACTGACTCGAGCTTCTCAAACCAGTGGAGGAGTCCCACTGCCCCCTCTGTGCCGCTGAAAGTACTTGGACGACAGTCCATGAAGTTCTTAAAGGTGCAAACTTGCTGCTGCGCTGGTTGACCTATTGTGTACGAATAGGGCAAAGTTTAAATACAAGGGCTAGTTTAGGAGTGTAGGATCTAAAGATCCTAGCGTAAGTTATGACTACAGGATATACTACCTGCTTGAGCAGCTGCAAGTGCCGCAGCAACTTGAGCTTGAACGAGAGCCTCTAGCTGGGCTTGAGTCATGTTAATTCGTCCAGACATGATCTTCATAGTAAAAGTAGCGTAGGTGAGAATGGTTCGCGAGTAGGGCGATGACAGAAAGGTGTAAACACGTAGGTATTCTCATGTAATGGTATCATGTGTATCTAAGCGTAATGCGAGCAAAGTTCTATATAGTTCTAGCATGCAGGTAATAAACATAAACCTTATTACCTAGGATGTCGAGTCTTGCACGTGGAGCGAAGCGTCGTTGTGGATTGTTGAGAGCACTGTACTGGTTATAGTCTGGTTTTAATAAAAACATTTTCCCCCTATTAAAACCAAGTTCTCTATAACCAATGGCTCTGATACCAATCTGTCACACCCCCAAAATCCCACACGCGGAGTACCACCGCTTGGAGGCGTGACGTGACCAGGATCAAGCCACCAATCATATCAAACATAGCATTTAATGATAAGAGTAGATAAAGTAATTCATCACGACATGATTGATGTTCAAAAACCAAACTTTGTTTAAGTAGCGGAAGCATAATAATGAAAACCCAATTAAGTTATAAGTTCAAATATCGTTCACGATCCGTATCCCACAACGACCTACTCCTCCCTGTGCAAGCTCCATATTGTACCTAAGGTCCTGCAAGGCATGCAGCAAATAATCAACAACTAGTTGAGCGAGTTCACAGTTAACAGTTCAGTAATAGTATAGTGTGAGTAGCGTTTTGTTCGTTTGTTAAGTCGTGTATCGTTTAGTTCATATCGCGGCCTCCTAGGCAGGTGTGCGAAGACATTAGGGGATGTTCCTCCCGAGTATTCTAGACTAGGTTTTGTTTGTATCGCGGCCTACCAGGCAGGTGTGCGAAGATTAGTAGATTACAGTTCGCGGCCTTCCAAAGGCAGGTGTGCGAAGTCAGTCATAATATCGCGGCCAACCCTTGGCAGGTGTGCGAAGATCGTTCAATAAGTGTTACTAGTCTAGCAGTAGGTTCTATCATCTATGTATGTACAGTAAATCATCAAATCCCCATTCCCACCCTGGGAACCCCATGCCTTGGCTTGTGTGAACTCACCTTGGGTTGCTCGGCAGATACACAGAAAGTACAGGTAAGCTAGTAAGTGGTCAATCACGTCCTATCATGGTTATTATACAAGTCAGGTTTGACTCAAGAAATGCACGTATGTTAACACGTTTCAAGCACACATAGATCATGGCAACAGTTTAATAATCAAAGCGATCCATTCAGCTGGTGCAAACAATTATCAGCCCAATAGTACTCGGCCCAAATATATAACACATAAGTGCACTTGTGCGATCCGATTAGTGTTGTGCGATCGGACAAGTCCAGCCCAAAAACCACCCGGCCCAAACAACGTAAGCAATCCAGACATCTTCCCGGCCCAACAACAAAACAGTCCATAAGCCCAATTGTGTGTGTACGTGCATATGGTCTCGAGTCGAGATCTCGAGTCGCAATAGGAGTGTCTCGAGTCGCAAAGGAACTGGTCTCGGTTTGTCATGGTCCACTCGAGACTGCTCGGTCTCGAGTCGCAACCGGACTCGCTAATGCCGGTCTCGAGTTGTGCTGCTGTGTTGGTGTGTTGTGGTCTCGAGTCGAGACTAGGAGTTCTCGACTCGCAACCCGTGTCCAGATCAGGAATGTAACCAACTTCCTAATTTCCGTAATTTGCAGCTCAATCAGTTCCGTAATTTTAGCAAACAGAATATCAGTTTCTCAATTCAGATCAAACAGCAATTAATCGATCATCATGAACATTCATATCATCATCATACAATCGGATCATTAATCATCTAAATCAAGAACGTAAAACCGAGTCATTTAACTATCATGCAACCTAAACTTAATTGCGAATTCACTATCATCACAGCCGGTTAACAAGCATATATTCGGACCACTTTAGCATGTTACCAATACCAATCCGATTTAGTAATCATGTAGCCGATTAACACCCATCCGGTTCTATTTTATCATGTAAGCAATTCATACAAGTAATCCCTAATCGGCTAAAACAAAACATGGAACGTTAACATCATTTAACACGAAAACACAAACCAAACACTAACCGATTAAGAGTGTGATCCGATACAAGGTATGATCTTCGAGAGCGAGGAAGTTCTTGGCTGCCTTCGGTTCCGAGCCGAGAGAGAGAGAGAGTGTTTGGTGTGTGTGTGTTCTTGGTTGCAAAGTTGTGAAACTAAAACCCTAAAGATGTGTGTAAGTGTAAACATATATCCGGCCAAGAGGGAGTGGGCCGAGTCCAAGTGTAGTGAGCCGAAACCCTCAATGGGCCGCCCTTGGGATCTCGAGTTGTGTAGGGCCAAAAGGGTTAATGGGATCAAGTGGGAGTTGTGCGGTTCGAGTTCAAATAACATACATACAATCATTTAATTCGTAACACGCAAAAGAAACACATATCACGTAAACATGCATTTATTCAACCAGAGTAGCTCACGTAACGTTACAAGATAGGTCTAAAGTACGAGTTGTCACAAGGCGGGCCGCGTAAGAGATAGTTTAGTCTTACGCGGGCCGCTTAAACTTATAACTAAACCGGATAAGTTTTAAGGGTCCGGGCGGGCCGCGAAAAAGCTGAACATAAGTTAACGCGGGCCACGACAACTCAAAATTTTCTGGAAACATGTTTGGGCCACGTTTGGGCCACCTGTGACGCCTAAGCCCATGACTGGCCAACCCTATGCGTAGAATAGGCGGCAATGCGGGCCGCGTAAAGGTTGCCTGTAACCTTACGCGGGCCGCGTGAAGGCTGTTTTCAGGCTATAAATAGCCAGTGCATGGGACGGCATTCTGTTGTCGAAAATTTTCAATTCTCAGACATAATAATAGCAGTAGAAGGTATAATTTTCATATAGTAGCGAGGTGCTACCACAATACCGGGTAATAACTCGATCGCTATTACGATGTAACGTCCGATCGATTGAAACTATCCAACGAGTGTTTAAGTGCTGCTCAATCTGGGTTTATACTTTGTTATTCGTCGTGATTCCAACAGGATATTTGACCTATGCTCTGTTATTCGTTGTGAATCCGCTGGATATTTAAGTATCGCACTTTGTCATTTGTTGTGAGGGTTGTATCTCGTGAATTACCGTAACTGCTGTATTAGTTACTAACCTGGTTGTGTGCATTATTGTTAAACTAGGTTATTCAGCTTATCAGTAGGCTAAGTACTGCCCGTCTAAACTTGCAATGTGAGTCATTCTCTTTTTATCAACTGTTTTACAATACTCGAAATTATTTTCCAAAGTTATAATTACAGGGATTAAGTCTTTGTAATCACCAATTTACAGCCGGTGTGTGGGGTATTGTGCACATTACTATTTCTATTACTTTAGGTGGGCGAGCCTAAAATTTGTAATACTCGTCACTATTGGGTAACAGGACTCAATAGCGGTATGACCACAGTCACCGAAACGAGTCGAGTGACAAATACTGTGGGTAGTTGGTTGATATAAAAACATTGTAATCGCTCTTAATACTGTAAATTATAACAACGTGTCTTTTTAAGTTAAAATGAATGATTCACTCAGTATTTCCCCGCTGACAAAATATTTTTACAACATGTTTGAGGTGACCTACTTTGAATCAAGTGCAAGTGCCCAGGAGCACTCTGAAGCTTAAAGTAGTGGCTCGAATAAAGAAATAAACATGTTTGTAAAATAAAAGAAATTATAAAATTTCTCCACTATAAATTACGGGGTTTATCCCGAATTATAAATAAATAATACTCGGGCATTTTCAAAATTTAAACGATCCTGTTAAGACTTCCGCTGTGAAAATAAATACCACGGGTTTTTCTGCCCCGTGGCTCCTGGACCGGGTCAAACCGGGCACGGGGGCCGTGTGTGACAACTCGAAATTTAGAACCTCTCGATGTAACCTACTTGAAACACTATGCGATTAGTTGACGTGATTGGTGTAATGATATATGTGAACCTCCTATGTGATTATATGTTATGTTTATATGTATGCTTGTATGTATGCGACCCGAGACACAAGAACCCGACTCGAGACCATGTGGTCTCGAGTGAACAGTAACAGTTGGGCCGGTTGGGCCGTTTAATCACACCCGAAACCCATTAGGGTGCACCATGTAGAACTAGTATATATATTACACTCCTAGCCATCTTTGCCATTTTCTTGGGCAAACCATACACACTCTCCTACACACACACTCCCACATTCTCTCACTAAAACCCTAGAGATCAAACTTCACATTTCCTCTCCTTCTTCTCGGATTCAATCGGCACCAACAAGGACTCGGTCAAGCTCATCACCAACACTCGGACACTCCATTTTATTCATCTTCCTTACCATCTCGGTGCCTTTCACAATCGGTTAGTGTTTTTAGATGCTCACTAGGTGTTTATATGACTAATGATGCTACTTGCCTTGATGAAATAGCATGATGATGTTCTTAATGTGTATGGTGATGATAATCGGTTAACATGTCTTGAATTAGGATATATTGCATGATGGGTTAATGATATCTTGTATCTAAATGTGATTTAAACCACTTATTGTTGATGTTCATGAAATCGGCTTGCATATATACTAGATAAGGTCATGTAATCGGTGTTATGTGATGATTGAAACCATTAGATGAGTATGTTTAAGTGTTTTGATTGTTGTTCATGTTATGACTATGATTAATGCTAAAAACCCTAAAAATATGATGAACAAGTTTGATGATCAACATGAACATGACTTGAATATATGAAGAACAACATGAATGTGCTATGAATGTGTTATGAATATTTGAAATCTGATTGTTTGATCCATTTTAGTAAATTGTTAGACAAGAAAACATGTTTAAATGGATAGTACACAATTGTTGCATGAAATCAAATTTCCATTGGATAGTACAACTGTGCAGAATCAGCAGTTGCTGGGGGGTCGAGACCCCTGGTTCCGACTCGAGACCATGAGCATGATAACTCGAGAACATAGATTGCGACACAGGTTGCGAGTCGAGAACCCCTAGTCTCGACTCGAGACCACACATAACCATCACACAAACATCATGACCCGAGACCATGCTTGCGAGTTCGGTTGCGACTCGAGAACAATACATGCATGACCCGAAACCACCTCGGTTGCGACTCGAGACCCTGTAAGCTACACTCGAGACCGCACAGTCTCGACTAGAGACCGCACAGTCTCGACTCGAGACCACGCTTGTTGGACTTGCATAGTTACGGGCCTAAGTTAATGGGCCGGACTTGTGGACTTCTTGTGTTACTGTTGAATGCGTGTTCTGGGCTTGCGTGCTATTACGAGTCCAACTGTTTGGGCCACACTTAGACTTTGGTTGTTACAGGAACGTTACTATGGAACCTGTTACGAGCTGTTGTTGAACTGCCATGCTAGATATGTATGCCATGATTGTTACTTGCTAGTATACGTGTAGAACATACGTGCACTACTTGGATACGAACCTGACTTGAATGGTATCTATGTTAGGACGTAGTTGACCACTTACAACTTGATTGACTTTTCTGTGTATCTGCCGAGCAAACCAAGGTGAGTTCACACCCTCTACAAAGCATGGGATTCCCTAGGTTGGGAATGGGGTTAAGGAACGTAGATTCCTCGTCCTCCTTGGGTAGGACAGCAATGGTTCAGGAATGTAATTTCCTCGTCCTCACAGACAGATAACTCGTACTAGACCAAAACTCTATCACGAAGTCCCTCCTTTTATATCGACTTAATCGCCGGGCCAATGGCGAGCGGGTCATTAGTTAGATAGCGCTATTTAGGTCTGACAAACCTCACACCGTGCCGCAGAGGACGGGCGTGAACTAATGGATCTGGGGCACGTCAATGATGATAGACATTGACAGTTTCAGGGCACATAAACATGACTACAGTCAGCAGTCGATATGGTAACGAGTCTAGTGTATACATGGGGTAGCCCCACGGCCGAAATGCCAGATAACTAACACGGGGTAGCCCCCACGGCTGGAATGCCAGAGTAACCGGGAATAAACAAGTCACGTTTTTAACTATGGGGTAACCCCCACGGCAGGATGCCAGATAAAGGAAACTGTTTTCGAAACAACCTAAAACGAATACCCAACCGTGAACTCACTCAACTTGTTGTTGACTCGTTACTACATGCTTTGCAGGACCATAGGTACTTAGCTGGAGCTTGCACGGAGGAGAGTCGTTGTGGGACATGGATAGCTGCGTGCCATGTTAAACTTGAAAACAATTGAACTTATGTTTTAATTTTAAGACTTATGCTTCCGCTTGCAACTTAAACTATGTTTTGTTTGAACACCAATTGTATTGGTCGGATTTTATAACTACTTATATGCTTGTTCAATATGATTGGTGGCTGGATCCTGGTCAGTCACTCCTCCAAGCGGTAGTACTCCGCAGGTGGATTTTGGGGGTGTGACACCGTGACACTTTACTTCTCGGCTACGCTTTGTGACACGTGTCGTCACACGTGTCGGACCTACTCGATGACTAGCTAAGCCTACACCTAACTAGAGTTCCCTCGCAGGGCACGAGAGAAAGACCCTAGTGGGTCGCGGGGCGCGAGCAAGCATCGAATTCAAGTATAAAAGGGGCCTTCAACTTCCATTTGCATTCGTTCATTTCTGTTTCTTCTCTCTGTCCCTATAGTGAAGTATAATAGCTCGATATTATACCCCTAAAACACGAAGCTCTGCCTCGTTGTAAGTATTTTAACCCCAATCACTAATCCGTTACCATACCCGATTGATCTAGGGCCCCGTAACGCATGTCGAGGCTCTGCCTAACTCAGTTCGTTGGGGTTCTGTCTCGTGTTGTATGGCTAATGTGATTTGGGTTAACTTACTAACACGTGTGCATTGTATGTTTTTCTTAGAAACTCAAGATAATAATCAAGAAATATTACCAGGAAGCCCGTAGAAATACCTAAGTCTACAGTGTGAGTTCATTCTCTTTTTTCACCGTTTGTGAGCCACTATTTCAAATGTTTTCCAAAACCTTAAATACTTATCAGTTATAATTACACTGATTAAGTCTTTGTATTCTACAATTGCTGCCGGTATTATGGGGTTTTGTATACATTACTTGATAAGCGTCACCATTGGACAAAGGGTTAGCCAACGTGTGATATGACCATAGCCACAGATCCGGTCGAGTGGCAAGTACTGAATGAGTATATTTGTAGATATAAACATTGTAATCGCCCTTAATACTGTAATATTATAACAACTAATGTTTTTATAAATTGGAATGTACTCGCCAGTATTTCTTGCTGATAAAATATTTTTAAAACGCGTTTCAGGTAGCTTAATGCGAAGCTATAAGAAGCCAGCTACGGAGCCCTAAAGGCATAAAGAAAGTGGCTATAAAGTTACCTAAATAAAAAGTTTATGTTTTTAGCAACTATGGTTTATCCCTATAATGATATTATAAATGAAACATGGGTATTATCTCATTTGTTTAATATAAAAAGTATGGTGTTTTGAAACTCTGAAATTACTTCCTAACTATGATCCTAATGAAAATTTTCCGTTGCGTAATTAATAAACACCGATACCATCTGAGTGGTCCACAGCTCCCGCTCCCAGGGTGGGGTCGGGGGTTGTGACACCTTTAAATACCTTGGGAGAGGGAGGTCTTGGGTTCAAGTCCCATAGGTAACATGAAATAAAAGAAATTTGCCGTTAAAAAGTCAATATTAATATAAACCTTTGAATAAGTCGATATAGGATTTGTATGTGTTAAATAGACTTTAAACTAGTCTCTGACCAGTTTGACCATATGAACTCTCTATTTAGCTATTTTTTATTTGACCCGTTTAAGAGGAATCACAACTCATATTGGTCCTTTCAACCTATTAAATTTTAACCAGTGGGTAAAAAAACATACCGCATCCTCAATTTGATGAGTACGTGAGAAATCTAGGCCATCAGTTCCCATCGAGATCGTTTTGCATGCTCTAACATCAGGTTGCTCCACGTCACCATTGGACATTTTAAATGCATATATTGCTGATATCACCATTGGACACTTTAAATTCATATTTGGGATGACCCATTTGACCCTTACCCAACCCGGCCTTCCCAATTTGCCACCTTTAGTTCTGAGTTAAGACTAAAAAGGGCCAGGGGTGTTGTTTTGAGTTTATAAAAATACTAAGCTCGACACTTTGAGACAAAAATGTGATTTATACGGTAATATACATCTTAAAACATTGTTTACAAATTTATTATGGAAAGAATTGTATGATTACCAGGGACGCTTCAGGTAAATTATGATGATACACTTTGCATGATTTTTTGATTGTTTGCCCCGTTTGATCCATTAGGGAGAAACAATAACACATATTGGTCCATTTATAGATAGACGAGTTGAAACTTTCAACTTTTAGTTAAGATAAAATATTGCATTACATTGCCGTTTGTTCGAGTTGTTTTACCATTGGGTTTTAAATTAGCATGTCCATAAGCCAAGGAAGAAAACCAGAACCACCATTGAGCCCAGGGGTGCAGGATTTAAGGGGCGGGAAGGGGCGCCCGACCCCCCGAACATTTCGGTCAGTAGTGTTATATATGTACGTTTTGTATAGGATTTTGTAGGTATATATGTTTTCGACCCCCCGATTTTATAAATTTTTTTTTAGGTATATACGTTTTCGACCCCCCCCCCCCCCGATTTTAATTTTTTTATTTATATAGCCCAAATAAAATATTTAATTAGCCCAAATATTATAGCCCAAATCACTATATTTGGTTGAATACTAGAATGTATATTATATAACTCAAATCAAATCATTATATAGCCCAACTTAAAAGCCTACCTTATCCAAAAAAAACCCAAATCCGTTTACTTTGAGACATCGACTAGAAGTACATAAGCCACAAGCCAGAACTGCAGAAGGGGAGGAAACGCAGGTTCCAGAACTGTTCGACTTCAGCTTTTTGTTCGAGAACAGAAGCCAAAACGCTGCTCTTTGTTGTGGTCTTGTACTTTTGTTCGACTTCTTCAAACTTCATAAGGTTAAAGGTATGTGTTTTTTTATCTTTAGGCTTAATTTAGGGCTACAATTTATGTGATTTAGGTTGAAATTAGGGGTGAAATTGGTCCAAATTTTTGCCCTAAACTTGTTGAATCTTTCTGTAACTATGTCTAATTCTATTTGTTTAATCTTATTGTGATTTGATTTAGATAGAAATTAAAGTTTGAAATTTAGGGTGATTTGTTACCTTGTTTTGTTATTAAATTATGCTATGGGAAAAAAAAATAAAATGATAACTTCTTTTTTAATGTTTGAGAACGTTTTTTATTTGATATTAATGTTTGACACGACCTGACCCGACCCGAATCGAATCACCGATGTCCGACCCAAACATACACCTCAAAACTACACGATAGAAATTTTATTTTAGGTCCGTTATCTTCCAACCCCCGAATTTTTTTTCAAGCTCCGTCAGTGATTGAGCCACAACAAAAGTGGTATGGATTTTAGATCACAATTTGCAGGTGATTCAGTCAACCCATAAAACTGCTGACTAGGATCATAACCAAAGTATTGTAAAAACTCACCATTTGGTGGCTGCCCAAGAAGCTGACCAAAGTGATGGTGACATGGCTTCTGGTAAACCGGAATATCACACGCTTATGTTCACCTTCCGATTAAAATCAAAACTTCAGATTGAAATTTGTGAAATTACGAAAACAAAAAAAAAAAAAAAAAAAGAATCAGTATCAATTAAATTACCTCGAAATTTTAGCTTCACCAATCACCATTCAGTTGATACCAACGGTGCTTCAACTCAGGCTCAGAGCATGGAAATCCCGATTCAAAACCTAATTACAGGTGTTGAATTGAAAGAAATTAGTCGAAATTTTAATAAGAGTTAGTGATTTGGAAATAGATCAGCGAAATAACTATCAATTAAGTATAAACGAAACTGCTAGATCATAGATTTCAGTCCAGTTGATATTATTTTTGTTTTGCCATGTTTATCTCATGTTTCTCCAGAGTCCAGAAACCTTACACTTTTAGTATGTTGTGATTGCTTCAAATAAAACGCATATCGTTAGCATCAGTAATTTAACACATTGTTGAATTGAAATTGTATTTAATTTGTAAATGTGTCAAAATAAAGAACATGTGTACCTGCTAATTTAATTTACCGTCATTACACGTGGTAAAGATGATGTGTTAGGCGATGTTACCTTTATGGTAGTTTTTGGGTCGAATACTTTGTTGAATTTGATGGAAGCACCATATTTTAGTTGAAGTTTAAAAAAGTTTTGTACTCCTTCAGTCCTTTGATAGACTGCATCGTTGCTAGAAGAACTTTTTGGTTGGTGAATTTCTCATTTTGGATTATGTCAATACAGTTGATGCAAAAACTTATGTCATGGATTCATCAGAGAAAACAACACGATCAAATGAAAGTCCATATTAAAATCAAAAGCCAATCAACATTGAAAATCCATAACAATCTTGAAGCCTGTAGATTATATAAAATTTACCTTAGACACACAACCTAAGTTAACCTTTGATTCAAGAATTCAAAATTAACCTAGTCATTGTGTATTCCCCACTAACTGAAAAACTTGTTTGACAACCAAACTAAGAACAAATGAATGTATTGTACTAGAAATCAAAGAAAAATTAAGATGATAAAAAACCCTACACATAGCAAAATTACTGATAAGGATTTAGAAAACTAAGAAATTATCTTCAAAATCATTTACTTGCCTATAAACATAATGTAACACCCCAATCACGTAATACAACAACACGCGGCAGAAATATCAAGGAGTCACGTTACAAATTGCTCACATCAACGGGTACTAAAGTGTTTCATTATGATAACTGACGAGGTATGACCCAAATCGGCCAACCCGACCCAGTCATTACCTATTATTTTATTATAAATAAATAATCATAAACATTTATTCTAGAATATTCCGTCTTGTATGGATTGGTCACGCAACCAAATCTCCAACTTTTTGGGAAGATTATGCAAATCCCTAACTTATCGGAGCGCATCCTAAGTTAAGGGAAACCCTAATGGTAAATGATAAATAGAGGTAAACATCTAAGGTATGGATCATCTTACTCTCGTACAACTTTCTTCCATACACCTATTTCTTTACTCCCACAACAGAGACTTATTCTCACGCCGAAGGGTGGTTACAGGAATAACCCCATTCCTGTAACGAGTCCTAACGGTGTTCTGTTTTGTATTTAAGCTGTTCGGATCGCCAAGTGTTAAAGTCCTCGTTGGATACTACCGTGAAGGTCAGTGTTTCTTCACTGGCGCCATCCGTGGGACCAGATCAGTAGCAACAACAAGACTGAACCCGATGGCAAGCGATCAGAACATAGCAGCGACACCGAGTCTAGCAATGTTAACCAACAATCCGGTGATAGAAACAAGCCCCGCTATCTCCATGCCAGTTTTGCCAGTTGTAACCAGGTCACTCGACTTGGAGTTTGAAGCAGAGGGACCCCCACCAGGTTTTGCTGGTACCACCGTTATCTCTTCTGGGACGACAGCAGCAGATTTATTTTCATACACTTCTTTACAACTCCAGTCAGCCGGACCGATCACAACACGCGTAAATGCTTCCACCTCGGCCACCACCTCTAGTGTACAGGCTATACGTCATAACACAATGCCGGTTATCACATCAGCTAGCCCTAGCATCGTCATATCACAGGGTGGCGCACCACAATACTATCAACCTTCAGTCACTTAAGCCATGCCACCTCTGTATTCAGCGGCGCTAACGGCGGCATTATCCACGCCGCCCCATCAACCTGTGATCATGCCGGCGGGAGTCCTGAACGCCCCAGTTATCCCAGGAAATCAGGCTTATTTTCCTGGATATTACTTCGCCCCTCCGTACGGGTACTTGCCCAATATAATACACCAACATATACTCCCCAGGGGGGACCACAGGGTTATTCTCAACAATCGCCATACGCAATGTATATGCCGCCTTGGTGGACTTTTCCAACATCCCAACCAGTTTACAGTCAAACCCCTCACTCGGCGGAACCTGTATATGATAGGGGAAATACGTCTAGGCCTCGTTTCTCCCCAGGAAGAGGTCCAAGCTCAACAGTGAACGCTACCTCGATTCCACTCCCCGTCACCCAGGGTATCAGCCAGGGCGGGATAACCCCCCCGGGCAACCCATTAATGCAGAAGAAGACGAACTTACCAGGCCATATAAACCGGTAGATGTTACTTTCAAATCCAAATTTACTAGAAAAATAGCGGAAGCTCCTATCAAGGAAAAACCCAAGATGCCTCAGACGGTAGGCAAGTATGATGGGTTAGGCGATCCAGACGATCATCTCAGCCTATTCAAAAGTCCAGGAGAAGTAGCCTGTTGGCCTATGCCCCTTTGGTGCAAGATGTTCGTTCAAACGCTGGTGGGCGCGGCTCGCGTTTGGTGGGATAGTCTACCCACGGGAGAAATTGACAGTTTCGAAGATCTAGAGGCTAAGTTCATCTTACAATTCAGCCAACAACGCAGGCACACAAAAGATCGAAACGAGCTCCTCCACATTCGCCGTCGAGACAACGAAACGGTGGAAAGTTTCATCATTAGGTTCAATAAAGAAAGCTTGGCAATCCCGGGCGTTACAAACGACCTAGCGTGTGGAGCTTTCCTACAAGGAGTAAACGATGACGAGTTGTTAAGGACACTTCATGGAAGGGATGGTGTACCTCCCACCATTGATGAAATACTAAGGATCGCTAAAGTATATGTTATACAAGAAAAGGCCGTGGCCACCAGTCATGCCGCCAATAGGAAAAAGGAGGCTCTGAAAAACCAGGAAGAAAGAGAACAACGAGGTTCTAAAGGTAAGGGTAGAGGAGACCGATACCACAGGAAAGACAGGACGGACTCGCGGTATGACAGATCCAGAAACACTTATTCAAGTAATGAGTCCTCTAAACCGCGATCCGATTACCCCAACCTGAGCAAAACGCCAGCGGAGACCTTGGCCTCAGAGAACCTTAAGTTTAATCCCCCAAAGCCGCTGAAAGACAATCCAAACAAAGACACAAGTAAATATTGTGAATACCATAATGGGAGCGGCCATGATACAAATGACTGTTTTCAGTTTAAAAAAGCATATTGAATATTTCGTGAAAGCGGGTAAATTGGCACACTTAGTGAGAGATATCAAGCAGGGCTCGCCCGCCGTCAAGGAAGAGAACGATAAAACGGCGGGTAAGAGACCGCGAGAACTGAATATGGTACACGCAGACAAGGGAAAAGGGGCAAAGCGGAGTTTCTCCACGCTCGAACCCGGTATGTTAGCAACCATGACCATTGAACCTCGCGTGGAAGATTTGCACCTCACTATGGATGCCCTGATCATATCTGCTGCAGTAGGGGATTACCACATGAGAAGAATCCTGGTAGATACCGGGAGTTCAGAAGACATTATCTATGAGCACTGTTTCTATAGAATGCAACCAGAAGACAGAAAGCTGCTTGAGTCGGTGCACACCCCCATTAAAGGTTTCAGTGGAGAAAAGGTTGACCCAATTGGTCAGATTACCTTTCCAGTTACATTTGGACAAGAACCCAGAGAAAGAACCATACTCCTAACTTTCCTCGTGGTACGCGCTGAGTCATACCACAATGTGATCATTGGAAGGTTCACTCTAGGGAAATTGGACGCTATAGTCTCCACAGCACGAGGTTTTATGAAGTTCCCTACCCCGCGGGGTATTGCAACAGTGTTTCGTGACAAGCTAGGGGAGGTATTAAACGCCAAAAGATGTCGCCAAGGCCCCACCAGAGCCGTTGGTGCAGAAAGATGGGTATTAAGCACACGCCATCTAGATCAGACAGTTACAATAGGAGACAGCCTCTCTCCCGAGGTTAAAAACGATTTGAAACAGATGCTGAGAAAGAATGTCGATATCTTTGCCTTCGAACATTCCGACATGACAGGAATACCCCGCGATAAGGCAGAACACAAGCTAGCAACACTCCCAGGCATTAAGCCAGTCGCACAGGGTAAACGCAGTATGGCTCCGGATCGAAAGGCAGCGGTTGTTAGAGAGGTACGAAAGTTGGTGGAAGCCGGAATCCTCAGAGAAACACAGTACCATACATGGGTATCAAACCCAGTGATGGTAAAGAAGCCCGACGGCACATGGCGGATGTGCATTGATTTCAAAGATCTAAATAAAGCATGCCCCAAAGACGCGTACCCACTGCCTGAGATGGATTTCAAGGTTGATTCCCTGGTCCCTTACAGGTATAAGTGCTTTTTAGATGCTTATAAAGGGTACCACCAGATTAAGATGTTCAAAGAAGACGAAGAAAAAACGGTGTTTCACACTGATGTTGGCATTTTTTGTTACACGAAGATGCCTTTCGGCCTACGAAATGCCGGGGCCACCTACCAGCGACTCATGGACAAAGCTTTCGAAACACAAATTGGCAGAAATTTGGAAGTATACGTCGATGATCTTGTGATCAAAAGCAAGGAAGAGAAACAAATGCTAGAAGACATTGAGGAAACTTTCCAAAAGCTTAGAGAATACAACATCAAACTCAACCCCAAGAAATGCTCTTTCGGGGTAGAGGAAGGAAAGTTCTTAGGCGTGATAGTCACCCGAGACGGCTTTAAAGCTAACCCGGAAAAGGTAGCCGCCATAGCGCGGATGCCCTCTCCAAGAACTTTGAAAGAAGCGCAAGCGTTAAACGAGCGTTTAGTGGCGATCAACAGATTCTTAGCAAGACATGCCGAGAGATCTTTGCCATTTATAAAGACGTTAAAAGACTGCCTCAACAAAAAGAATTTCAAATGGACCGGCGAAGCGGAAGAAGCCCTGCAAGACATGAAATGTTTCATTGAAAAATTACCCATGTTGACAGCGCCATCCCCTAATGAAGTGCTTAAAATGTATTTGGCAGCAGCCCATAACGCGGTAAGCGCGGTACTCATGGTGGAAAGAGATGGGAAGCAGACACCCATATATTACATCAGCCGAGTATTGGCGGGACCCGAAACGCGGTATCCAACCCTGGAAAAGCTGGTCCTCGCACTAGTTCACGCCACTCGGCGATTGAGAAGATATTTTCAAGCACACTGCATACAGGTCTTGACGAATTACCTGCTATAGCAAATTTTGCACATGCCAGAAATCTCCGGAAGATTTGCCAAATGTGCAATTGAACTAGGCGCTTTGGATATTGAATACCGAAAACGAACACCAGTCAAAGGACAGGTAATCGCTGACTTCTTAGCTAAGATCCCTGAAGGAGAAACTATAGTGGACCCCGCCATCCGGGACATCCCGTAATCCAGCACTGCCCGACAGACCTGGAAACTTTATACTGACGGGTCATCAAGTGGAAAAGGTCTGGGGCGGGTTTAATGTTGATAAGCCCAGACGAGATAAGACTGATGTACGCCTTACGCTTTGATCTCGAATGTTCCAACAATGAAGCAGAATATGAAGCGCTACTCGCGGGTTTAAGAATTGCCCAATCTATGGGAGCCACGCGGGTTGATGCATATGTTGATTCTTTACTGGTTAACAATCAAGTAAATGAGACATACAAGGCCAAAGATGAATCAATGGCGAGATACCTGGCAAAAACAAAGGAGCTCATGGCTTCCTCTGATAACGTCACACTCAACCACGTTTATAGAGGCAAAAACCAAATAGCGGATGCTCTAAGCAAACTCGCCACTTCAGGCATGGAAAAAGAAGTCAAAGTTGAAACGCTACAGACACCCTCAATTGAACCACGGAATGTCTCCGCCGTCATAGCGGAAGAACCTTGCTGGTACACCCCAGTGCTGAAATTCCTCACCAATGGGGAGTTACCTCCTGCTAGGGGCGAAGCACAAAAGGTACAGATGAAGGGATTGCAATACGAAGTGAATAACGGCGTCCTGTATCGAAAGTCATACTTGGGACCACTTTTGCGGTGTGTCTCTCCAAAAGAAGCAAAGTACTTAATCAGCAAGATTCATGCAGGCATATGCGGCATTCATGCCGAACCCCGGGCAGTTGTGGCCAAAATCCATAACGTCGGGTACTATTGGCCCGGGATGCACGAAGACGCTGTACAATAACTCAGAAAGTGCCGTAGCTGTCAAAAATTCACCCCCAAACACTCAGACCCAAGAACAACTTAATACCGGTTACAGCAGCATGGCCTTTTCAAAAATGGGCAGTGGATATTGTCGGACCATTCCCGCTGGCCCCAGGAAGGCTAAAATACTTAATCGTGGCAATCGATTACTTTACTAAATGGGTAGAAGCCAAGCCTTTGGCTAAAATCACAGCGAAGAATGCCAAAAAGTTCCTTTGGGAACACATAGTGTGTCGTTTCGGATTGCCACTATACATGGTGAGCGACAATGGAACACAGTTCACCGACAAAGTCTTGCAAGAATGGTGCGCCGACCTCCATATCTAGCAAATCTTCACATCGGTAGCGCATCCCCAAGGAAACGGCCAGGTAGAGCGGGCGAACAGGAGTTTGCTGGATGGAATAAAAAGAAGATTAGATTATGAAGGAAGTTCCTTGGTGGAAGAACTGCCAAATGTCCTCTGGGCACACCGGACAATGCCTAAGACAAGCAATAATGAATCCCCCTTCAGCCTAACCTATGGTGCAGAAGCAATGATACCCGCGGAAGTGGGATTGCCATCATTACGTCGCCTCACCACCGGCGATGATAATGATAAGCTGCTAAGGGAAGGCTTAGATATACTCGAAGAAAGGCGTGAAGTTGCCGCTATCAATGAAGAAAAATACAAAAAGACATTGGAAAAGTATTATAACAAACGCGTGGAACAGCATACTTTCAAAGAAGGCGACTACGTCATGCGCGACAATGATGCCAGTAGAGCGGAACCCTCAGGTAAACTGGGACCCAACTGGGAAGGCCCCTACGTCATTCAAGAAGACCTGGGAAAAGGGGCCTACCGCTTGTCCAGGCTAGACGGTACCGCTATACCGCGTAGCTGGAATATAGCTCAGTTGAAAAAATGTTATCTGTAATAACAGCAAGACTAAACTTTTCTTTTCCTAGCAAGCAAGTGTAATCCATCTACAGCGATGTCGCTTCTTTTCATCTAAAGTTTGAGTTTAATAAAAGTTATTTTCTTTTATCTTCTCTCATTATTTAAACAAACAATAAAATTTACCATCGCATTTTAACTGCACATAACGGTAAACAATAAAAGTACCCTTAAACACGAAATATTTTCATCCGTATAAGTCTTAGGGTCAATACATACAGCACTAAAAGCGGGTATCTTGGTAATAGATACGCTAACCGCTACAAAAAGATAGGTATTTCGGTAATAAATACATACGAACTATCTTACATAAACCAAGTACTTGTCCCTGTTGTTAAAAACCAACATATGGGAACCAAAAAAGAACATGTTCTAACACCTACTTGTGGGAACAGGTTGCCATCACCTCTGCAGGGTATGCAGCACCTTACCACCACAGCCCAGCACACAAGGATCAACGGCCAAGTCATCGGTCGATCCTCCAATCACCGGTGGAGCAACCATCCCCGGGTCACCAACAGGATTCCTAACGGAACAACCACCGCGACGACGTTCATACACCAAACGGCAACGTTGAACACGATCATCCGTTATGACCTCCATCAAGTTGTCAGCTGATAGCGATACTACATTCGTGTCAGCTGGCAAAGGGTCCTCGTAAATGACACTCTTGCATGCTCGGTTCGCCCGGGACGGGACAACATGGGAAGGTGACCCTCTCCTCCGGATCATCGACCTTGTTACCGGAATTTGCAGTTGAACCAAACCGTCAGCGGCATCTAAGCACCGGAAGATGTCAGAAAGTCTTTGTCTATAACTTTGCCGACTCATCTTTTCAAGTTACTAAATTAGGAAAAACAAACCCAATTTATAGACGGGCAAATAGTTAAACAGTTTTGACAGTGATGACGATAGCAACATTAATGGAAAATAATCATTACACGTCAAGTCGCCACATTTCAAAAAAAACGGCAGCGTCAGCCATCATGACATTAGCATTAAAATGTTTGACAAATCATTCAGATATTCTCACAAAACCCAAGTCAAATAGTGTCATTACACATACTGTAGCATACATATTAAACAAAGCAAATTACTTATTCCTCCTCGGACTCTTCCGCGGGATCCAACATTAAACGTAGGGACTCGATGCCCTCTTCATTCACCTTGTCCATCAGGTCAGCATACCCAGGCAATGGCTCGTTGTACGCTGCCTCTAGTGCATCAGCCATGTCACCCTGAAATTTGGCCCTCGCCGTGTGGAAGTCAGAAGCAATCTTTTCCGACTGCTGACAATCGAAATATCCTTTGTAAACACCATCATGGTGACCAGATTGGTACGCAACAGCGGAGAGGCGGTCTATCAGCGCGGTAAAAGGCGTTGATTGGCGAAGGTATTCGAACGCCCCTACCAACCCGTTCGTTATCAACCAATTCCTGTCACCCCGCACAGCAGCCAGTTGGCTAGTTAAGCTATCCACTTCAGCATTCGCTTGCTCCAGGGCGCTCTCCACCTCCTTCAGGCGTGCAGCAGAGGATTGGGCAAGTGCATTTCTTTCAGAAAGAAGGGAATCACAATGTTGTTGGAGTTCCCTAAGTTGCCCATCCCGCTCCTCCAATTCCGCTTGCTTCGCTTGGGCTCTAGCATTTGAGGCATCCACTTCTACAGTCAAAGCTTGGTAACGCTCCTGCACCTGAGACACAAAGTCACTGTCAATTCGGAATTTTTCCACTTAAGCAGACATTTCAGACCTCACCTTCTGAGCCTCAGTAATAACTTTACGCTCTAACTCCTCTTGCACGTTTTTAGCATGAGCAAGGACCCGGTCCTTCTCCGCTATATCGCGAGCCCACATAAGTCGCTCTTCAGCAAGGTGGGCAGTCACCCTTTTCAAGTCATCCTCATCTTTGTTTTTCTCTGACAAAAACCGGCTCTCCCTTAACCCAGCAGCTTGGAGTTGACTCTCCATGCGGTACTTCTCATCCTTGAGTTCTTCAATCATGGCCCGCGCCTGGTGGAGCTCATTGTTGTCATGCATCCACCTGCGCCGGGTCTCTGTAAGCCGCCGGGGCTGACTAACAGAATCCACAATCGCGGAGTTCATCAAATTCTCGTTGTTCAGACCCTCAACATACGCCGCCTCGGACGGGGGGTAAGCCCGCTCAACCCAATGCTGAACCACTTGGGGAAAAATCAACCTAGAAGACTCCGCAATTTTCCATTGGGGCTGGTAGCTAGGGGTGTAAAAGAGCCGGGCCAAGCCCGAGCTCGTCTGGGCTCGAGCTCGGCTCGTCATGTTTTTTTGAAGCTCGAGCTCGGCTCGGCTCGAGCCTACTTATTTGAGCACGAGCTCAGCTCGTGAGTAAAACCCAAAGCTCGAGCTCGGCTCGACTCAGCTCTTGCTATTTTAAGAACAACCTTCGACGAGCTAAAAATTTGGCTCGAGCTCGCTTCAGTATCGCTTAAACGAGCCAAAGCTCGGCTCAAGCTCGGCTTGCCAATGTTATCATCATTATTATTATATTATATTATATTATATTATATAAAATAAATAAATTTTTGTTTGAGCTCGTTTAGGCTTGCGAGCCTAAACGAGCTTTGTATTTAAGGCTTAAGCTCGGGCTCGATAACTAAACGAGTTCTATTTCAGACTCGAGCTCGGGCTCGGGCTCGTTAAAGCTTGGCTCGTTCGAGCTTTTAATCGAGCCGATAACGAGTAGCTCTCGAGCCTCTTGGCTTGTTTACACCCCTACTGGTAGCGTTTATCCCGAGTATTGGGATCCCAGTTGATGGTGGGCAAAAAAGGTCATCACCCAGACGGGCCCCATCATCAGCAATGCCACTGTTGGACCCCCCAGTATCGCCAGCCGCGTGATCTCCAGCACTAGTTGCCTCGTGAGCAAGGGATACAGCAGGCATTTCTTTCTCGGTGGCGGAAAATATACTCAATGGATAATCAAACAAAGAAGAAGAGCGACACTGGAAGTCAAAGGCGTGGAAACGGGACTAGCTGTCACAGTCACAGCGGCGGTAAGCGTAGGCGGCAGCATAGCACAGCTAACGGCGACAGTAACGCTGGCCTGAGGTATAAGCTCTGTAAGGCTGCTGCCGCCAGCAATGGGAAGCACTACCCCTGCAGATGACAAGGGGGTAGGTGTCACATTTTCAGTTTGAGCCCCGCTAGTAGTACCTGTATCAAAAGCAAGTTTCCGTAACACGAATCTCATAATTTGTAATAACATTCGAAGACAAAGCACGTATACCAAGCGGCAGGGCATAGGCGGCTTGCATAGCCTCGAACGCGGTCAACGTAGGAGCAACAAACGTTTTCCGTTTTTTCGACACATGAGTGGGGCTTGTCATTGCAGCAGTAGTAGAGATCTCACCCCTAGTGAACGTGGTTCCACCAGCGGAAGACGTGGCCGCACCAGCTGCTATATATTTCCTCCCGGTAATCTTTATCCGGGTTGGTTTTTTCTCGGGAGCAATAACACCACTTCCCCCATTGAGGGAGAGGGGGGATAGGTAGACAGTGGGATCCGCTGGCAGGGCTGGTAACAAAAACTGTTCAAGATGAACTTTCAAAACATCTGGCTCCTGGTCATCAAGCACGCGGTCCGCGGCCCTGAGCTCAAGGTGACGCGACGGATCAACAAAGTCAAACAAACTCCACTCCCCTGAGATATACACACATGTTATTTTTGAAATGACAGCACACATGATTGACAAAAAAACAGGCATACCTTCATCATCCCTTCGAAATGAAGGGTACTGTTTGATGTTGTGCCACAACATACTCATCCCCGCCATCACCAGGGCTCCTTCTGGGATCACCGTGCACTCAAACGGGCGGCCACACAACCTTGTATACAGGGCGTTCGAGATATAAGCGTCTTCTAAAGGACCCTCGTCCTTAACCTTGTCTTTTGGACCCATATCTCTCCAGTGCATCTCGTCAGGAATTACATAGGCATCGATATAAAAAAAACTCCTTTTTTCCAATCTTTGTCCTTAGAACTAGTGGGAATATCCCGCAAGCAAGATATATCAGTATATCTCCGATTGAAGGTGAAAAAGGGGGATTTCCATACAAGAACAAAGAAAGCCCTGAACACAATAAGCTCCGGAATGTGCCCTAGGGCCACACAAGCAAATTCGAACTATCGAAGTTTCACTAATCCTAGTGGATGCAGTTGGGAAATGTGAACACGGTAATGGTCAAGTACCAATTTGAAAAACTTGGTAACGGGCAGTCGGAAATTGCAAAATTTAAAGAAATCACTAAACAACATGATTTTGCCCTCCTTTAACGGAAATGCCGTGTCCGTTCTCGATGGTAACATGGGATTCCACTCAGCCCTGATACCATAATCTTGCACAAGGTTGTTGTAAGACACAAACCCCCACTTGCAGAACAGGGCATCAGAGCTGGCTGAGGCAGAGGAAGAAGATTCACCGGTCCTAGAGGCCATTTGTTTGAAACAGGAAAGTGAAAGAAAGAGTTGTGAGGAAATGGAAATGGAATTCGAACCTCACAAATGGGGGTACTATTTATACACGAAGGTAACTTTTGAAATTCAAAAGATGAACGGACGGAAATACGCATCAGAGCAGGGTAAATACAGTTGTCATCCCAATGATGACTTAACTGTCACATCCTATCCCATCGCCGCCATTTTCTCATAACACATAACGGCACTTCACTCGATAAAATTTGCCAAAAATAGGGTACAATAACTTTTTCTTCTTTTAGTCCGATCTCATGAATTTCATTTCATAACTTCGGAATGGGGGGACATGACGAGGTATGACCCAAATCGGCCAACCCGACCCGGTCATTACCTATTATTTTATTATAAATAAATAATCATAAACATTTATTCTAGAATATTCCGTCTTGCATGGATTGGTCACGCAACCAAATCTCTAACTTTTTGGGAAGATTATGCAAATCTGTTGGGATTGATCCCTGCCAAAGGAACAGATAATAAAAGCCAAAACTGGATCAGAGCAATGGATCCAGAATAAGCAGATGTTATGCATGCAAGTCTCTCCCCTTGAAAGTGGTTTCAACATCTGCTGACCTCCTATCTACTGATCATACAAACTGCTGACCTACAACTGTTGAGCAAAGTCAAAGACTGATGAAGAACTAAAGCTCTGCTGCTCAATCTACTGCCTTGTTTCAAGCACTGCTGATCATGACAAGTACTGCTGGGTTCACAGCAGTGGAAGGATGCAGCAGTTGTTTATTTACTTTATGTAATGTATTGTAACATCAGTAGTTAGCATAGCAGTGTTTGTATAGGTCAGGTGTTAAGAGTTTGTTAGGAGGTTATATGTCACTTTCATGGTGACGTCAGCTTAGATGCTCAGTGGTTTGTTGTGTGCCTATAAATAGAACAGTGCTCTGTACTGTTCTGTTTAGCTCTTCACCATCTTCTTCCTGCACGAACAAATTACTGAGCTCGGGTTGAGGGGGAGTTTGCAAAGCATACATGCAATTGTAATCAAAGTTTGAAATAAATTTAAACATTTGGTTCTTTGTTGAAAATGTATGGTTGAAAGCATTTCTTCTGTTTGATTGTGAAAAGTTTGCTTCCATTTAAATTCCACTGGACTACTCTTTCATTGTTCATCTTAATTCAAACACAAATCACAATTAATCCAAACTCAGATCCTAACAATTGGTATCACAGCTTGGACAGTCAAATTTGATCTAACAATCATTTTGAGATAAATAGTCCAGCTCGCAATCGTTGATACTGATAGTTTGTTCGTTTCGTTGAAAAACAGAGAAAGGTTTAATCACCATTAAAGTTGATTAATCAGTGTCTGTAAAACAACCAGGATGACGTCACAATCACAAGATGATAAGAATAACATCGGTTCTCTTTTCAAACCACCCATGCTTAAACGTAATGAATACAACATCTGGGAGAGAAGGATGGGTCACATCCCTGCTCAACAGAACACTGGATGTTGGAGGTCTGTTGTTTTTGGTCCTCATGTTCCTATGGTGCCAAGTGCTGAGGATGCAAAGAAGTTCGTTCCTAAACCAACTGAAAACTATACTGAAATTGATTTTCAAAAGTTCGAACTCGATGCCAAAGCATTTAGCATCATAGCCTCTGCATTACCCAATGAAATCTATGCTGGGTTGTTACACTGTAACAGTGCCAAAGAATTACGAGATGCATTGAAAGAACAATTTGGGGGGACGGATGAGGTTATTGAAAACAACAGAGAAATTCTGAATCAGCAGTATGAAACATTTTGTCATATCAAAGGGGAATCACTAACCCAACAATTTGAACGTTTCAGTTGTCTCATCAGTGAACTAAGGCTTGTTAAAGTTACATTTCTAAATGCAACTCAAAATAGCAGGTTCCTTAGATCATTGCCCGAAAAATGGGACACAATTGCTTTTGTCACCAGGAATTCAGCTGAATTCAAAGATCTGACCCTGACCCAACTCCATGGTAGACTCCTGACCTATGAAAGGGAGTTAAACCAGAAAAGGAAGTTGCAAGAGTCTGGTAAAGTTGCTGATGACTATTCATTTGGCAGCACAGCTCTTTTTGGTCAGGAAGAATCTGGTAGCAGCAGTAAGGATCAGAGTTATGATCATTTTATTGACATAACTGCTGGTGGTAATTTTAACAACTCTGATTCTCACTCTGCAAATTATGCCTTCACTGCAAACAATGAAAACCAGATGTCAGATAACTTGTGCTTTAAACTCAATGATTTGCAACATTTTGATCCCATTGACTTAGAAGAAATGGACATTTTGCATCAATTGGCCTTGCTTAGTGTTAGAACAAGCAAATTCTACAAAAGAACAGGGAGAAAATTCCCAGGGCTTCATGGGAATTTAAGGGTGGGGTTGGATAAGTCAAAAATCAAGTGTTACAAGTGTAATAGGCTAGGTCATTTTGCTAGGGAATGTAGGAGTCAAACCACTGGTCCAATAATTACTCATCCTAGCTCAAACCCTAGACCACAACAACAAAACACTATGCACCCAATATGCCCCTGCAGCACATGTTAACACTGCTCATTATGCTGCAACCCCTGTGCCTGTGCATTATGTTCAAACCACTGTTCCTCAAATTCAGTAAGTTCAAGCCCCTGTTCCTCAGGCACAGGTGCAATCTGCTGCACCTCAACAAGCTGCTCCAATAGTGACACAACCAGATCAGCAAAGCTTTTTCACACAAGGCTTTGTTGATTGGAGCAGCATGCCTGATGAACTTGGTGATGAAATATAACGCCCTGCTTTTTCATACTTTCCATAATTAGAAAGCTCGCCTTGTAATGCTATTTTTGGAAATCTTGTATTATTGTAGTCGTCTTTTCGTTGTAAAATCCGAGATTTGGATCATAAATAAAATTCGTATTTCTTTAAATTCGCCATCTACATATTCATACATGTTCATACGTTGGAATTCATTGTACATCGAATCCTTATTTGTAATTCATACTTATACGATACTTATTCACGATGCATGTCCATGCTTGTCCTCAAATTGTTACCTAAAAACCCCTAATAATATGCTTATTTATACAACGGTTAATCATCTAATATGTGACATATACTTGTCACTTACAAACATGTTACATACTTGTACATTACACTTTCTACCTAGTTAAATCATGTTTTATTTCATATTTCACCTTGTTACAAGTTAGGGGAAACATTGTTGCATATTATTACACAACTTAATTAACAAAATTACTCATTATAATGTTTTAAAAGAATAAAAAAATAAAGAAATATGGCAGCCCCAATTCAGCAAAATTCAGCCCCATATAGTTGGGCTTTGTGGGCTAGTTTCAAGGTGTAACCCCTTCTAAACACTTCCAATGCCCAACCCATTGAAACCCTAATCCTTCCCCCTATAAATACTACTTATAACCAGCCTCCCTACCACTTTTACAACACTAAAAACTCTCAAAACATCCTCCAAACCGTAGCTGAAAGCAAGGGTTCGAGCAGATTGACACCCCTTCACGAAAATGAGCATAACTCACTCATTTCTTAACGAAATCACTTGATTCTTTTTCCTACTTACTTGGATAATCATGGGGTTCGATTCCTATACTTCTCCTTGGAGAAATCAGACCTGGAAATGCCCCGAAATCGTCCATAAACTTTCTGTTTGTTTTTATGTTCATCAAAAACTTGTTTAAACCTATGTAACTTGTGTTCAACACATCTCATACCTATGTCCTAATGCTTACAACTTATCCCATGGTTGGTTAAGCTTAAAAACAAGGTTGAGACATTTAAAATCAGAGGATTAAACCTCATAAACTTGGTGTTTTGTTTAGGGTTTCAACCCACAAATCATGTCAAACATAGCCTTTGATACATGAGTGATTATGGAACGACTTGGGTTGTCCTACATACAATCCTCACATGATTTGATGATTTCTCTATAGTTAGGTTGTTTATGTTATTGTGCAAATCCTAGTTCGTGACCCTCCTTGGTTGTTGTTACACCAAGTGAAGTGGTGAACATTCAAGGGGTTCCTAAATGGAAGCATGTCCTTCCTACCCCATACATGACATCTATGATAATACGAGGTGCCTAAATGAAGATCCTAATCTTCTACCTCCTACTTGAATTATTGGACTAAATAATATGTAGTACCTAACCTAAGTATATATATACACTCATTCGAACCTTTGATGTTGAACTTGTGTTTATATGTTAAAGTAGTAGAACATCACCTAAGACCTAAACCTTGTTGTGATTCTTATGGGTGTTCAACTCATGAAAACATTATCATAACCCTTGTGGTTACCAAGTGTCATACAAGGGGGTTAAGTGTTGAAGATGATTATTTTCACATGCTATTCTCATATCTTACTTTTATGTTGTTTTAAATACCGAATCTCGACTCTAAGCATACTAGAACTTTAACCCTACACATTCAACTTTCTAACCCCATCAACTTCGTCACATTGGATAATCGGAAAGCATATGCAAATTTGTGAGTATACTCGCAACCCCCTTTTTTATGTTTACCACTTTTTGGGGTGTAACATGTTTTACTATTAAACTACACTTAAACTTATTCTTTATGCAATGCACAAAACAATCCTTATACATGAATACTATGTTATGATACTTGATGCTTACGTGGACCATACTTATGTGATATGTTTTAGTCATTAGCTCTCACGAGCCTCCCTTCGACATGTATAGCGCTATAGGAGTAACGCACCGCCCCCCTTAAACTTGGGTCATGTTGAATTAATTAAACTTACTTGCGTAAACAGAGGTTGGCTAGAAATATTGCATGCCACGATAGGTTGATCTCGTATAAACTAAGTTGCCATGTGGATTCGTTTTAAACTTTTATACTTATACTTATACTTATGCTTAAACTTGTATACTCGCCTTTGCTTTTGCTTGCTTTTGCATTGAACTTTATTTTAAACATGTTACAGGTTGAGGATGATGATGCTATGAAATGAAGTAGCGTTGATGCCTAGATACACATATAGACGTTTAGGTTTAATCGTTGTATCAATTTTGATTATGTTGTATTCTAATTCCTTTGAACTTGACGTTATTTGATTTCTTTGTAACGTTGACAAATGAATTATGAAATGAAATCGGTTTATTAAATATTGTCACAAATAGCGTTATGATGTCTCTAGCAATCTTCACACTTCATCTCATCCCGATGTTTCCGCCATTGGTTGGGGTGTGACAGATTGGTATCAGAGCCATAATTGTAGGGAATTAGGAAAAGTAGGAATGCTTTAACCTAGTCTATAGTTCTAGAGCCTTATTCGTACGTTTTACTAAAAACTACTTGCATGCTATCTTATTTGCTTTTATTTATTCTCTTGATCTTGTAAGCATATGTGTCACTTATGCGTTAACACTTAACATGCTATACTTATTTTTATTATGTGTTAATACCTGTTTCATCGTCTTATCCTTTATGTGTGTTCTTGACATACTTTTTATGCATTAATATTCGTTTCATCATTTCACTTTTATTGTGATATTCTTGACATGTTATACTTGTTTGTTTAATCTTTAATATACACTTTTCCTCACGCGTTTTACTCGACTATTCTAAATCCGACAACACACATATTGCACAAACGAGACGAGTCCACCAAAATAGGCGTGAAACCCACAATTTGGTGGATGACTCTCAATCCTTCTACCTTTCTTTTTACACGGAATTCACCATCAAGTTAGGAGTGAAATCCTCACCTTGATGGAGAAATTCGAATTTCAAATTCTAGTGGACCCTCGTCAACACGTCGAAATTAAATTTTGACCCGACGAGTACCAACCACACTTAGGATACGAAATCGTCAAGTTAGGGGTGAAACCCGCACCTTGTCGACTAGTTCCACTTCTTGGCATTTTTTTTTTCATAAATCCTGCCAAGTCTCGAAATTTCGATTGATTTGGGACATGTAGTAACCGGAAGGGTAAATACCGTTAACCGACTTGTCGGCGAGAGTATTTTACCTATTAGGCCAAAGCATGCTCCTCAAATTCAAAAGACTTTTCGACCACTTTGGTTAGTCAAAGTTCCGTTTTGGAACACTCCAAACTTTGGTCAAACATGTGTTTCTATTGTTCATTTTATACGATGCAATCTTTCAACCTCGAGTTTACCTTTGATTTCTCTTTTCACACGCACAACATATCGAACCTTTTCGATACATTTATATATGCATGATTTTCATATAATTTAAATGCATATTCCTTGTAACAACTAGTGGAGAGGTATCATCGAGATTGGAGTGATTTCCTTACCTTGACGATTAACTCCACTCCCCTTTTCTTAAAAACGACCTCACCAACGAGTTAGGGGTGATTCCCTTACCTAGGTGATCGTTACCGAAACGTCTCTTCAAAATATCTTATTATGCAAAGTCGATCATATTTTATACCCAAATTGTTTATCATTATTCAAAATACCCACTCATACCAATTTCAAAATACATTGATTTGTCAAAACGTACTCAATTCATATACACGAGATTCTTAATCATGTCTTAAAACATTTTATTACGCAAACTTCAAAACCTTACGAAATGCTACCTATCAATTTAATCGGCCCAATGAAACTCTTGCCCATGAACTTCGTATTCGACTTAATCACTAAAACTTGCTCACATTATATCGTCATACTAGAGACTTCCATTCTTAATTGAAACCAAACCAACCTTTCTCAATTACCTATAGGATCTTATAGATATTATGAGATCGTTTTACCAAAGAATATTTCCAACATCAACGAACCATTTGTCAAAACCCTTTAAAATGAACACTAAGACCTTTGATAAATCCCTTTTCCAAGGATCAACGTATTCACAAAAACTCCAAAATTTCTTGTTTTGATGAAACGAACTTACCTTTTTCTACACCTATTTTTCAAAACACGTGGGCAAGAAGACTCCATGGGGACCGACCATCTTCGGATTTCGTAAACTCTTTTAAAACAAAGGTAGCATTTCCATTCATTACAAAATACGATATGCATGACCAATAAGTACTTTATATCCTCTTACATATGCAAACTATATTCTACCTTTCAAACCAAGCTCAATCTAAATTTGATTCAATAAACTCAACGTTTCGTTTAAACAACTATACATGCATATCATCGTACACATTTTGGTCGATACCTCGCGATAACATCATTTATATCATTCGTATTTACGTACTCGACCTTTTGAATGTTTATTACACTTAGATCCGTGATGTCCCAACGAACACTATATACGCAATATTTATTTTTCATGCCTACACCTATGTTCATACGTTTTATGCTTGTACTCATACACATACTACTTATACGTTTTACGCTTCTGCTTGTACACATACTACTTACACATTTTATGTTTATGCTCATACATACATGCGTATTCATACTTAAACTTATGCTCATACTTTCATCCTTACTCATGATTCATACATTCGTACCTATACGCGAGCGTAACCTGAGGGATTCGCTTGCGTGGGTCCCACACATACTTAAACATGGACTTGCTTATATACTATATTCTTGTACGTACACATTCTAAACTTTTTTATGTATACCCCGATGCATACACAACTAGTACAAGCTATGCGGATCATGCGACGATCAAAATAATCACGGGTGCACACGGGATTATAGTGATAGGCGTATGAGAACCATAGAGGGTGCTACTGCGTATGGTAATACACGGAACGTAACATGACACCGAAGACGAAACGGACGTAACATGGTCAAAACATGGTGGATACGCCGCTGGTACTTCCTATATATAAGTGTTTTCACCATGTTACCAAAATTTCGTAAAACGTGCCATGGGAAATTCAGTGTTTTACAGACCTCTTGGACCTAATACAAGCTTTAAGCAACTCACAAACACATTATGTCCAATTATCCATGACGAGACTTCATACTTAACATGCTACTTTCATCTATCTAATGCCCATATCATTCGTATACTTGCGTTCATTTAGTGTCAATTGTTCGCCCCATGCTCCTATTTCCTTCCTTTCATACGAACCTCGTTCACAATCAAGCTCGTTTAAGCATTCAAATCCTAACTTATCTTATTACCCTTAGAACTTTCTAATTATTAGCCATTACAAATCGTTTTACCTATACCTGTTTACCCCTGCTTATGCCTCAAACCCATTTCGGCTCGACAAATCATTTTACAAACTTATCTTTATCTTCCCAAAATCTCGTACTTTTCAAAACGTTTCAAAATCTCAAGTCTCGAACTGTTACCAAAACTCTTTAAATCTACCTCTTAAATAAATTTCGAGACGAAATTTCCTAAAGGAAGGGAGACTATAACGCCCTGCTTTTTCATACTTTCCATAATTAGAAAGCTCGCCTTGTAATGCTATTTTTGGAAATCTTGTATTATTGTAGTCGTCTTTTCGTTGTAAAATCCGAGACTTGGATCATAAATAAAATTCGTATTTCTTTAAATTCGCCATCTACATATTCATACGTGTTCATACGTTGGAGTTCATTGTACATCGAATCCTTATTTGTAATTCATACTTATACGATACTTATTCACGATGCATGTCCATGCTTGTCCTCAAATTGTTACCTAAAAACCCCTAATAATATGCTTATTTATACAACGGTTAATCATCTAATATGTGACATATACTTGTCACTTACAAACATGTTACATACTTGTACATTACACTTTTTACCTAGTTAAATCATGTTTTATTTCATATTTCACCTTGTTACAAGTTAGGGGAAACATTGTTACATATTATTACATAACTTAATTAACAAAATTACTCATTATAATGTTTTAAAAGAATAAAAAAATAAAGAAATATGGCAGCCCCAATTCAGCAAAATTCAGCCCCATATAGTTGGGCTTTGTGGGCTAGTTTCAAGGTGTAACCCCTTCTAAACACTTCCAAAGCCCAACCCATTGAAACCCTAATCCTTCCCCCTATAAATACCACTTATAACCAGCCTCCCTACCACTTTTGCAACACTAAAAACTCTCAAAACATCCTCCAAACCGTAGCTGAAAGCAAGGGTTCGAGCAGATTGACACCCCTTCACGAAAATGAGCATAACTCACTCATTTCTTAACGAAATCACTTGATTCTTTTTCCTACTTACTTGGATAATCATGGGGTTCGATTCCTAGACTTCTCCTTGGAGAAATCAGACCTGGAAATGCCCCGAAATCGTCCATAAACTTTCTGTTTGTTTTTATGTTCATCAAAAACTTGTTTAAACCTATGTAACTTGTGTTCAACACATCTCATACCTATGTCCTAATGCTTACAACTTAACCCATGGTTGGTTAAGCTTAAAAAAAGGTTGAGACATTTAAAATCAGAGGATTAAACCTCATAAACTTGGTGTTTTGTTTAGGGTTTCAACCCACAAATCATGTTAAACATAGCCTTTGATACATGAGTGATTATGGAACGACTTGGGTTGTCCTACATACAATCCTCACATGATTTGATGATTTCTCTATAGTTAGGTTGTTTATGTTATTGTGCAAATCCTAGTTCGTGACCCTCCTTGGTTGTTGTTACACCAAGTGAAGTGGTGAACATTCAAGGGGTTCCTAAATGGAAGCATGTCCTTCCTACCCCATACATGACATCTATGATAATACGAGGTGCCTAAATGAAGATCCGAATCTTCTACCTCCTACTTGAATTATTGGACTAAATAATATGTAGTACCTAACCTAAGTATATATATACACTCATTCGAACCTTTGATGTTGAACTTGTGTTTATATGTTAAAGTAGTAGAACATCACCTAAGACCTAAACCTTGTTGTGATTCTTATGGGTGTTCAACTCATGAAAACATTATCATAACCCTTGTGGTTACCAAGTGTCATACAAAGGTTAAGTGTTGAAGATGATTATTTTCACATGCTATTCTCATATCTTACTTTTATGTTGTTTTAAATACCGAATCTCGACTCTAAGCATACTAGAACTTTAACCCTACACATTCAACTTTCTAACCCCATCAACTTCGTCACATTGGATAATCGGAAAGCATATGCAAATTTGTGAGTATACTCGCAACCCCCTTTTTTATGTTTACCACTTTTTGGGGTGTAACATGTTTTACTATTAAACTACACTTAAACTTATTCTTTATGCAATGCACAAAACAATCCTTATACATGAATACTATGTTATGATACGTGATGCTTACGTGGACCATACTTATGTGATATGTTTTAGTCATTAGCTCTCACGAGCCTCCCTTCGACATGTATAGCGCTATAGGAGTAACGCACCGCCCCCCTTAAACTTGGGTCATGTTGAATTAATTAAACTTACTTGCGTAAACAGAGGTTGGCTAGAAATATTGCATGCCACGATAGGTTGATCTCGTATAAACTAAGTTGCCATGTGGATTCGTTTTAAACTTTTATACTTATACTTATGCTTAAACTTGTTTACTCGCCTTTGCTTTTGCATTGAACTTTATTTTAAACATGTTACAGGTTGAGGATGATGATGCTATGAAATGAAGTAGCGTTGATGCCTAGATACACATATAGACGTTTAGGTTTAATCGTTGTATCAATTTTGATTATGTTGTATTCTAATTCCTTTGAACTTGACGTTATTTGATTTCTTTGTAACGTTGACAAATGAATTATGAAGTTAAATCGGTTTATTAAATATTGTCACAAATAGCGTTATGATGTCTCTAGCAATCTTCACACTTCGTCTCATCCCGATGTTTCTGCCATTGGTTGGGGTGTGACATGAAAATTTTGCTCTCTATGCTTCTAATGATACTTTTGATGATGAATTTTGTTTGATGGCATTAGAGTCAATACCAGAAGGGGTAGAAACTGAAGGTGAACAGCTAAGTGCTGAAACAGTGGATGAAGTTGCTGAAGCAGTGGTTACTGCAGTTGCTGGTAAACTACTGCTGGGAGAAAATTCAGAAACCCTGATTGAACCACTGTCTGACCCCTGGTCCAAAGTGGACAAAGAGAAAGAAGAGTTGGAGAAAGCTGGTGAGTGAGAAAGAAGAGCTGATGAAGAAGAAGATCATCAATGTGATTATGCCATGATGGCTGCTACTAAGGGAGCTTCTGCATACTTAGATAGTCTTTGGTATGTAGACAGTGGAGGCTCCAGGCACATGACATGATGTAAAGCCCTACTCAAAGATTTCAAAATCCATGGAGGGGGTGATATATCCTTTGGGAATAATAGTAAAGGGAAAGTTCTGGGGTCTGGTACAGTTCAGTCTGGAAATGTAAAATTTAAAAATGTCAATCTGATAGACAATCTGAAATTCAACCTCCTAAGTGTCTCACAAATGAGTGATAAGGGGTATGGGTCATTCTTCACAAAGGAGTGTTGTAGGATTGTTGGACCAGAAATGGTTGAAAAGATTGAAGCAATAATAAAATCTGAAAAAAAAAACTTGTTGCTCAAAGAAGTGGCAATGTTTATGTTGTTGATATGTCAAAAGAGTGTCCCAGAACTGATGCCTGTCTGTTCTCAGCTGCCTCTAACAAAGAGACAGAACTTTGGCACAGAAGACTGGGGCACACAAATCTCAAGAAAATCATTGAAATTTCAAAAAATGGCCTTGTAAGAGGCTTACCACAAAAAATGTTTTCATGTCCTGAGCACTGTGTTTCCTGTTTAAAAGGAAAATAGCATAAAAGCTCTTTCAAGTCCATTGAAGAGTCCAAAACAACCTAGTGTCTGCAAATGCTGCACATAGATTTGTTTGGGCCAGTGCAAGTCATGAGTCTCAGAAAGAAGAGATATTGTTTAGTTATTGTTGATGACTTCTCTAGGTTTACATGGACTTTCTTTTTACACTCAAAAGATGAGACTGCAGGCATTTTGCAAGACTTTGTGACATAGGTTGAAAAGCAATTTGACCTTCCAGTGAAAGTCTTCAGGAGTGACAATGGTACAGAATTAAAAAATAAGGAGTTGGATGCCTTCTGTGTGAAGAAAGGGATTGTAAGGCAGTACAGCATCCCTAGAACACCAGAGCAAAATGGGGTTATTGAAAGAAAGAACAGAACATTGATTGAGGCTGCCAGAACCATGCTTGCAGATTCAGGTTTGCCATTAACTTTTTGGGCAGAGGCAGTAAACACTGCTTGCTATGTTCAAAACAGAGTTTTAATCAACCCCAGGCACAAAAAGACTGCTTATAAAATTTTGTATAAAATAAAGCCATTAATCTCATATTTCAAAGTTTTTGGTTGCCCATGTTTCATTTTGAACTTAAAAGATTCTATCTCAAAGTTTGCAGCCAAAATTGATATGGGATACCACCTGGGATACTCAACCACTGCTAAGGCCTACAAAGTGTTTAACACACGGACCAAAGCAGTGGAAGAGACTTTGAATGTAAAGTTTAATGAACTTTCTTCACTGAAAATCCCAGCAAACCCTGCAGAATTGTTTGATCTTGAAAAATTCACTTTTGAAAATACTACTGTCAAGACTAACAGTGCAGGTCCATCAGAAAATTCATCACCAGACTATGGGTATGATATCATCATTCCTCAACAAAAGTCTGCCACAATGGGAAGAGCAGCAGATGTCCAAAACAGCTGTCAAAGCTCAACCACTGCTACCTCAACAGTTGTTGACCAAAGTAGCCCATTAACCACTATTTCCACATCATCAAGCACTGTTGATAAAAATCCTCAAACAGTGGATCAAAATCAGCATGTGTCCACACCTCTACCCCCTATACCACCACCTTTTGAAGCCACTGCTGGGTCATCAAAGTCACCAGCAATGGTTAGCTCAGATGATACACATTTGCAGCCCTCACCACTCAATGCCATTATCCCATACCAAGGAGAGCTCATCTTCTTGAAATCTCATCCACCAGATCAAATTATTGGCAACATCAATGAAGGGGTGCTCATAAGAAGTCAATCCCAAAACATTTGTCTTTTTGCTGGTTTTCTATCACTCCATCAGCCAGTCAAGTACCAAGAGGCACTGAAAGACAACAGCTGGGTAGAAGCCATGCAAGAGGAGCTCCAACAGTTTAGAAGACAACAAGTATGGGAGCTTGTTCCATTGCCAGAGGGTGTGAGCCTTATTGGCCCAAAATGGGTCTTCAAAAATAAAACTGATGAAAGGGGTATTGTTGTCAAGAATAAAGTCAGGCTTGTGGTTCAAGGTTTCAGACAAGAAGAGGGCATTGACTATGATGAAACATTTGCCCCTGTAGCAAGACTTGAAGCTATCAGACTCTTTCTGGCCTTTGCTGTCAACCACAACATCAAGGTGTATCAAATGGATATCAAATGTGCATTCCTCTATGGTAAGATTCAAGAGGAGGTTTATGTTTGTCAACCTCCAGGTTTTGAGGATCCATTTAATCCAAATCATGTCTACAAGCTAAATAAAGCTTTGTATGTCCTGAAACAAGCACCAAGGGCCTGGTATGAAACTCTTTCCACCTTTTTACTTCCCATTGGTTTCATCAGAGGCAGAATTGACAAAACACTGTTTTTAAAATGGAGAGGGAAGGATTTGATGATTGTCCAAATTTATGTGGATGACATCATATTTGGAAGCACATGTAATAAAATGTGTGAAGAGTTCAGACAACTCATGACAGCTGAGTTTGAAATGAGTGCAATGGGTGACTCCAGTGCTTTCTTGGTCTCCAAGTAAGGCAACTGCAAAATGGCACTTTCATCCATCAAGGCAAATATGCCAAAGAACTTTTAAAGAAATTTGATATGGATGATTGTAAGCCATGCAGTACACCCATTGCAACCAATAAATTGGTCATGTCTGATGAAACGGATGATTTGGTTGATCAGACCTTATATAGAAGCATGATTGGGTCTTTATTGTACCTAATTGCATCTAGACCAGATATCATGTTTGCAACATGTGTCTGTGCAAGATCCCAGTCAGCCCCTAGAAAGTCAAACCTTATTGCTGTAAAAAGGATATTCAAATACCTAAAAGGTGCTCCCACACTTGGTATCTGGTATCCAGCTGATGGTAAAATTGAGCTTTCAGGTTTCTCAGATAGTGACTTTGCTGGATGTGACAAAACAAGGAAGTCTACTTCAGGAGGGTGCCAATTCCTAGGCAATTGCTTAGTGTCTTGGCAAAGCAAAAAGCAAGCAGCTGTTTCCACATCCACTGCTGAGGCAGAATATATAGCTGCTGCAAGCTGTACAGCCCAACTACTTTGGCTTCAAAATCAGCTGCTGGATTTTGGTATCACTGCCTTGAAGACACCACTCATGTTGGATAGCCAGGCAGCAGAAAATATCATCAAAAATCCAGTTTCTCACTCAACCACCAAACACATCGACATCAAACATCACTTTGTGAGGGATTTCTAGGAAAAAGGTTTGATTTCTCTGCATCATGTTCCAACTAAGGATCAGCTGGCAGATGTGCTAACCAAAGCATTAGACACATCCACCTTTGAAAGCTTGATCTCTAGGATTGGCATGCTAAACATGGAATAACATGCAAAATCCTGTTTTTCTATGAATAAAAGCATTAAAATGTTTTCAGAAAATCAAAAATCCATCCTTAAAAATAGCTAAAAATGAATTTTTCATTAAAATCCTAAAAGTCTGGCATAACCACTGATGGGTTCAAAAGTCTGCTCTACTTCAAAAATTTGTCCACTGCTGAAAGTCATCCCCTATTCCCTCATATTTCTGATAAGCACTGATGCTCAAAATCAGTGTTGTATCTACTGCTGTGCTATCCACTGATAGTAAAAAGCTTCCACTGTCCCCTTTACCGTTGCAACCACTGCCTTCACCAGTAGTTTTCACAAAAAGTATTGTCCTTCGCTTCATCAGGCGATGGCACGTGGACTGTACATAGTGGTCAGTCCTTTTGTAACCGCTGCCACGTCAGCACTCACTTTTTCTCTACAAAACCCCCTTTCTACACCCCAAACAGGGTTTTACTGTCGAATTGAATTCATAAAAATTCTCTTCTCAAAGCAGTTTCAATCTCATTCTCATCAAATTCCTTCACAAATTTCTTCGATCGTCTTCACAAAAAATGACTAAATCGAGGTCTTCCGCAAAATCATCCTCAAAAGGAGCCTCTCAAAAGGCTAAATCCACTGATATTCGACACAAACTCTCTCACAATCTTCTGGGTCTTCTCACAAAACCCGGCACCATCGATACTTTCGATTCCATCCTTGATTTGATCACTATGTCAAAGTACAAAACTTTGCTTACAGCAGATGCTCCCATCTACCTGCAAACCCAGAGAGAGTTTTGTAAAAATTACACCCTTGACAAACAAGGCAAAGATGTCATAGCCATTAACTCTACTCTGCAGGGAAAAGACATCCAAATAACACCACAATCCATATCAGAGGTCTTTCAACTCAGGATCAGGAAGGTAAAGATTCTTTCCCTAAAAATGAGTTAAAAATTGACTTCATTGAAAGAGGGTATGGTGATACAATGATGCAAAGGGATACCTTACAAAAAGGGTTCTTCCCTCCTGCAACAAAATTTTTATTTCATACCCTCTTGATGTGTGTTTCAAACAAAACCACTGCTTTTAATGAAATACCTTTGAAAATTCAAAACTTGGGATATGCTATTCTTCAGGAAGAAAATTTTAATTATTCCAAGGTAATTTTCAATGATTTGGTTAAAAATGTTGAAACAAAATCATTCTTACTGTTTCCAAGATTTCTAAGTTATTATTTTGAGAACAAATTCAGTAAGGATGATATCGCTGTAATAAACCAATGTGAATCTTTACAAATGCACAGCTTAACTGCTGAAACTTTTACAAGAATGTCAACACCTTGCAAAACACAAGCAGAGGTGCCTGAGCAGAATTTAGCAGCAAACACTGCTCCTCAGGTATCTGCTGCTGAGCCCACTGCTCAAGGTGATCAAGGTAGCAAAACAACTGCCTTGAAACCCACACCTAACATCACCAAAAAGCCACAGAAAAAGAAAACTCAAAAACCCCCCAAACCTACCAAAAAGGCAACTCTGGAGGATGAGATACCAGAGCAACTGACAGTGACAGCACAAAAGTCACAAGAAACCACTGCTGCTACTTCCTCACAGCAGTTGGTAAAAATATCTCAAACCTTAGCTGAAACTCCTCCTGCTTCTTCACAAAAAGAACAGGTTATACAAACAAGGCCACCACATCATGATGTTCTGGAAGCACTTGTTTCCATCATCCACAGCCCAATGCCCGGGGCACATTCTCTTTCTATACCTATCCTCACATCCAAAATTCCACCAAATACAAAAATGTTGTTGGATGCAATTGATTTGAACCAGGCACAAATCAGTCCTTCTCAATCACCTGTTCATGAGAATATGCCTCAACAAAAGACTGGGCCTGATGTATCAATCTTTGCTAACCCACCAACACAACCTGAGAAGGTTACACCCCTTGAGTTACAAGTAACTCTTGGTGGTAATCCAAGTGAAGCAGCCACTACAAGTGTTGAACCCACTGGTTTGCACTTGGACAGTGGTTACATCAATAAGACTTCCTTGGAGGCAATTCCTTCTATAACACCTCTGTTATCTACTAGTGAGTTTGTTTTGACCACTGGTTCCATCAAAAGATTATCAAGTGTTGAAGGAAGAAGACCCCAGTACCAAGAAAAAGGGGCATCAGTTGTTGATGTATGGAGTACACTCCCTACCTCAACCTCTGATAAAACCACTGCTAGTGGGAAATCAGATGATCCCATTAAATTGGGTGATGGTTTAAAGTACCAGGAGTTGACGGCAAGAGTTGAAAAACTGGATACTTCTGTTGCAGAAATCAAAGACATGCTGCATCAGTTGTTGACAGTTCAAATGGTACAATCCACTGCTGTTCCACCTCAAGCACCTGCTCCACCACCAGCAGATGTTACAAATGAGCTCTGGAACCTTTTTCAACCTTTTCTCCAACAACAACAACGGATGGCTGATCAGCAACATGAAAAACATGTTCAAGAGCTGAGAAAAACAATGGAGTCTAGGTTCAAGAACACACAAGCAGATATCAAGGCTATAAAGGCCCATCTGTTGACATCCACTGGCACTGCTCCTCCAACAGTTCTTTTTATCGATGAACTCCCCCTAGATAATGCCAAAAAGGGGGAGAAAATTCAGGAGTGGAAGAAGAAAGGGATTGATAATGGTCTGTATATTGAGCCAGAAAAAGATGCTATGCTCAGAAAAATTCCCTTGCCAGATAGAAGCAAGAAGGTTGATGTTACCCAGAATGCACTTGATGAAGGTGTAATAAGTGTAAAAAGGGATAGAGCGGCAAAGGATATATCAAGGTGGAATGAGAAGAAGAGAGCTTACATGGAGCTGAATGCGCAGGGTTGTTCTGGGTTAAAGGATGCTCAAAATCCTAAGCCAAAAAGAAATCCTACTAGAAAAGTAAGGGAACCCAAGTCCATACCATCCAGACTCACAAAGCATACTCCAAAACCACCATCCAAAAGCCACCAACATCAAACCTCCACCCAAACAGCTGCTGAAACTCCTGCTGTATCAACATCTGCTGGTACTTCAGTTGTTTCAACAACTGCTCTCACTACAACACACACCACTTCAACACACACCACTACCACTGCTTTACCACCACCACCATCACCTCCTGCCAAAAAGCAGAAGATAGCAGATGTTACAACATCCGTTGTAATGACAACAGTGGTTGAAACATCAGTTGTTTCAGCAACTGTTAGTCAGTTACAAACCACTGCCACTCAAACTACCACCACTTTTCCACCCAAAACATCATCTGCCTCTCCTACAATAAAAAGGAGAAGGATTATCATTCCAGATGATGATTCTCCATCACTACCACCATCATCCTCAAATCCTCTATCAATTGTCACAATTCCAAGACCCATTCCTCTCTCTTCAACTCAACTTCAAAAGCCATTACCTCCTGCAGGTGTTGTATTTCCTTTGGAACTCAGAGCAGTTAGAGAAGAAATCAAATCTTTTTATTATGAGGATGACCCTGCCAAAAGGAGTTTGCCATTAATTGAAGGATATCTCAGGCCAAACAACATTGAAGAATATTTGAAAATCAAGGCCAAGCAAGCAGAGGATATCTCAAACAAAAATAAACAAGGGAAATCTGATAGAGAATTTCAGCAAAACTATCAGTTTCTACTCACACAGGTCAGATCTATGGAGCAATTTGCCAAAAGAGTATGTCAGAAAATTTCTGAAAGGGCAGATGAGTCCTTGAGAAAAGATTACATTGATAACATCATGACCTACAAGAAATACAAGGGGGAGAAACACATGTACAAAAACTGGACCATTCCTGAGCTTGAAAGTGAGGCAGCCAGGATTCAAGAAATGATCAAAAATAAGGTCAAGCAGACTCCTCCTGAAAAATTCAAAGAGTTTGAAGCTGACAAGGCCTTAGAGTTGAAAAGAATGAAAGAGGAGCTGATTGCAGCTGATTATGGGTCAAAGAACTCAGTGTCAAAGTGGGGAGAAGATAGGGTCAGGGCCACCTACAAAAGGTTGGAGGAACTTAGAAAGAAAGATCCAACAGCTCCACAGAAACCTGACTACTCCAAAGCAGAGGTCTCAAAAAGACCACCAAAGCTGCAAACCAAAAGAACCACTGCTCCAGCTGGTGCTGCCATCTACAAAAGAAGGAGTCAAAACCAGTTGGTGCTGAAACAATTCAAGATCTAACTGCTGGAAATGACATTGTAAAAGAGGGCATTAGATTAATGATGAAAGAAGATCCTGAATTGGAACAATCTGCAAGTACTGCTCAGTCAGTCATGAATAGGCCTGCATCACCAAATACCTCTTCCAATAAAGATCTCCCAAGAAACCCACCAGGCTCAAAAGTACTAAAGTGGAAAACTGATAAACAGACCCACGTACTGACAGTGTTCAAGTCTAGTGGAGAAGTGAAGAAATTAACAAGGGAACAAGCTCTTGGCCAGAGTCTTGGAGATTTGCAGGATCTCCTTGATCTTCCACTTAGTAGGGATGATGATGACACAGATGCCTTAACTTTTGAATTACAACTCAAAGGGCAAATAAGGGAACTGCTGATGAGGCAATAAAGATCTACAATAATGGAGAGTTTTGGCATTATCTGTTCCAGGGGGAGATTATTGGGATTGATCCCTGCCAAAGGAACAGATAATAAAAGCCAAAACTGGATCAGAGCAATGGATCCAGAATAAGCAGATGTTATGCATGCAAGTCTCTCCCCTTGAAAGTGATTTCAACATCTGCTGACCTCCTATCTACTGATCATACAAACTGCTGACCTACAACTGCTGAGCAAAGTCAAAGACTGATGAAGAACTAAAGCTCTGCTGCTCAATCTACTGCGTTGTTTCAAGCACTGCTGATCATGACAAGTACTGCTGGGTTCACATCAGTGGAAGGATGCAGCAGTTTATTTACTTTATGTAATGTATTGTAACATCAGTAGTTAGCATAGCAGTGTTTGTATAGGTCAGATGTTAAGAGTTTGTTAGGAGGTTAGATGTCACTTTCATGGTGACGTCAGCTTAGATGCTCAGTGGTTTGTTGCGTGCCTATAAATAGAACAGTGCTCTGTACTGTTCTGTTTAGCTCTTCACCATCTTCTTCCTGCACGAACAAATTACTAAGCTCGGGCTGAGGGGGAGTTTGCAAAGCATACATGCAATTGTAATCAAAGTTTGAAATAAATTTAAACATTTGGTTCTTTGTTGAAAATGTATGGTTGAAAGCATTTCTTCTGTTTGATTGTGAAAAGTTTGTTTCCATTTAAATTCCGCTGCACTACTCTTTCATTGTTCATCTTAATTCAAACACAAATTACAATCAATCCAAACTTAGATCCTAACAAAATCCCTAACTTATCGGAGCCCATCCTAAGTTAAGGGAAACCCTAATGGTAAATTATAAATAGAGGTAAACATCTAAGGTATGGATCATCTTACTCTCGTACAACTTTCTTCCATACACCTATTTCTTTACTCCCACAACAGAGACTTATTCTCACGCCGGAGGGTGGTTACAGGAATAACCTCATTCCTGTAACGAGTCCTAACGGTGTTCTGTTTTGTAGTTAAGCTGTTCGGATCGCCAAGTGTTGAAGTCCTCGTTGGATACTACCTTGAAGGTCAGTGTTTCTTCAATAACATTCTTTTCTAAAACCCTAATCGCATATGTTTCAGGTTCATTTCCCATATGACATTCTTCATTTCTTCAACATCCTCAAGAGAAAAAGATCGATGCTAGAAGCAACTGATTCAATTACCATCGAATGCAATGTTAGAAGCAATCTGGTTTTGTGAATCTATTAATAAAACGAACGACCAATCTGATCTTGCGAATTTATACATTAATCTTCAACAACATTTGATATGGCTAAAGATGAAGGTACATAGCATGTTTGGCTAAGCTTTTCAAAACAACTTATTGGCTTATTGACTTATCAAAAAGCCAATAAGTTGTTTTTGTGTTTGGCTAAGCCAAAAGTCCTTTTAGAAATGGCTTTTTGCGAAGAAGAAAAAGGAGGTTTCAAGAAGTCATAATATTGTGACTTTTTGGCCAGTTTTTAACTTTTCAAACTACAAATTACCAATATACCCCTTCTTTAGCCCCTTATATCTAAGAGAATGCCCATTTTAGTCATTTTACATCAATAAGCTAATCCAAACACTTTTTTTAAAAACTCATTTTCAAAAAATCCTTTTCCCAAAAGTCCTTTTGCAAAAGTCCTTTTTAACTATAATAAGCTTAGCCAAACATGCCTATAGTCGTCGCGTCTACCTGTTGCTTATATAAATGAGGTTGAGGAACCTCGCAAAGATGAAACCATAGTTTATTACTCTGCTCTAGTCAAAGCTATGTCAAACTCCAATGCTTTTTAGATAGGACAAAACTTGGATCAAGTAAAAATTGAGATTTCGTTATAAAGATAATAATTTGTTTGAAGATGGTTACAATATTATGAGTAAATTGTTGCTTCGAAGGTAAATAAAAAATAATATAATAATGAGTAAATTGTCATTTTATCTCTGAGTTTTGTTTAAATTTGTCATTTTAGTTCAAATAGTTTTTTTTTTTGCCTCTGGGTCCCTGACTTTTCCCTTTTATTGCCATTTTGATCACATACACTAACTCTATCCAAAAACTCCATCTTTAACCAGGGGTATTTTGGGATTTTCATTTTAAATGTTTTCAATTGCCATTTTGATCCAATTCCAAAAAATCAAAAAAATTTCAAAAAATTCTAAAAAATCATAAAAATTCTAAAAAATTCTAAAAAAAATCCAAAAAATTCGTTTCGGCGCGAACCGTTTCGAGCTGAACTGTTTCGATGCGAACCGTTTATACCCGAACCGTTTCGAGCTGAACCGTTTCGACGCGAACCGTTTCGACCCGTACCGTTTCGACCCGAACCGTTTCGACCCGTACCGTTTCGACCCGTACCGTTTCGACCCGAACCGTTTCGACACGAACCGTTTCGACCTGTACCGTTTCGAGCTGAACCGTTTCGAGGCGAACCGTTTCGAGGCGAACCGTTTCGAGCTGAACCGTTTCGACGCGAACCGTTTCGAGCTGAATCGTTTTGACGCGAACCGTGCCTCGAAACGGTACGGGTCGAAACGGTTCAGCTCGAAACGGTACGGGTCGAAACGGTTCGCGTCGAAACGGTTCAGCTCGAAACGGTTCGGTTCGAAATGGTTCGGCTAGAAACGGTTCGGCTCGAAAGGGTTCAGCTCGAAACGGTACGGGTCGAAACGGTTCAGCTCGAAACGGTTCGGGTCGAAACGGTACAGGTCGAAACGGTTCGCGTCGAAACGGCTCAGCTCGAAACGGTTCGGGTCGAAACGGTACGGGTCGAAACGATTCGCGTCGAAACGGTTCAGCTCGAAACGGTTCGGATTCGAAACGGTTCGCGCCGAAACGGATTTTTTGTATTTTTTGAGAATTTTTTAGAATTTTTATGATTTTTTAGAATTTTTTTTATTTTTTAGAATTTTTTGGAATTTTTTTGATTTTTTGGAATTTTTTTGATTTTTTGGAATTGGATCAAAATAGCAATTGAAAACATTTAAAATGAAAATCCCCAAAATACCCCTGGTTAAAGATGGAGTTTTTGGATGGAGTTAGTGTATGTGATCAAAATGGCAACAAAAGGGAAAAGTCAGGGACCCAGAGGGAAAAAAAAAACTATTTGAACTAAAATGACAAATTTGGACAAAACTTAGGGACTAAAATGGCAATTTACAACTACACCAATTATGCTACTTTAATCGGCTTGGGATGTGGTTTGGTACCACTAGAGGTGATTTCATTGCACGTCATGGGATAAAATTGCTTGGGCCTGCAATATTAGGAGAAGGAAAGCCTAAGAATCAAAATCGTTCAATCATTTTCACACATGGAGAGGACTTACAGACTATCAACATGAATCAGATCCATATGCAAAGGAAAAACCTTTTGGCCTTCCATATAATTGCAATCAAACTGAACTTTTATACAAATTTAATATTAAGTTCTTAGTTAAAAAAAAAAACTAATTTGCGAGTAATAAATCTCAACTGGCAATATGAATTTGCGAATATAAAACTCATACCCACCATTATTTTTTGAGTTAAATGCCCGGATAGTCCCTGTGATTTGCCCTTTTTCACCTTTAGTCCCTAACTTTCTAAAATTACCTCTATAGTCCCCGACTTTTCAATTTTCGTTCTCGGATAGTCCCTGGTGCGGATGGGGGTTAGTTTTTGATGTTAAGTGGATATGAAATTACTAAAATGCCCTTAAGTAAAATAAAATGAATTAATTAAGAATTATATATTATACCAGCCACATCACTCTCTCTCTCTCTCTCTCTCTCTCTCTCTCTCTCTCTCTCTCTCTCTCTCTCTCTCTCTCTCTCTCTCTCTCTCTCTCTCTCTCTCTCTCTCTCTCTCTCTCTCTCTCTCTCTCTCTCTCTCTCTCTCTCTCTCTCTCTCTCTCTCTCTCTCTCTCTCTCTCTCTCTCTCTCTCTCTCTCTCTCTCTCTATGCACCTACCTACCCACCCCTTTCACTTTTCTCTCTTTCTAGTTGTCTGCAACCATAATCATCAAACCACCTCTACACCACCAAACCACCACCAGAAAAACGAACCATCAAACCATCCCCACTTCATCACCCCAACCCCCTACCTCGGTACACCACACCACCCCATTTGACCGCCGCCTCCAACCACCTAATCACCACTCCACCGCCACCAACCACCACCGCCTCCACCCTCCACTACCTCCATTTCATCTTCTTTAAAAACCACCCACCACTACTTCTTCTTCAAAAACCACCCATCACCACTTCATCTCATCTCAATTCAGAGTTTGTTTGCAACTGTCACTATCAAAGAATCCCCATTCAAGTACATCCCACAATAGACATTTACACAATTACATAAATAATCAAACCAGTCTGATGATTCAATCGAACAACAACAACAATCAGGTCTAGTTAATATGATTGAGATAAACAAACCTAGATTGGGTTAAGGAAGCAACATGAGTTGTGGAGTTGTGGATTGTAATAAGTTACTTGAAAGCTTCAATGGCGGATATGTGTTGTTCCCGAAAAGCAACGTTGCTTTTTGGATCAGTTAGTTGGATTCCTTTTGGAAGTCTTTGTTTGAGTGAAGAATTTTGCACAAAGAGATCAATTTTGGATTCCTTTTTGCATTATATATATTGTGTTTCACAAACCATAATTCCAAACGCCTCTGATTTCTCTGTGCTTTTTCATCGTCAATTCAAAGTTTGTTTGAGTGAAGAGTTTTGCACATGTGGTATGGAGAAGAGGTGGGGTGGTAGATGGTGGGTCTCATGTGTGTGAGAAAGAAAGGGAGAGAGTAAAGAGAGAGATGTGGCTGGTATTATATATAATACTTAATTAATTCATTTTATTTTACTTGAGGGCATTTTAATAATTTCACACCCACTTAACACCAAAAACTAACCCTCATCCGCGCCAGGGACTATCCGGGAACGAAAATTGAAAAGTTGAGGACTATATAAGTAATTTTAGAAAGTTATGGACTAAAGGTGAAAAATGGCAAACCACAGGGACTATCCTGGCATTTAACTCTTATCTTTTTATTGCATCAATAAAACCGACGAACAGGGTTCAAAGACGTCCATGAAGTGCAAATTATGGTTTGCGATTGGCATAGGAGCAGAGCATCAATTTTTTTTCTCTTGAAGATGTTGGAGAATCGTAAGGGAAGGGAACAAGGAAGATATGCGATTAGGACTTTAAAAAAGAATTATACTGAGGATATTTAAATGAGGTTTAAAAAATGAATACATAAAACAATTATGTACAACGACAATTATACATCTTTTATTTAACTTGAATTTTGGATGGTGTTATGTAAATTATGTACAAGGACAATTATACATTTTTTTATTTAACTTGAACTTTGGATGGTGTTATGTAACGGGATGAAAATGGCAACATTTTTAGAACCACAAAGATCCATAAACAAAAAAAATAAACTATTGAATGAAAATGGCAACTTTGCCCAAATGAAAATGACAATTTATTCCATATATAATAAAGATGTCCTATTTCGCTTACAAGTACTGCTTTGCTTTGCCCAAACCATAGGGATATTTTTATTTTTGCAAAGATTTAGTTTTATTGATTGCCAGCCAAAGTTTTACTTGATTTTGCAAGAATATAATGCCAAGGATTTTTCTTTCTTTTCCTTCAATTGTTAACTGTCTTCCCATTAGAGTTTAATCCAAGCACAATTACTTCAAAAATATCGATGATAAAGCAATGCAACTTGACCAGTTAAGCCCAAAACACATGCAATGAAGGAAGGATATGCAAAAAGAAAAAAAGAAAAAAAAAATTATAGGCAATAACTAAAGATTACTGCCGCCAGTTACTTCCCTTTGTATTCTCATGCCAATCATATGAGTCTGCTATTATTCCAACTACATTTCTAAAACTTGACCAAAGATCTTTTTTTTTTTTCTTTTTGTAGGGTCGGTGGGGGCGGGGTGGCAATTAAGCAAAACATGATTTCTGTACAAATCAAATGTCTAAAGAGACAGAAGAGAAGGGAATTGCCACACACGCCCATATCCAACTCATCAAAATCGCCTGTCTGTCTGTCTGTCTAATGTACCAAAACTGCACCTGAATTATAATAATATATCTTTCTTTATCATCAACTTACCGAAGACGGGGGACTGGTTGACTCGTTATCTCCTCCTGTACAAGAAGCTTTGATTGCTTCAGCTGTCATTAGAGCAGAGACAGCCTTGTGAATAGCCAGGTCAGCACTCAACATAAGTTTCTGAGCTCTCTCCCTCTTTAGCTTAGCCATATTACGAGCATGCTTTGCAGCGCTGGAGGCATCCCGCAGTCTGAACTCATCAAGATCAGAACCACCCAACACTAGTTGCTGTTGTTGTTGAGCCCTGTTATGATGATGCCAATCACTAAACTTTTTACTGTTGTTTCTCTTCACTGATGACGACTTCCTTAAGCTGGCGGATGGACCCAGTTTTGGTGATACCAGTGTTCTAATGCTGCTCTTGGAGCTCTGGATTCTCAGTTGATGGTCGGATGCATCACCACCGTCTAACCAAAAGTGACCCGTGTCTCTTGGTGAGTACATCTTAGTAACGAGCAGTGGAGAGACATCTGACGAATCCGCCCTCTCATCTCCAAAACCATATGTATGTACTCTTCTACCTATCAAATCAAATGTTAGTACAGATCAAAAACCAGCAAACATTTTTTTTTTTTTTTTGTAAATATTAGCTTACCAGAATGATGAGCATCGTGATCACCTAGGCTGTGGCCAGAAAGCGAAATTTTCTTATGCGGCCTGTGCTTAGAACCCTTGTTGAGCACTTCCAGCCCACGGGGCTTCAAACAAAAAGCAAACATAGGCGGTTTATCTCCTGCTGCTGCTGCAGATGCCTTCTCCTGGGACCCACTACCCGGGCCTGTTGTCGATTTGGGCTTTAGTTTCTCCCATTCTCTGCATATTTGCTGGTACCTTTCCCATAGCGGAGGCTGATGATTAAAAAAAAAAGAAAAGCAAAATCTGATTAGACAACAGCTGTTTCCAAACAGAAATTGAAACATCATTTTAAGTAAAACTACGCAAGACACCATAATCCAGTAGACTGTACAAGTTTCTCATGACGGAGAACTCGCATAGAGAGCACTCCCTTGTAATAAAGACAACTCTAAGATGCATGTATAAATAAACGAGATACCATCAGATATGTAGAGAATATGATAAAGTAGGGCCAAAATGGAAGGATATCATCATCATCCCTTATCGCTTGGATATACAGGAAAGATATGTAATTTATTTCTATTATAACATCCTGGGGTCTACTCTATGACTTTTCATAACTACGTCAATATTTGATTGTTACTTCGTACTATATGTCAATAGTGAATAATTACTTCGTACAGGAAAGATATGCAACTTGCTGATACTTATTACTTTAAATATTTGATTGTTACTTCGTACTATACGTCAATAGTGAATAACTACGAGGGATTCCTTAACCACAGCTGTTCATATATTAGCTTATTACTTTATTCAGAACTATTGGCCTATTTATTCTCGCTTCGATTATTCCTAGCAATCGCACATTTTCCTGAACAAAAAGTTTATATGGTAATATTCATTTAGCTTACCAAGGAGAAAACTATATCTGGTTCATACACGCGGTTCGTTTTTTACTTTATTTATTATTATTAGGGTGCAATTTGCGGATACTTATTAAATATTTGCTTATTGCTTGTACTACACGTCAATAATGAATAATTACGACGGATTCCTTAACATCATTAACTATTGGCCTGCTTTATACTCTTATCTATTCTCACTTCAGTTATTCCAAGCAATCACACACTATCCTGAACAAAAAAGTCGGTGCAATCTGTTGATACTTATTACTTTAAAAATTTACTTGTTACTTTGTACTATACGTCAATAATGAATAATTACGACGGGTTCCTCGACCATTGCCATTGATACATTAGCTTATAACTATACTCGGAACTATTGGCCTGCTATTTATTCTCATTTCGAGTATTCCTAGCAATCACACATTTTCCTGAACAAAAAGTTTATGTGGTATTTCATTTAGCTTACTAAGGAGGAAACTATATCAAGTTCATACATACTCGGTTTGTTTTTACTTTATTCATTAGGGTGCAATTTTCTGATGCTTATTCCTTTAAATATAATCTTGTTATTCCATACTATACGTCAATCATGAATAACTAGGACAGATTTCTTAACCACTGATATTGATATATTAGCTTATTACTTTACTACCATCTATTATTAGCTTTTTACTACTTTAGACGTAACGTGCACATTATTATTGATTAATAATGTCAATGAGAAAAATTAATATTTAATATTTAAAGGATAATATATTATATAGATTCATAATGTAATACATTTTATACAAAGAAATAAAGCCTGGCATTAACTCTGGTGTCAAAATGGTTGGCTACCGCCATATGGTATCAGGACAACCATGATAAACTTTAATCTAGAGAAAAGAAACAAATTACTCCCTACTTGGGCCACTTGGCACAGAAACAGATCTAAAACATCGAACTAATCTCGGTGCCCCCCATGGGCATTGAAAACCGCAATCCTAGCTACACCCCAATCCTATCCTGTCATATGTAATTCCTAACTCACAGCAAACATAAATAGTGTTTATAGAGCAGATAATAAATAGAAAACTAAGGAGGAGATCAAAAAACATGAAGAAGGAGAAAGATCATGAAAAATAGTGATTGCAAAAAAAAAAAAAAAGTGCCAAAAACTTGTTCATTAAGCCGACCTTTTTTCTTTAAAGGATCAAATGTGCCTACATCCAAATCTCAACAGCCAGCATTTAGCCAGAATTAAAGACTCTTTGAGAGAAACTAGTATGCTAAAACTACACTCATCTTCACAAATCTTGAAACATTCCACTGAGTTATCACATCGCTTTCATATCGGATATGATCCATCCATATTTATTTACAAGATATAAGATGGCAGTATAGCAATGAGCATAAAAGGAGTCGCAGCTCAATCAAAAGAGCATACTGTTGGAGAACATCTCATATATTTCTGAATCAATGCCCGTCACAAACGGATGATAAAGGAAAAGATTCTAAAAAGAGGTGACAAGATATTATAAGTATACAAACATCTCTACTTATCTTATCACTTGGCTCAACTTAAACAAGTAAAAAAAAAGCAAACTATAATTTAACACAAGCACAATAACATCTTACGGCATGAGCTGCTAGATCAGGCCCTATACAGCTTGGTCATAGTTTGCAGATTTTGAAAAAGAAAAACTGATAAAAGAATAAAGCACCAAGGTCATGTATATGAAGCTATTTTTGTAGGGCATGACAAACCTGGAGTTGTCTGACTAATGGCATGCCCTTTCTTTGCCTTTTTTCACGCCAATGGTCATAGATGAATTTTGCAGCTTGCATGGGAGTTACTCTAGCAATAAGTTCGTCAATTTCCCCCGAAGAAAAGTGATCACGCTTCTGAGCATAGGAAACTTTCTCCAACATATCCATCACCTTCTCGAAAAGCTCATCAGAGATGATATCATGACCGTCACTGTCCTCTTTACTCCTGCTCCTACGAACCCATTCTTCATCTTCGCTGTCCATGTCATACATAACACGTGATGCATCCATAGCCATTTCGACGTCATCTCTAACCTGGCGCAAGTACCAGGGGGTGCGGGTGAAACATTCTTCTTTTTGGTGAGGATGGTCAACAACCTGAATCGGGCGAACACCAGGTATAGGAATGTTTTTAATAGATGCTGCTCGTATGTTCCTATTGTGACACTCCTCATGCAGCTCCTTGAAAACAAACCACTGACTCCTCTCTGGAAACTCAAGGGCCCAGTCCTTCCCTCCTTTCCACATCATAGCATGGGTATAGCGGTTTGTTGACCCAGGCTGTAAATCCTGATGTACCTTATACGCGTACCTTAACTCCCCACTACACTTCACTGCAAGTTTCCACTCTTTCTGCTGATCAGCTTCCAAGAAAACCCGTGCCCCACATTCTCTCCACCCTTTGTCCCCACCGTTGATCAATATATTTGCATCACAAGTCACCAACTCAAGGTTTCTCTTTGGACCACCACTTTTAGTGTCTGATATTTTCTTATCATTTGTTTTCCTAATTCTTTGGTAAGGAAGATTATTATGGCCTTTATTCTTATTGGAATAAGGTAATGTGTACTGGACCTGAGTCCTTGGCTTCTTAGGCCCATTCCCAAAGATCTCTGTCTTTCCATCACCACCCCACGGTTTGCGATGATGCCACAAACTTGTTTTAGGGCCTGTAGAATGCTGGTTGGGGCTACAGATGATGCCATCGCTTAAATTCCATGTGAGGTCAGACATCTGATGCTGCTGTTGGGGCCTGTAAACTTCATCCGATGCCGGGATTTCAACACTAATAATACCTTTCAAGTTAGGATCATTAAACTGTCTTGACGATTGTGAATTTCCAGCAGCTTCATTAAAATTGGAATCAGAAACAAATGTGGATGACTCTATCCCCCTTCCATCATGACTACTACTGCCCTTAGAAGAAGAGCTTTCTGAAGATATTTCAAACTGACTAAAATCTTCATCATCATCGCCATCATCATCAGCTGCTGCTGCTGCTGCAAGGCTAATACTACGTTCCAACAAAAGCTTGAGATGTAAGCTAATGAACAAATTCGGGGAAGCAGTAAAAGAAAGAGCAAATGGAGGAACATTTCCATGCCTCAAACCGTAAATTGTCCGAATCCCAGGTACACGCTTCGATGATCTAGAACTACTGAGCAAGGAACCACCACCACCATTTGACTTCTTATGGAAAACCTGCTGGATACAAATATTCTCATCATTATTTTTTCTTCATATGAATTCATATTTCAAAATGCAGCTAATCAACTATCTTATGGTCACTTAATATAAAGTCATCATCTTTTGTCCCCCTAACTGCTGATTGTAACTGTTATTACCAAAGTTGTTAATGGCGAATAGCGATAAGGTACCTATATGCTACATAGCGAATAGCGATAAAAAGCGGACGGCTATTATTTTTATTAATATAGCGATACACTAGAAAAAAAATTTAAAAAAAAATGTATATGTATATTATATAAAAATACCCTGGTATATGTGCTATTTTACACATATATTTAACAAAAACCTAAAATCCAGCTATTTTATAGCTATATTTAATTGCTATTTATATTTAAAAAAAATAAAAATAAAAATAAGGTGTCGCTATCCATCGCTACAACCCTAATAGCGACACTATACCTATACGCTACATAGCGCGCTATAGCGATCGCTATTGACAGCTATGGTTATTACTCATTCAGATTATACTTCTCTAGCGTCTACAAGTGTTTCTATTTTTCAACTATCAACATGACTGCTATGAATAGAACGGAATCATCACAAGTATTAACTTAGAAAAGAGACAAATACCTCAGTTTGAACAGCATAGGGTATATGCTTTGTTTGTGGTACACCTTGCAGTAGTTTAATGTTGTCATATGTGCACTCAGAAAGAGACAGGTGTTTTGAAAGTAAACAATGTGGCTTGAACACAGAATCAAGGTACTGCCAGTCAAAATCCCTCACTTTTGAGAAACTAAAATATGCAAAAACCTTGTGGTTTTTGAAGTTGTGAAAGAAAGAAAGTTTAAATCTTATTGATGTGACTGGAACTTGATGGTTGATAGACTCGTCTTTATCATGTTCACAAAACACATTCATGACTAGGAAGATGAAGGCCACAGCTTGCTTTAAGCAACCTTCAAACAGAAAAAGCCTCAATCCAACAATATTATCAACAAACAGAACCTCCAAGAAAACAGTAGGCCACATGGTAACCAGGGTGCCAAACTGAAGCAAGAAAACACTGCGAAGCAACCATAATATATCCGCCCCAAGGACGGAGTATGTAAGCATCGGCCAAAGTGGTATGCATATCTCAAACTTGTCACGTTGTATTATCGGTTGGGTTGTATCCAACTTCAACACAGCTGTTGCATTATTCAGGGGCCAGGGTGGTGCTGCTGCTTCAGCATCACTAAACCTGTGGTATCGTCGCCTACGCACATAAACAATAGGAACATGTCCTTCACTGCCGATATTATCTTCTACTGATGTATTAAATAAAACAGAAGTGCAGTTCAGCTTATCAGTTTCTCTTTCCATCATGCTACACACATCTCGGGAAAAATTTTGCTTTCTCAAACAAGTAGCAGTAGATGATTTGACTCGATGATGCGCCAACCATGAGATAATTGGCTCTGATTCCAAAAAGCCATCATCCTTCATGTGAACGAGTGAGCTTTCCTCTGATGGGGTGGTATAGTTTAAACTGTTTGCCTTACGTGGAAGCTCACTAGGAAGAAGCAATAGTTTAAATCTCTCACTTTCAAGGCTAATCCATTCTTCATCCCGGTCCTCGTATTTTATATGATGAAGATTTTTTTCGGCATCATAATCATTTACCAGGCCATAGTACCAACTTTCATCCAGAGGCCAAAAGATCTTAATCTTCCTGTTGAGGAACCAGTGAGCATCCATGTCATCAGAATGTATTTCATAAAAATGGCGTCTCTTTCTAGAGGTGCCCTTGCCTTTCTTATGTCTCCTGGGGCGTAACACTCTGTCTTGAGCCTCTGCAGAAGCAGTCATTGGCCCTTGGCTACCAGTATGTTTTTCCTGCTCACCCTCATTCACAGACAACAGACCCAATGTTGTGCTTTCTGAAGCAAATCCAGTACAGCTAGGGTCAAAACGAGACGAGAGCATCCTTGCCGCATTTTGTTCAAGATCATTATCAGGATCAAGGTCAACAGATGATGATGATGCAGCAACCTTCTTTGAAACAGTCTCACCGTTTGATCCCAGCCTCTTTCTTTTCATACGGTTGCCACCATTTCTTTTACAAGTCATAGCCACATCAGTACCTTCCCCCTTTGCAAGAAGAAATGAACCAACTACTGCAGGATCTTCTGTTTGCTTTTGTTTTCCATCTATTTCCATAATCTTAGATTTTCCTTTTAACTCACCCATCTGATCATCCTTGTTCTGTGGATTCTCCTGTTTTTTTAACTTGGCAACATCGTCTTTAGAACCCAATGAGCTACTGCTTAAGGGCGCATCATCCGCTGCACCAGGAAACTTGATCTCGCCTTTTAACTGAGCAACTTCATCTTTCGAAAACAATGACTCAACCAAATCTCCACCACTCTTTGCATGACGACCTGAAGCAACTGCAGTTGGCCCCTGTTTTTTATTCCCTTTAGAAGCAACAACTCCCTTGTCCTTTTTTCTAGACTTAACCCCATTTAACTTAACAGGCGTTGGTACAGAACTGTGACCGCTGCCAGAAACTTCTTTCTGGTCATGAAGTTTTTCAAGGGAAGCAGACGGATTCAAAAGATGGCCCTTAGCAAACTTACTCCGGCCGCCTGCTCCACGTGGTCGTTTTGGAATAAGTACAGCATGGCCATCAGCACCAATACCAGCACCATTTGTCTTCTGACCAAACCCAGAGGACGATCGGGAGTCGACTTGAGTATCATCATCATCATCATCATCTATGCTATGCCTAACCTTCTTACTCTTTGTGAGATCATCAAAGCCAGTAACACCCAGCTCTTTCCTCTTCAACTTTGTCTCATCCCCCTCACCATTTCCTAACCAGCTACTCCTTTCCTTGTTACCAACCTCCGGTTTATAAACAGTTTCGAGATCCGCTCCTACACTAATCTCCATCAACAACCCCTCAATTTTAACGCCCCACACCGAAATCACCAATTCATATATCTATCTATCTATCCCATCTCACACAGCTTAAACCCACTTTCAGATCTGCAGGCCACAACAAAATCAACCGACAGCCGTAAACATTTTCTCAGAAAAACAACCGTAACTAACACGAAACAAAAGTATCGCAAAAGAAGTAGGTACCTGTCATGGATGAGATCGAAACGGTGAAGATCAGATGATATGCAGCCTCAATTTGGATGATTCAACCAGAGAATTCGACACGCCCAAAAACCAGACCTCTGATTCGAAACCCTAATTCAAGATCATCTGCCGAATTGGTATTCAATTTTAACCTTTTTTTTATTTTATATTCTTTTTTCTTTTTTACCAGAGAGAGAGAGAGAGAGAGATGGCTAGGGCTTGTTTTATGAGGGGGAAACTTGTGTGGATTTATATTTCTAAAAATCATCAATAAGACTATAAATACCACGTCAACACTTCAACAACCGTTGGATTAAATAACCTACGGTCCTTGTTTTTCTTCACTATTTAGTTAAATAAATATTATTAATTAACAACCTACAATATGATATGTTTACATTACGATTTTGGTTCATAAATCTTCACCATTTATTTAGTTAGGGTGTAAGATCATGGGGTATGGTACGGCTTGGATTGGGCATTGGTTGACACGTGGAATGGGGTGGCAGACATGGGTTAAACCCACATTCAACACGGTATGGTGGGGCGGGGGTTTGGGGCGTGGGTTTGGTGGGCTTCGTGGGCTAACCCGCTGGGCTGACCCAATATTATTTATTTAAAAAACAAATTTAATTTTTTTAATATTTTTAAATAAAGAAAATTAAAAAAAAAATCCTAACTTTTATATTTGTTTTTTATCTCTTCTCTCAACGCCAAGACTAGTTCTAACTCGTCACCCTGTAGATGATCAATCGGCTGAGATAGAATTTTCAAATCATCCCGTCTTTGTTTCAGGGCATCTCTAGCGGCATCTCTAGCTTCTTTGCTCCTTCGTATTTCGGCCCTTTGTTGTTGGAATACGTTGAATGTATCCAACTTGCATGAAATGTCATCCAACTGGTCGCTGTATATTCCCCTATGCGAGCCAGAACTCCCAGCTGAAGGCGATGTCGTATCAGATCTAGATTTTTAAGCACGCCTTCTTGAGGCATTTCTTCCATGCTCAGGCCGGTTTGGGCTTGGCGAATCATCCAAAAGGTCCTCAAACTCTTGATCTCGTGCATCAGATTGGGCTTGGGACGAGGCCCTTGACCTTTTGGAAGACGAGTTAGTTTTGCTACCAATGGGGATAGTCGCCCACTTTGGATGGAATTTACAAATCTCCCAACAATGCATGAAACGGAAGTCGGTCTTCATATTTGATTTGAATGCGACCACTGCATTTGTCAAAATGTCGGCTTCGGTTTCACCACTTTTAGGGTTTTGCTTTGCTTTATTTAAAAAACCACTAAATTTTGTAAGTTGGGAACTTATCTCGCTCCACTTTGAGGATAAGCTATCGTTTTCACGATAAGTCCCCCTACCCATTTCTTCATGGAATAGTCTACTAACCGATTCCCACAGGGTGGTTCGATGTTGCGAATTTCCTATTTTAATAAAAAAATATTAATATATTACAAACTTATATAAAAAATAACCATTCCATTAATATAAACAAAGGTTAAGAATACCTAAAGTTGAATGTTGAGATTGTTCACACCAAGCCCTCGCCAATGCAACTTCTTCAGCATAGACTCATTTTTTGTTTTCGTTTGGCGGTTTCAACTACTTTATCCTCCTCGGTTTTTTTCTTATGACTTCTCTTTTTGATGGGTTTCGATGCGGAAGGACCATCATTGGGTGGTTGAGTTTCGGGAACGGATTCGTTTTGTGAAAGGTCGATGGAGGTTAGTGAAAGGTCGATGGGCGATTGTGAAAACGGGGTAGGTATTGAATCGTCGGTGTGTGAGAAGTTAGTAAATAAACGATTCCCGAGATACGATGCATAACCCGCCATGTCGGGCATATGAGAGTGTATGAAAAATGGACGAGCTATTGGACGAGTGGGTGGTGGGCTAGGATTATTTTCTTGGAATCCATACGGGTTGTTCGGGTCATAAGGACGATTGTAAGGATGCATTTTTTTCGTTTTGTAGAAGGAGAATTGAAGATGTATAGAAGATGTGGTTGAATGTGGTAAAAAATGAAAGAAAAATGTGAGTTTTATAGTGAAAAAATGGAAGAAAAAATTAATTTTTTTTTAATATAGCCGTTGGCCAACGGCTAGCCCAACGGCTCTTTTCTTTTGGCCATTCACAAACCGCCATGTCACCTTGCTCCCCCGCCCCACGCCCGGCTTGAAACCCAAGCCCCAAGGGCCACGCCCCAACCCAAGCCCACCCGGGGTGGTGCCTTGGGCGTTTTCCCCCAACCCACACCCCAACCCAAGCCCCATACCCCATGGCCTAAGTGGTGGACCCCTCATGAGATTGGGGAAAATTTATACCCACCCAATCATGATGTGTTATGTCAATTCCTCTCTTAATACACCACTTTTGTCAAAAACACAAAGGGTGGTTTCACCCAAACCATTTTAGACCACCCGTAGTGGGGGGGGGGGGGGTTGGGCGTTGTTTCCCCAAAAACCGCCCCTCCATGCCTTGGAACCGCCATTGGTTTGGTGTTCTTTTTTCCACGTCGTGCTCAATCTCTTTGGCCAATGACAGGTTGGATGGTTTTTGTTTGCCCAATAACATTTTTTGGATGGTTTTTTTATTTAATTGTTTAACACCCTTTTTAACATAATACCCCACAATGCCCACATCCCCCACGACACCCATTTTAGAAAAAAACGTCCCATAATGCCCTTTGCTGACTGGACTGACACGTGTAGCAAAACGACTAAGAGTGGAGGCATTATTCATATGTACCATTACACATGGTTTTAAAAAAATAAAAAAATAAAATAAAAGACATGATTGGTTGAATACTAGTGAGCCCCACCTTTATCCCCTCTCTCAAAACTTCACCGCATGCGGCAACAACTCACCGCAAATATCTTCCCCGCGCGGCAAACTTTTGATGGCGGCACAATACCCATGTGGCAAAAACCCTCCCCGAAAACTTCCTCGCTTCCACTCCGTACACCCTTAAAGTAAATATTAACAACCAACCTATAAATATGACACAAGATGATACTAGTTTAAGATCTCATGTGTTACACGGATTACTTAAAGTAAATTATATTAGGGTAAATTACATTTTTCGTCCTTTATGTTTATAGTGGGTTGCAATGGATGACCTTTAACTTCAACAATTACAGTCACGGTCCTTTATTTGGAAAACTCATTACACTCTACGTCCTTTGGCCCTAACCAGGTTATAATTTTCAGTTAAATCCAGCCATATACAAGGCACAGGAGGATAAGTTAGTAATTTTATTAATTCATTTAAAATACATATAACAAATAAGATTAAAAGAAATTAAAACAATTAAAATAGTAATCATCCTTCCACTCTCAACTCACTTTCTCTCTCTATCTCTCTAACTATCAGAACAACCCCCATTTCTCTCTCTCACTTTCTCCTCATCTTCATAACCTCTTATGTTACTTTAAACCCTAATTCCCCTTCTCTCCTCACCAGAATCGAAATCCCACACAACTTCAACACCGATTCATTTCATCTTCTCTAGATTGCGACTTAACATCGCCGGAGAACTCGCAAACCCTAACAAAACCGTCTGTCAAACTCCACCTGAAACGCCAATCACCTGGCTCTTTCATTTTGACAACCACACACAACCCAAACCTTTATACCCTTTCTCTTTCTTCTCTCTCATGTCTCTCTCTCTAGAAAACGGTCAGCCACCACCCTTGGTGGCGGAGCCACGGCGGCAGCGCCACCCCATAGTGCTGCCAGTGCCCAAACCCTTATCCCCTTTCTGTTTCTTCTCACTTGTCTTTCATAGGTCCAAGAAAGCAATAACTCTTTGTTTGCTAGACTATCGGAACTAAAAGAGGACTAGATGCTTTGAATCCAAGATAATCAGCAACCCTTATAGGAACTGTAATGTAAGTCATCGTTTTGTTTTGTTTTACCATAATAAAAATATTCTATACACGCTGAAATAATACTAATAATAATTATGGTTTCTTGTAGGCCGAGAATTAAGTGCAACCAGCATTGACCACCACAAGTTCAGATGCATCAGTTCTGGATGTTGTGAAACCACCGACTGAATCATCGAAAAGTAATGTGGAGAGTAAGACAGGTGGAGAAGTAGAAGGGGGAAGAAGAAAACGCGATACAAGGCAGAGATAAAAGAATTGGAGCTGTACCCAAGAACATAGGATCTAGTTGGACTGGTGTTGGGTTTGATTACTAGAAGTAGAAGGGGGAAGAAGTAAAATTACTAATTTGCCCTCATGTGCAAGGCACATGCTATGACAACTCGAGTTTCCGAGATTCTACTTTCGCATTTATTGCACGTTCACTGTTTGTTTAGTTGTTTACTTGCACAATTTGTTGCTTTGTAACTATACACGTTTTGATTTAATAAAGTGTATTGTAATTGTGCATGGTTATGTGTTAAGTGTGACAAATACATGAACTTGGTGATGAAACTGTAAAATTATATTGTGATGGGTGTTTTATGTAAAAGATGATACTTAGGGATGTATAGAGTCATTAGTGAAATTCTAATCATTCTTACCCTAATCCCCTTCACTAATCACCACACAATCATCAGACGTACCTAAGATTTTCTCTACAATCCTCTCTACAATCATCTTCAACATTGGCACAAGCTCTTCATCACTCTTGATTCCTCTCTTTGTCTAGAATCAATCCAAGGTAATTGTTTAATGATTGTTTGTTGTTAATCGTTGATTGATTGATTCATGCTAAAACCCTAGTTCTTCATATGATAGTTCTGTGCTTATTGATTTATTCTGATTATTGAGAAATGAATATGATTGTTGTGTAATCATTTGCCTGATGATTTGGATGCATGATATGTTGGAACTATTGATGGTTAATTTGATTTCTGCACTGTGAAAATATGAAATTAGGGTTTTGATCGTAGTTTGTGAAAATGTAACTGTTCTATTGATTCTGTGACATAATCTTGGGAATTCACGCATGATTGATAACTCTGAGTTTTTACCCTAGTCCGACCTCTGAATGATAGGTTTCATATGTCTGAGTTTTGTTATTTGGTGCTATCCGAGTTTTGTTTAATTGATGTTGTCCGAATATTGTTAATAAATAAAGGTCTGAGTTTTATGTAATGCAAGAGGATCCGAGTTTTATATCAGGCTAGGGATCTGAGTTTTATACATTGCAATGAAGGTCCGAGTTTTAAAGGTATGTGCTTGGTCCGAAGTCTAAACAAGTAAACATGAGTGTCCGAATTTTATAAGGCATAGAGCCCTTGTCCGAGTTTGTGAGGGGTGGCCCCTTGTCCGACTTTTATATGTGAAGGGGAGGGGTCCGACTTTTGGCAAGGGACAATGTGTCTGAGTTTTATATAATGCATAGGGATGTCTGACCTTTGTATAACCCAAGGGAGGAGTCCGACTTTTTAAGAGACAAGGGGGATGTCCGCACTTTAGTAAGATATAAAGGATAGGGTCCGAATTTTATAACATGGTTTGATTGTCCGAGTTTTAACTAGGAAGCTTTGCCCGAATTTTTGATGGTGTAATGTAATAGTCCGACTCTTGCTTGTTATACACATGATCCGACTATTGGTTAAGTTATTAACCTTGTTAACTCTATTAGTTGATAAACTATGTTAGATTGTAAATCCAGTTAAACATGTTAACTCCGTTATGACTGTAAAGATGTTAACTCAGTTAGACATGTAACATTGCTAGTGTGTGAATCCTGTTAAGTGTGTTAACTTGGTGAAGTATGTTAACTGCATGTTCTTCCTATCAAGCATGTAATGCCTGATGTTAACAATTGCACACACTATGTGACGAACTTTGCATGCGAAACCTTACAAACATGTACTGACTGTGAACACATGCATACTCTAGGCTTTAATTGATTCCTTGTGAGCACTTAACTTAGCATACCGAGCAAACCAAGGTGAGTTCACACAGCCAAGGCATGGGATTCCCGGGATGGGAATTGGGTTGGAAGATTTGAATTGGATAATTACTCGTACTTACGCTATTGCTAGACTATATACCATCGTCCTCAGGTTAGTCAGGACACTTACGTAAAACCTATGTAAACTAGTATCTACCACTGTCTCTCGGGTCGGGAGGACACTTACGTAAAACCTACGTAAACTCATACCTACTACTGTCTTTCGGGTCGGAAGGACACTTACGTAAAACCTACGTAAACCCCACGCGTACCACTGTCCTTGGGGAAGGGCACTCACGTAAAACCTACGTGACCTAGTGTCACACCCCCAAAATCCCACCTGCGGAGTACTACCGCTTGGAGGCGTGACTGACCAGGATCCAGCCACCAATCATACTGAACAAGCATATAAGTAGTTATAAAAGTTTAACCATCACGATTGGTGTTTCAAAACAAACAAGTTAAGTTGCAAGCGGAAGCATAAGTTTAAAGTTATAACATAAGTTCCAAAAGTTTCAAGTTTAACATAGCATGTAGCAATCCCTGTCCCACAACGATCCTCCTCCATGCAAGCTCCAGCTGAGTACCTATGGTCCTGCAAAGCATGTAGTAACGAGTCAACAACTAGTTGAGTGAGTTCACGGTTGGGTGTTTGTTTTAGTTATTCCGAAAACAGTTTCCTTTAACTGGCATCCTGCCGTGGGGGCTACCCCATGCGTACACTAGACTCGTTACCATATCGACTGCTGACTGTAGTCATGTTTATGTGCCCTGAAAAACATCAATGTCTATCATCATTGACGTGCCCCAGATCCATTAGTTCACGCCCGTCCTCTGCGGCACGGTGTGAGGCTTGTCAGACCTAAATAGCGCTATCTAACTAATGACCCGCTCGCCATTGGCCCGGCGATTAGTCGATACAAAAAGGAGGGACTTCGTGATAGAGTTTTAGTCTAGTACGTTTATCCGTCCATCCGGACGAGGAATCACATTCCTGAACCACTGACGTCCTACCCAAGGAGGACGAGGAATCCACGTTCCTTAACCCCGTTCCCAACCCAGGGAATCCCATGCTTTGTAGAGGGTGTGAACTCACCTTGGTTTGCTCGGCAGTTAATCACAGAAAGTCAATCAAGTCGCAAGTAGTCAATAACGTCCTAACACGGATATCACTTATAATCAGATTCAAACCAAGCAGTGCACGAATGTTCAACACGTATGGCAAACACGTTTAACATACACAGTTCACGGTTACAGTCAAATACAACCCAAAGTCCAAGTGTGAGGCCCAAACAGTTGGGCTTGTGATAACAGGCCCAAATAACACGTTAACAGTAGCACAGAAATTCATAAGTCCGGCCCACTAACTTAGGCCCAATAGTGTGGTCTCGAGTCGCAACCGGACTCGCAAGCATGGTCTCGAGTCATGCTGTGTGAGCTGATCTCAGGTGGTTGCGAGTCGCAACCGGTGTCGCAACCATGGTTTCGGCTAGTCATGCTGAGGTCTCGAGTCGCAACGGGACTCGTAACCTGTGGTCTCGGCTTGTCCTGTTATGGTTGCGAGTCGCAACCGCGTGGTCTCGAGTCATCACGCTGTGGTTGCGAGTCGCAACCGGGTGATTGCGAGTCGGTAGCAGTCGTTTTCACGTTCACGTGTTGATGTAGATATGGTCAGCCAAATTGTACAATATAATCAGGCCCAAATCAGGAAATAACCAATAGCATTCCACTAACAGTTTTCCTAATCAGGCTATTAGTCAAAGATGGATCAAAATCACAAGGGTTTTCAATCTTCAACTATCATTCAAAGTGTTCTTCAAATATTCAAACACATATTCATCAAGTTCATAACATAAACCATTTTCATTCAACCATATTATGCATTTTTGGACAAGAGTTATAATCCCAAACTAGATATCAATACTCATCTTGCTAGCAACACATTTTTAACTAAGCTTTGCCACTATCATAAACTAGTCCGATTTCATGAACATCAACATAAGTGGTTCAAACTTCATTTAAACACAAAATATCACAACTCTACATGCCATATATCCGAAATGAAGATATGTTATCCGATTATTAACATTGTACATACAATATCATCATTTGTTAACAAGTAGCAAATCATTTCTCATGTATAAATAATCTAACCTTCAAACCCTAGACATAACATGAACACACTAACATTCAACATAACATGAACACACTAACATTCAACAAAACATCAAGAACACTAACCGGTTATGGGTTTCGAGGGTGTGTGAAAAGCTTCCAACCGGGTGTGTGTGTGAGCCGATCCAAGTCCAAAGATCCGAGAATGATGAAGTGTTTGTGTTCTAGAGTTTAAGTGGGAGAGAATAGGAGAGTGTGTGTGTTGTGATGTTTCAACAAATGGCAAAACTAACTAAGGTGTGGTATATATAGTCAAGTTCAAGTGGTGCACCCTTCATGGGTTTCGAGTGGGGGTTACGGCCCAAATGGCCCAACCGGCCAAAGGCCCAAACCGGCCTAATGGTTACGGTTCACTCGAGACCACATGGTCTCGAGTCGGGTCCTTGTTGTTTCGTGTCGGGTTCTCGGTTCACATATAACACGTACACATATATATACAAGGCACACATAACAAAGCACTTATCACATAAAAAGGTTCACGTTATCATTAAGTTTGATCGGTTAACTAATCACATAACGTACAAGCAAGTCACATCAAGACACAACGAAAGGTTCTAGATTTCGAGTTGTCACATCATCCCCAAGTTGAAAGAAATTTCGTCCCGAAATTTGACGGCACTCACTGAGGAAGCTAGTTAGGTTGCAAGGTTTTCCCGGTTTTCCTGGGGTGTCACATCCACCCCCCGTTGATCTGGAATTTCGTCCCGAAATTCCGTAGCTTCAGCCTCAGTAGCGTTTGTACTGTTCTCAAACAGTTGGGGATACTTTTGTTTCATCCGATCTTCGCGCTCCCAGGTGAACTCTGGGCCGCGACGTGAGTCCCAACGAACTCGAACAAGAGGTATTCTAGTGCTCTTGAGGACCTTAACATCCCGGTCCGTGATCTCGACAGGTTCTTCGACGAATTTCAACTGTTCGTCGATCGTGAGTTCCTTCAGAGGAACTACGTGCGTCTCATCTGACAGACACTTCTTCAGATTTGACACATGGAAAACGTTGTGAACTGCACCGAGTTCTGCTGGTAATTTCAGTCTGTAGGCCACCTTGCCTATTTTCTCAAGAATTTCGAAAGGTCCAACATATCGTGGGTTGAGTTTGCCTCGTTTACCAAAACGAACCACACCCTTCCAGGGTGAAACTTTGAGTAATACCCGCTCCCCAACCTGGAGCTCAAGTGGTTTCCTGCCCTTATCGGCGTAAGCCTTCTGACGGTCACGAGCGGCCGCCATGCGTTGTCGTATTTGAGCAATCCGCTCAGTAGTGTCTACCACATGTTCTGGACCAGTGATTTGACTATCCCCCACCTCTGCCCAACAGAGGGGTGACCGGCATTTACGTCCGTACAATGCCTCAAACGGGGCAGCTTTAATGCTAGTGTGGTAGCTGTTATTATACGAAAATTCCATAAGTGGCAGATGCCTTTCCCAGCTGTTGCCAAAGTCGATTACACAAGCGCGAAGCATGTCTTCTAATGTCTGAATAGTTCGCTCGGACTGCCCGTCCGTCTGTGGGTGATACGCTGTGCTCATATCAAGACGTGAGCCAAAAGACTTGTGCATTGCCTGCCACAGTTCCGAAGTAAAACGTGCATCTCGATCAGAGATGATAGAGGTGGGCACCCCGTGCCTCGAAACAACTTCCTTGAGGTATATCTCCGCCAGAGTGGAGAATTTATCTGTTTCTTTGATTGCCAAGAAGTGTGCGGATTTCGTGAGTCGATCCACGATCACCCAGATAGTATCATTTCCGCGCTGTGATCTAGGTAGGCCAGTAACGAAATCCATGGAAATTTGCTCCCATTTCCATTGTGGTATCTCTGGTTGCTGAAGTAGGCCTGAGGGTTTCTGATATTCCGTCTTAACTCGCGCACAAGTCAAACACTTGCTGACATAAGTTGCTATGTGGGCCTTCATGCTAGGCCACCAATACGTGGTTTTAATATCGTGGTACATCTTGTCCGAACCAGGGTGTACCGAGTAGCGAGATTTATGCGCTTCATCCATCACAAGTTCTCGTAAGTCGCCATAGAGTGGGACCCAAATGCGTCCTGTTACATAATAAGCACCGTCTTCCTTCTGTTCTAAGCGTTGCCTTGACCCGCGTAGGGCTTCGGCTCTAATGTTCTCTGGTTTCAGTGCTTCTATCTGAGCAGCTCGTATTTGCGAAGGTAGACTAGAATGGATCGTGAGTTGTAAAGCTCTTACGCGCTTAGGCGTAGTGTCCTTTCGGCTGAGGGCGTCTGCCACCACATTGGCCTTGCCCGGGTGATATCTGATAGAGCACTCGTAGTCATTCAGCAGCTCGACCCATCGTCGCTGCCGCATATTCAGTTCCTTCTGCTTGAATATGTGTTCTAGACTCCTGTGGTCAGTGTAGATGGCGCACTTGGTTCCGTATAGGTAATGCCGCCATAACTTAAGTGCGAAAACAACAGCTCCCAGCTCTAAATCATGTGTCGTGTAGTTCTTCTCGTGAACTTTAAGTTGTCGTGAGGCGTAGGCTATGACTTTATCTCGTTGCATCAATACACAACCAAGACCTTGAATTGATGCATCACAGTAAACCACAAAATCTTCTGTGCCCTCTGGCAATGAAAGGATAGGTGCACTACAAAGTCTATCCTTTAGGTGCTGAAAAGCTAACTCTTGTGCATTTCCCCAATGATAAACAACGCCTTTCTGCGTTAACAAGGTGAGAGGTTGCGCGATCTTAGAAAAATCCTTAATGAATCTCCTGTAATAACCTGCCAATCCCAAAAATTGGCGAATTTCCTTTGGTGTGCGAGGCGCAGGCCAGTTCTTAATAGATTCCACTTTGGATGGATCAACGTGAATCCCATCCTTGTTCACCACATGCCCTAGGAAATGGACTTCACGAAGCCAGAAGTCGCACTTCGAGAATTTTGCGTAAAGCTGTTCCTTCCGGAGGAGTTCCAAAATAAGTCGTAGATGCTGTTCGTGCTCTTCTTTACTCTTAGAATAGATCAGGATGTCGTCGATAAAGACTATAACAAACTTGTCCAGATACGGTTTGCACACTCGATTCATCAAATCCATAAAAACTGCCGGTGCGTTCGTCAGCCCAAACGGCATGACCAGAAACTCATAGTGCCCATATCGAGTCCTAAAGGCCGTCTTAGAGACATCCTCTTCCCGAACTCTCAGCTGGTGATATCCCGATCTCAGATCGATCTTTGAATAGTAGCTCGACCCCTGCAACTGGTCGAACAAGTCGTCAATGCGCGGTAGAGGATAACGATTCTTCACAGTCACCTTGTTGAGTTCGCGATAGTCGATACACATTCTGAAGGTACCATCCTTTTTCTTCACAAATAACACTGGAGCTCCCCAAGGCGATGAGCTAGGACGAATAAAACCTTTATCCAGGAGTTCTTGTAGTTGCGTGGAGAGTTCTTCCAACTCTGATGGCGCTAAACGATAAGGTGCACGGGCTACAGGCGCAGCTCCAGGAGCTAGATCAATCTGAAACTCGACTTGGCGAGGGGGCGGAAGACCAGGTAATTCCTCAGGGAATACCTCAGGATAGTCGCGTACAACTGGATAATCTTCTAGCTTCTTCTCCTTTTCTGTGGTATCAGTAACTAGAGCCAAAATCGCAGTGTGGCCCTTTCGTAAGCATTTCTGGGCCTTAAGAAGAGAGATGATGTTCTCAACAGCACTTCTCTTGTCGCCACGAATCATGAGAGGTTCACCACCTAAACCAGGAATACGAACGATCTTCTCGTTGCAAAGAATCTCTGCTCGGTGTTGGGACAACCAACCCATCCCAATGACAACGTCGAAACTACCCAAGGCAATAGGAATAAGGTCGATAGAGAAGGTCTGGTTAGCGAGAATAAGCTGGCAACCCTTGACTACGTGTGAGGCTTCCAAACTCTTACCATTAGCTAGCTCTACAGTGTGCTTGTCGCTCAGGGGTGTAGGAATACGCTTAAGCATCTTACTAACTTCTAGTGACACATAGCTAGTATCGGCGCCCGAATCAAATAAGACTGTAACATAAAAGTCGTCGAGAAGGAACTTACCCGTCACCACGTTGGGATCATTCCTTGCTTCACCTTGACCAATCACGAACACTCGTCCCCTAGCACCATTGTTGTTGTTGTTCCCATTGTTACCATTCCCCTGATTGTTGTTGTTGTTCTGGTTCAGTTGGGGACAATCCTTCTTGAAGTGGCCTTCAGCTCCACACTGAAAGCATCCTTTGTTGTTACCCTGCTGCTGTCGCTGGTTCTGCTGAGGTTGCTGACGATTCTGATTGGCGGGATATGCGCTCCTGCAATCCTTTGCAACATGACCAGGCTTGTTGCACCGATGACAGTTGCCCCTGGTGCATGGCCCACTGTGATGTAAGTTGCAACGATTGCACTTGGGGTGATTCCCCTTGTACCCACCATGACTTTGACCACCAGACGATTGCTGACTGGGGCTCTTGTGATCGTCCGTCTTTCTCTGCTGAGACTGAGTTTGCACCGAAGTTGAACCCCTGCTTGAAGTTCCATCCCATTTCCGTTTATCCCCACTAGAAGCACCAGAAGTAGTTGCAGCACCTATACGCTTCGGTAACTTGTTCTGCTCCACCGCCTGATCAGTGAGACGGTGAGCCAACTGTACAACCTGTTGGATAGTGGTCAAGTTTGCTGAAGTCACATGACTTTGGATTTCTGGCACCAAGCCCTTGAGATAAAGTTCAATTCGCTTATACGGAAGATCCACCATAGTAGGACACAACAAGGCAAGCTCATGCGATCTCTTAGTGTATGCCTCAATTTCTGACCCCGACATCTTGAGATTGTAGAACTCATCTTCCAGCTTATGAATGTCGTCACGACTGCAGTATTCCTCCCTGATCATTTCCTTGAAGGTTTCCCATGTCACACCCTGGCTTTGCGGAAGCGTGGTTAATTTGTGTGACTTCTTAATACCATAGCTTAATCATAACAAAGCTATATGAATTTAAAAACCATGCAAGTCATCCATTAAGTTTTTGAAAACATAATACAATACCATTGTTTTTAACATGCAACCATAACCTTGTTCAGAAACATAACAACTTATAACAAAACATAAACGTGATTTAGGGATTGTGTCTTGTCCAGGTAAGAGACACAACCCTAAACCCTGATGACTTCATGACCAGTGCAGCGGAAAACGTTCCATACCGTGCCAGATCCGTTTAATTTCCTGAAATACATGTGAGTTGAAAAATCAACAATAATGTTGAGCGAGTTCATGCGTAAGTGAGTATGTAAAACCTTTGCGAGTATAAAAATAGTTGTGGTATGTAGCAGTGTAAGAGGACTTGTGATCATCAATGGTTTGCAAGGCCACTGACATATGTGAAGTGCAAATAGGGAGACTCAAACCTAGCAGATTTATGCCACGGCAAGTATGTGGACAAAGTCACCCCACGGTCCGTTTCTAGTTTGGCCGGGGGCTGGGCTCGCTACACCCAGATAGATCTACCGCTCCTGTCCCTCGGTCCCTCCATGAGGACTAATGGCCCCATGTTGTTCCTATCCACTCACATGATCGTATAACACCTCCTTACGTTAAACATACCGTTGTAAAGTACTCATAAATCATAGTAACATGTATTTCACCCCCGCAGTTAAGTAAACTGAAAACAGTTAGAGAAAAGGGGGACATGAACTCACAGTGAATGCGTATCTCTACCAAGTGATCCGAATATCCGAAGCTGTGCAACGACCTACAGGTGCTAATTCTATTAGACGGATGGCCGTGCCTTAGCTTTATAACTTATATTTTTAGGAGACGGTTAGACAACCGTTTCGTGTACATACTTGGTATTTTACTTTCCTTCCCAAGGATGGGGGATTTAAATACATGTGTATTTATACTATCTCATTAAGTCCCACTTAATATATTTTTATTTCTTATTCCAAAATATAATTATTTTTCTCAAAAATAATATATTTTCTCTTTACATGATACTTTCCAAAATAATACGTTGACAACATACGTGTCGGTGAATATTTCCGCGTAATGCGTAAGTTACGTTTTAAATGATTAGGTGGTAATAGAAATTACCGTTGTAACTTTTATGCTTGTCGTATAAGCGTTGGTATTATTTTGGGTTTGACAAGTTAGCAAATATTATTTTTACTCTAAAAATAATATTTATACATTTTCACAAAATAATCATAAACAGTGTTGTGACAAAATATATTTACCGAATATATATATTTATCACGTTTAGTTTTGTGAAAATCCCACCTCCGATTATTTATAAATAAAGTCATGGCGAAATATATTTGAAAACATGTCAAAGTAGTCTAACACTTGTAAATAATTCTAAGTGTTATATTTTTAGAAAATTTCGCCAGAGTTTCCCCTGTAACTGGAGGTGGCCACGCTTTCAAGCGTATCATTTTCTTTTACAAAATCATTTCAACAATTCTTCAAATCAACCAAATCAATTTCCAATACTTCAAACTAGTCGATAAGTATGTAAAATCGCAATATTACATGAACTTGTAGTTTTTCTAAAACTATTATGTAGATCTCGTTGTATTTAGTGGATCTAGGTATAAAATAGTTTATTCTTGCAAAAACCCCGTTTTTGGAACAAATCACTCTTTACAACTTCCGACAATTTTTATAAAAAAAAAAAAATTGTTATTTTGTTGGATCTTTCGTTTCACAAGTGTTTATACACTTGTAGTCTATAAAAATCATATTTGTTAACATGTTAACCAACTTTTATAAAACATGATTTTCTCAACACCCGGTCCTACGAATATACCACTTGTACATACGTAGATCGGCTCGTTTTAAATACTATTTTTCACGTTAAAACACTTTTACACAAGTTCATGTTTCCCGTGTGGTGGAGTTTCACCTTTTAACCCTCGTACAAAAGAAACAAGTGTATGTCAAGATACGTGATCTTAACAAAGTCGGGTTAAACGATGATGAGAGCCACCACATCGTAGATCGGGCCATAAAAACCAACATATTTAAATACTACGACATTTACACGCGTTATGTTCTTTTATCCAACGATTTACGCATTTTAGTAGACTTTAAAGTTTCTTTTAGCGGGTTACCGACATTCAACCGACAAAAATCCTTTTAACCACTTTAGACAAGACTAACAATGAGTTTTAAACATTATACCTCTAGCTCGGGGCTAGGGAAGATTCTAGTCGAAAACTGCGTGGATAAAAGCAAACGGTAGAGGTCCTTGGCGTTCCGTTTGTTCCAAGCTTCGTTGTACGTGATCCCCGACACTTGTATGGACTTGGAATGGGTGAATCAAGAACCGAAAAATGGTTGGGTGTGGGTGTGTGGTTCGGCCGAGAGGGAGCAAGGGGGAGGGAGAGAGAGAGTTTTGTGAAGTGTGTGTGTGAGATGTGAGGGTATTTATAGAGAATGTCGTCTCGGTCTTCGCGAAATCTAATTAAATATTCAAAGGTGTACTCTCCCCGGGTCCCACTAGTTGGCCGATTTTATTAGAATGTAATGGTATCCGGTTCGTTTTCAACTAAACAGTTATGGTTCAGTTATGTTAAGTCGGTTACATAAAGGTCTAACCTCGTTAGTTGTTTATTGCGTTATGATACGGGTGTTAGGGTAATCAGGGACCCTAACTGGCTCAGAAAAATACTAACAATAATTCTGGCAATATTTTTATGTTCCGGGTATTGTCCGGTTGTTCGGTTGGATAGGAATCCGTTAAAGTGCTTAAGATATCCTTTAAGCGTCGTAAGTAATATTTTTAGCGACACAATTTATTCAGCAAAGTGTCGGGAATAGTTCCTTGTATTTTGGCACTTTATTAATTAGCTAGAAGCTAGTGTGTAAATAAAAGTGCTGTGTTCAGTGCTTAAAGTATGTTTTAGGCACATCCAAATCTCTGTATCTTATCCCTAGAGACGTAATCATACAACCCTTGTATCCTTACACACACTATGGGTGTAGTAAAAATAATTTTGGCTCATTCAGGCCTTTAGAGGCAGTGTCTGCCTGATGCTGGCTATATCAGCATGTTCACTGTGTATCCGTTTAGTGCTACTGTGCTTTTTGTGCATCAAGTTTGTCACTAGAGTTCAGTAAATAAATAATGTAGTGACAGGAAAAATCACAGTATGATGCAGACATGTACATGTATCAAAAATCAAGTAGCAGCTTATCAGAAATCTCAGTTAAGCACAGTAATCAGGCAACAGTTAATGGTTAATTAAGTCGTACGGATACCTGGTTTTGTGAGGGTTGTCACATTCTCCCCCCGTTAAATAAATTTCGTCCCGAAATTTAAGTTCTGCTTGTAGATGCAGAGTTTTTAGGAAATAAGTGGGGGTATTTCTCTTTCATCCGGTCCTCACACTCCCAGGTGTATTCAGGACCATGTCTGGCATTCCAGCGAACCTTGACGAGTTTGACACTGCTCCGGCGGGTCCTGTTAACCTTCCAATCTGTGACCTCGACAGGTGCTTCTACGAAGTGGAGCGTGTCGTCAACATGAATCTCGTCGATAGGAATGGCAACTTCAACTTGAGTTGGACTCTTCTTTAAATTGGATACATGAAATGTATCGTGAACACCATTTAATTCAGCAGGTAGGTCCAACTTGTATGCTACGGTTCCAATTCTTTCTAGAATTCTGAAAGGACCAATGTAGCGTGGATTTAACTTCCCACGCTTCCCAAAGCGTGCTACCCCTTTCCAGGGTGATACCTTCAATAACACCATCTCTCCAACTTGGAAATCCACATGTTTTCGGTTTGGATCCGCATAGGCCTTGTGTCTGTGGCGAGCGGCTTCGATGCGTTTAAGAATCTGCGCAATCTTGTCTGTCGTCTCTTGGACGATTTCGGGACCGACAAGCTGCCTATCACCTGCGTCAGCCCAACATAGTGGTGATCGACACTTGCGTCCGTAAAGGGCTTCAAAAGGCGCGACACCAATACTGGTGTGGTAGCTGTTGTTGTATGAGAACTCGACCAAAGGTAAGTGTTTATCCCAGCTACCGCCCAAATCCATAGCACATGCCCTCAGCATGTCTTCCAAAGTCTGTATCGTTCGCTCGCTCTGGCCGTCAGTTTGCGGATGGAACGCAGTGCTCAGATTCAATTGTGAGCCAAAAGCTTCTTGGAAGGATTGCCATATCCTTGACACAAACCTTCCGTCTCTATCAGAGATGATTGAGAGGGGTACTCCATGTCGTGCTACGATCTCTCTCAAGTAAATTTCCGCAAGTTTACTAGTACTGTCTTTCTCCTTGATTGGCAGAAAGTGTGCGGACTTTGTTAGGCGGTCAACAATCACCCAAATCATATCATGGCCTCTTGGCGTTCTTGGCAGTTTTGTAACAAAATCCATTGAGATTTGTTCCCATTTCCACTTGGGAATCTCAGGTTGTTGCAGAAGTCCCGAGGGCTTCTGGTATTCCGCCTTGACCTTAGCGCACGTTAAACATTTGCTCACGTAAATAGCAACGTCGCCTTTCATCCTAGGCCACCAATAGTAATTTCTGAGATCTTGGTACATCTTATCCGATCCCGGGTGGATAGAGTACCGTGACTTGTGCGCTTCATCGAAAATAACTTCCCTTAATTCACCAAATAGAGGAACCCAAATCCTTTTCTCAAAACATAATGTTCCTTCCTCGTTTGGCACCAATATCTTCTCCATCCCACGGAGATACTCCTTCTCAAGGTTCTCCTCCTTGAGAGCTTCTTTCTGCGCTGCACGAACGCGCGAGGAGAGATCGGTTTGGATTATCATTTCCATAGCCCTAACCCTTAGGGGCTTGATCCTTTCCTTACGACTTAAGGCATCGGCGACTACATTCGCCTTCCCTGGGTGATACTTGATCTCGCAGTCGTAATCGTTCAATAATTCAACCCATCGTCTTTGCCTCATATTCAACTCCTTCTGGTTGAATATATGCTGTAGGCTCTTGTGATCTGTGAAGATTGTGCACTTCGTACCATACAGGTAATGTCTCCAAATCTTTAGTGCAAAAACCACTGCGCCTAGCTCCAAATCATGCGTGGTATAATTCTTTTCATGCACCTTCAGTTGGCGTGATGCGTAGGCGATAACCTTTTGACGTTGCATCAACACGCAACCCAATCCTTGACGCGATGCGTCGCAATATACCACAAAATCGTCGGTACCTTCCGGTAGAGCTAAGATTGGCGCGTTACAAAGCTTGTCCTTCAACACTTGAAATGCTTCATCCTGTTTGATTCCCCAATCAAACTTCTTATCTTTCTGCGTGAGGAGCGTCAAAGGTTGAGCGATTTTCGAGAAATCCTCGATGAACCTTCGATAGTAGCCAGCCAAACCCAAGAATTGCCGAATCTCGGTTGGCGTTGTAGGCGTTTCCCAATCTTTGATCGCCTCGATCTTGGTTGGATCTACGTGGATTCCATCTCCATTCACCACGTGTCCAAGGAATTGCACCTCACGTAGCCAAAACTCGCACTTAGAGAATTTGGCGTACAGTTGTTCCTTCTTTAGTAGCTCCAGAATAGCTCTAAGATGCTGCTCGTGCTCAGCCTTTGTCTTCGAATAAATCAGAATGTCATCGATGAATACGATCACGAACTTATCCAAGTACGGTTTACAGACTCGGTTCATCAAATCCATGAACACTGCAGGTGCGTTTGTCAAACCAAACGGCATAACGAGAAACTCGTAGTGTCCATAACGAGTTCTGAAAGCTGTCGTCGGGATACTCTCCTCCTGTATCCGAAGTTGATGGTATCCGGATCGAAGATCGATCTTTGAATAGAAGCTTGAACCTTGAAGCTGGTCGAACAGATCATCAATTCTTGGCAGGGGATACCTATTCTTGATCGTTAGCTTGTTCAACTCTCTGTAGTCGATGCACATGCGGAAACTTCCGTCCTTCTTCTTGACAAACAAAACTGGAGCTCCCCAAGGCGAGAAGCTTGGTCGGATAAAACCCTTGTCTAGCAACTCTTGAAGTTGTGTCGACAATTCCTGCATCTCAGACGGAGCAAGTCTATAAGGTGCCTTAGCCACAGGCGCAGCACCTGGAACTAAGTCGATGCGAAACTCCACTTGCCTTTGAGGTGGCAAGCCAGGCAAGTCTTCTGGAAAGACTTCTGGGTATTCCCTCACGACAGGGATGTCTTCGATCTTCGGCTCAGCAGCCTTCTTATCCACAATGTGTGCTAGAAAAGCAACACATCCTTTCCTCAAACACTTCCTTGCTTTCAGGCAACTAATCATCCTTAACGACGTCTCACGCTCTTCTCCATGAACAACAATGGTCTCGCCATCACCGGTCGGGATACGAATAACCTTTTCGTGACACACTATCTCAGCCTTGTTACTCGTTAACCAATCCATCCCTACTACCACGTCGAAGCTTCCCAACTGGACTGGTAGTAGATCTAGAGTAAACTCGCGTTCTCCTAATTCAATCACACAGCCTCTGATCACATCATTGGCTTCTACCAACTTTCCATTAGCCAATTCGATTACGTAGGGAATGTCTAACTTATTAGCGGCTAGCCCAAGTATATTCTTAAATTCTAGTGATATGAAGCTATAGTCGGCACCAGTATCAAACAGAACAGATGCATAACGTTGATTTACAGGGAACGTACCAGTAACAACGTTGGGATCCTGGCGCGCTTCCTGTGCACCGATCTGGAACACCCTTCCACGGGCTTGGTTCAATCCTGGGCAATCCTTCTTGAAGTGCCCAACGTCACCGCAATGAAAACATCCTAACCTTTTTCCACTTCCTGCACCGCCCCCAACTGGCGGGTTGTTTTGATTGGCAGTTCCGGCTTGATTTGCATTGTAGCCTCGATTATTCCCTTGTGGGCGATTTCCCAAACCACCACGATTATCGTTTCTAATCATATTTCCTCCCTGGCCTCCTCGGCCTGTACTAGCCCAACATGATTCCTTTGAGTGGCCCGATTTTCCACAAGATTCACAAACTTTCACGTTACAATTGCCAGTATGGTGGCGTTGGCAGTTGTTGCATTTGGGCTGGGTGCCCTGGTACCCTTTCCCTTTCTTGGTACTACCAGCTGATTTTCCTTTCTTGACTGCCATACTGATGCCTTGTTTGAAGTTTGAAAACTTCCTTTTGTTGTCTCCTGAGGACTCAACGTGAGTCTCTGTCTTCTTTGCCTTGACTTCATCGAACTTGTTTAAACGAATTGCCTCCTCAGTGAGAGCCACGCTCAAATCAATGGCTTCCGTAATAGTTGCCGGTCTGGCGGAGGTCACCATGCTAATGATTTGGGGAGCTAACCCCCAAATGAAGCGCTCAATTCGCTTGTATTCAGGCGTGACCATGTAAGGAACCACTTGAGATAGGTCATGGAATCTCTGGACGTACTCTGCAACCTTCGGTCCATCCATCTTTAGGTGCCAAAATTCAGTCTCCAACCTTTGAATCTCTGCGCGGGAACAGTACTTCTTGCGCATAAGCTCTTTCAATTCGGCCCAAGTCAGGGCGTAGGCGGCAGCTTCGCCTAGTGTTTGCACTTGTAAGTTCCACCAAGATAGGGCTCCGTCTAGAAACAGCCCTGAGATGTAAGTGACCTGCTGGTCGAGCGCACATTTGCTCATGCGGATGGTGGAATCAGTCTTTTCTGCCCAGCGAACGAAAGCAACAGCACCACCTGTGCCGTCGAAGTTGATGGGCTTACAGTCCAAGAACTGTTTGTAGGTGCACCCTGCACATACATTATACCATAGGAACGGCATTAGCACTAGCTAAAGGAATCCATTTATGCCATGGTATGTCTTAATGACTTAGGTTTACCATGAGGAGGATTTTGGTTGCCGTTGATGTTCGTGTTGCTTCCGCTGGGTCCTTCTTGCGAGGCAGCATACTGAGCAATGGCGGCAGCAATAACTTGCTGTAGTTCTTCAGGAGTAGCGGGCATCGGCTGCGGTTGACGTCTTGGTGCCATCTTCTAAAGATGCGTACGTCGATTAGGCCATAATAAACATACGTATATAGTAATAGTAATAGCATATAACATCTCATGTCATCAATATATCACACACAACATCCCATGTCCCAACATCCCATGTCACAAAACATAAATAAGCAATCAAGTGAAACAGATATGGTGAGAATACGGCGATTGTTATATATATCGAGACCATAAAGTGTAGCAAGTGTGTCAGCACGTCACTGTATCATACAATCATAAATCAAATAAGGGCTACATCACCCCTGTCAAAACAACATCACATCAGTGTCACATACAACCAGTACATCAACAAATATCAACAAAAATCTGTATCGTCAGATGGTCTCCAAAAATCTGTGCAGTCACAATCGCGGTCGTCTCACCATCGCCTACCACTACAGTACCAATGAGCCCTATGCGGATGGGGGTGGGGGAGGGGGAAAGTGAGCAAAAAGTAAGCGGCGTAAGTGGTACCAGTCCTCCTCCATCGCCTGCTGAGTACGGATCATGGACGCAACCTGCTGCTCCAAGGTCGAAAGTCGGGCAGCAATGTCAGGAGGAAATGATCGAACAGGCTGAAAAGATGAAGATGTCTGACCAAGATACGGACCAAAAGACAACTGAGCTCTCTCGAGCTCCTGAAGTCGCTGTGAATGAGACTCGTGCTGGTGTACAAACGACATCAAAAGATCCTCAATGGTATGGCCCAAATGAAATGGGTGGTATGGATCTGTGGGTGGTATCGGTGAGGAAGATGACCAAAGTAATGGCGTGCTGGTAAGATCGATAGGTGCAACAGAAGATGGGATAGATGCTATCTGAGGCATGAATGGCATGGTCACCGGTACATGACCGAAAGGGTGGGCTGAAGAGCCCTCTCCAGGCCCCGCTGGAGGAATAAATGATGGGATCTGAAAGGAAAAATCAGTATGATGTGTGCCAGTGTGATGTGGGGGAAACAGTGGAACATCCTCGTCCGCCGGTATCCACCCGTGCTGTGCCTCCTCATCTGGAGGATCCATGTGCTCAGCAAAGAGAGCGTGCTCGGGCTCGATGGGTAAAGGATCGATAGGAGCAATAACGGGGTCAACAGGTGCAATAACAGGATCGACAGGATCAATAACAGGGTCAGCAGGTATGTCACCAACGGGTAAAGGAACAATGGGATCAGCAGCAACATGATCGCCCTCGATCACAGGAACATCTACAGGCTCAAGAGGAAAATCAGCATGAACAGGGTCATGCTCAAGTAAAGGATCAAAAGCAGCTGCCTGCTCTGGGGCTATGGCAGGCTCGGGGTCGTCGAACGCCATGTCAAAGTCAAAATCTGGGTCAATGGGATCGATAGGATCATCAGGGTCCTCTATATGCTCATCCATAGGAATATACTCGATATCATGGTCAGGATCAAATCCTGCAGGGAAAACAGGGTCAGAATCCTCGATCTCGTCATGCTCAAACGCGTAGCTCGGAATAGGGGCAGCTGAAGACGCCTGATCAGGGTCTGAGTCGTGAATAAACTGCTGCGCGCTCGCCCCGCGAGAGGGTACAGATGCCACAGACTCTAGAGAGTCCGGGACTGGTGAGTGAATGGGCGAGTCTCCAGCTGGAACGTCAGCTATCATCAAGAGATCGCCAGCAGGTAGAGGAGCTACGTCAGGATCCTCGTCCTCAAATGGCTTGTCCTCGTAAAGCTCGATGTCGCCGTCGGCATCGGCGTCTGGCATAAGCTCATAAGCAGGGTAAGCAGCAAGAGGAATCGGTGCCGGAATCGCAACAATAGGGAGGTACTCAGCAGGGTCGCCATCAATGGGCTCATAGGCACCCTTGGGTAAAGCGAAGGGTAAGGGGTCATCAGCGTGCACATCGGCGCCGTCAGGTAACGCGAACGGCTGGAAGTCGTCGTCGTCGGTGCTAGTATAGTCTGAGGTGTGCACCTCATGCTCCGAAGACATAACATCGTCTGACACTAACGGTAGGGGTCCAGTGGTACCTGATCCACCTGTAGCTGGTGAATCCATGGGTCTGTAACATAACACAGAATAAGCACAAAATCAATGAATCAAATAGTCACATAAGTTACCAGATAATAATCACATAATCCACCTAGTCCCACTAGCCTCCCAGCCTCCCAGACTGTCCTTCCTAGTCTCACTAGCCAACACTCCTAGTCCCACTAGCCAACACTCCTAGTCCCACTAGCCAACATTCCTAGTCCCACTAGCCAACACTCCTAGTCCCACTAGCCTGAACCTCAGCCTCCCAGACTGAGCCTAGAATAATGAATAAAATGTGCTCAACATTTGTTTGTAAAAAGTTTGTGGATCTGGACTTAAGTGGTATGCAGAAAAATGTTTTCGTGAGAGCCCTAGTGATCATAGTCTAGACTCGAGAATGAATCCTAGTTCGCTATGATCAGAGCTCTGATACCAAGCTGTCACACCCTGGCTTTGCGGAAGCGTGGTTAATTTGTGTGACTTCTTAATACCATAGCTTAATCATAACAAAGCTATATGAATTTAAAAACCATGCAAGTCATCCATTAAGTTTTTGAAAACATAATACAATACCATTGTTTTTAACATGCAACCATAACCTTGTTCAGAAACATAACAACTTATAACAAAACATAAACGTGATTTAGGGATTGTGTCTTGTCCAGGTAAGAGACACAACCCTAAACCCTGATGACTTCATGACCAGTGCAGCGGAAAACGTTCCATACCGTGCCAGATCCGTTTAATTTCCTGAAATACATGTGAGTTGAAAAATCAACAATAATGTTGAGCGAGTTCATGCGTAAGTGAGTATGTAAAACCTTTGCGAGTATAAAAATAGTTGTGGTATGTAGCAGTGTAAGAGGACTTGTGATCATCAATGGTTTGCAAGGCCACTGACATATGTGAAGTGCAAATAGGGAGACTCAAACCTAGCAGATTTATGCCACGGCAAGTATGTGGACAAAGTCACCCCACGGTCCGTTTCTAGTTTGGCCGGGGGCTGGGCTCGCTACACCCAGATAGATCTACCGCTCCTGTCCCTCGGTCCCTCCATGAGGACTAATGGCCCCATGTTGTTCCTATCCACTCACATGATCGTATAACACCTCCTTACGTTAAACATACCGTTGTAAAGTACTCATAAATCATAGTAACATGTATTTCACCCCCGCAGTTAAGTAAACTGAAAACAGTTAGAGAAAAGGGGGACATGAACTCACAGTGAATGCGTATCTCTACCAAGTGATCCGAATATCCGAAGCTGTGCAACGACCTACAGGTGCTAATTCTATTAGACGGATGGCCGTGCCTTAGCTTTATAACTTATATTTTTAGGAGACGGTTAGACAACCGTTTCGTGTACATACTTGGTATTTTACTTTCCTTCCCAAGGATGGGGGATTTAAATACATGTGTATTTATACTATCTCATTAAGTCCCACTTAATATATTTTTATTTCTTATTCCAAAATATAATTATTTTTCTCAAAAATAATATATTTTCTCTTTACATGATACTTTCCAAAATAATACGTTGACAACATACGTGTCGGTGAATATTTCCGCGTAATGCGTAAGTTACGTTTTAAATGATTAGGTGGTAATAGAAATTACCGTTGTAACTTTTATGCTTGTCGTATAAGCGTTGGTATTATTTTGGGTTTGACAAGTTAGCAAATATTATTTTTACTCTAAAAATAATATTTATACATTTTCACAAAATAATCATAAACAGTGTTGTGACAAAATATATTTACCGAATATATATATTTATCACGTTTAGTTTTGTGAAAATCCCACCTCCGATTATTTATAAATAAAGTCATGGCGAAATATATTTGAAAACATGTCAAAGTAGTCTAACACTTGTAAATAATTCTAAGTGTTATATTTTTAGAAAATTTCGCCAGAGTTTCCCCTGTAACTGGAGGTGGCCACGCTTTCAAGCGTATCATTTTCTTTTACAAAATCATTTCAACAATTCTTCAAATCAACCAAATCAATTTCCAATACTTCAAACTAGTCGATAAGTATGTAAAATCGCAATATTACATGAACTTGTAGTTTTTCTAAAACTATTATGTAGATCTCGTTGTATTTAGTGGATCTAGGTATAAAATAGTTTTTTCTTGCAAAAACCCCGTTTTTGGAACAAATCACTCTTTACAACTTCCGACAATTTTTATAAAAAAAAAAAATTGTTATTTTGTTGGATCTTTCGTTTCACAAGTGTTTATACACTTGTAGTCTATAAAAATCATATTTGTTAACATGTTAACCAACTTTTATAAAACATGATTTTCTCAACACCCGGTCCTACGAATATACCACTTGTACATACGTAGATCGGCTCGTTTTAAATACTATTTTTCACGTTAAAACACTTTTACACAAGTTCATGTTTCCCGTGTGGTGGAGTTTCACCTTTTAACCCCCGTACAAAAGAAACAAGTGTATGTCAAGATACGTGATCTTAACAAAGTCGGGTTAAACGATGATGAGAGCCACCACATCGTAGATCGGGCCATAAAAACCAACATATTTAAATACTACGACATTTACACGCGTTATGTTCTTTTATCCAACGATTTACGCATTTTAGTAGACTTTAAAGTTTCTTTTAGCGGGTTACCGACATTCAACCGACAAAAATCCTTTTAACCACTTTAGACAAGACTAACAATGCGTTTTAAACATTATACCTCTAGCTCGGGGCTAGGGAAGATTCTAGTCGAAAACTGCGTGGATAAAAGCAAACGGTAGAGGTCCTTGGCGTTCCGTTTGTTCCAAGCTTCGTTGTACGTGATCCCCGACACTTGTATGGACTTGGAATGGGTGAATCAAGAACCGAAAAATGGTTGGGTGTGGGTGTGTGGTTCGGCCGAGAGGGAGCAAGGGGGAGGGAGAGAGAGAGTTTTGTGAAGTGTGTGTGTTTGTGTGTGTGAGATGTGAGGGTATTTATAGAGAATGTCGTCTCGGTCTTCGCGAAATCTAATTAAATATTCAAAGGTGTACTCTCCCCGGGTCCCACTAGTTGGCCGATTTTATTAGAATGTAATGGTATCCGGTTCGTTTTCAACTAAACAGTTATGGTTCAGTTATGTTAAGTCGGTTACATAAAGGTCTAACCTCGTTAGTTGTTTATTGCGTTATGATACGGGTGTTAGGGTAATCAGGGACCCTAACTGGCTCAGAAAAATACTAACAATAATTCTGGCAATATTTTTATGTTCCGGGTATTGTCCGGTTGTTCGGTTGGATAGGAATCCGTTAAAGTGCTTAAGATATCCTTTAAGCGTCGTAAGTAATATTTTTAGCGACACAATTTATTCAGCAAAGTGTCGGGAATAGTTCCTTGTATTTTGGCACTTTATTAATTAGCTAGAAGCTAGTGTGTAAATAAAAGTGCTGTGTTCAGTGCTTAAAGTATGTTTTAGGCACATCCAAATCTCTGTATCTTATCCCTAGAGACGTAATCATACAACCCTTGTATCCTTACACACACTATGGGTGTAGTAAAAATAATTTTGGCTCATTCAGGCCTTTAGAGGCAGTGTCTGCCTGATGCTGGCTATATCAGCATGTTCACTGTGTATCCGTTTAGTGCTACTGTGCTTTTTGTGCATCAAGTTTGTCACTAGAGTTCAGTAAATAAATAATGTAGTGACAGGAAAAATCACAGTATGATGCAGACATGTACATGTATCAAAAATCAAGTAGCAGCTTATCAGAAATCTCAGTTAAGCACAGTAATCAGGCAACAGTTAATGGTTAATTAAGTCGTACGGATACCTGGTTTTGTGAGGGTTGTCACATCCCATGGGGTGGCGTTGGCAGCAACCAACCCTAACATCTGCACTTGAGCATTCCACCACGTGAGAGCCAAACCCTCGAGAGTACCAGTAGCATACTTCACCCTGCGCGCTTCAGGGCATTCACACATTTCGAACACAGACTCCAGTTTCTCAAACCAGTGTAGGAGACCTACTGCTCCTTCAGTGCCGCTAAAAGTTGTGGGTCGACAGTCCATAAAGGTCTTAAAAGTGCACACCGGTGCCTGAGCATATTGACCTAAGGTAGGTGAAAGAAAGACAGAGTTTAACACAAAGGTTGGTTCACGAGAGTAGGATCCAAATGATCCTAGAACAATTTCGGACTGCAGGATATACCTCCTGCGTTTGCAGCTGCAAGCGCTGCGGCAACTCGTTCGTTGATCAAAGCCGTCAACTGGGCTTGTGTCATGTTAACGCGTCCAGACATGGTTCTTCATAATAAGAGTAATACGTGTGAGAGAGGTTCGCGAAAGCACGATAGTAGGACAGAGTAAGCACGCACGTGTTCAAACAACAGTAGTTATACTAATCAAGCATACCATGAGCAATGTACTACGTATCTAACAAGTAGGCAATATACATACATCATATTACCTAGAACGTCGAGCCTTGCATGAGGAGCGAAGTGTCGTTGTGGACCGTTGAGCACTAAACCGGTTATAGTCTGGTTTTAACAAAAACGTTTCTCCTTTATTAAAACCAAGTTCACTATAACCAATGGCTCTGATACCAATCTGTCACACCCCCAAAATCCCACCTGCGGAGTACTACCGCTTGGAGGCGTGACTGACCAGGATCCAGCCACCAATCATACTGAACAAGCATATAAGTAGTTATAAAAGTTTAACCATCACGATTGGTGTTTCAAAACAAACAAGTTAAGTTGCAAGCGGAAGCATAAGTTTAAAGTTATAACATAAGTTCCAAAAGTTTCAAGTTTAACATAGCATGTAGCAATCCCTGTCCCACAACGATCCTCCTCCATGCAAGCTCCAGCTGAGTACCTATGGTCCTGCAAAGCATGTAGTAACGAGTCAACAACTAGTTGAGTGAGTTCACGGTTGGGTGTTTGTTTTAGTTATTCCGAAAACAGTTTCCTTTAACTGGCATCCTGCCGTGGGGGTTACCCCATAGTTTAAAAACGTGTCATGTTCATTCCCAGTTACTCCGGCACTCCGGCCGTGGGGGCTACCCCATGATAGTTATCAGGCATTTCGGCCGTGGGGGCTACCCCATGCGTACACTAGACTCGTTACCATATCGACTGCTGACTGTAGTCATGTTTATGTGCCCTGAAAAACATCAATGTCTATCATCATTGACGTGCCCCAGATCCATTAGTTCACGCCCGTCCTCTGCGGCACGGTGTGAGGCTTGTCAGACCTAAATAGCGCTATCTAACTAATGACCCGCTCGCCATTGGCCCGGCGATTAGTCGATACAAAAAGGAGGGACTTCGTGATAGAGTTTTAGTCTAGTACGTTTATCCGTCCATCCGGACGAGGAATCACATTCCTGAACCACTGACGTCCTACCCAAGGAGGACGAGGAATCCACGTTCCTTAACCCCGTTCCCAACCCAGGGAATCCCATGCTTTGTAGAGGGTGTGAACTCACCTTGGTTTGCTCGGCAGTTAATCACAGAAAGTCAATCAAGTCGCAAGTAGTCAATAACGTCCTAACACGGATATCACTTATAATCAGATTCAAACCAAGCAGTGCACGAATGTTCAACACGTATGGCAAACACGTTTAACATACACAGTTCACGGTTACAGTCAAATACAACCCAAAGTCCAAGTGTGAGGCCCAAACAGTTGGGCTTGTGATAACAGGCCCAAATAACACGTTAACAGTAGCACAGAAATTCATAAGTCCGGCCCACTAACTTAGGCCCAATAGTGTGGTCTCGAGTCACAACCGGACTCGCAAGCATGGTCTCGAGTCATGCTGTGTGAGCTGATCTCAGGTGGTTGCGAGTCGCAACCGGTGTCGCAACCATGGTTTCGGCTAGTCATGCTGAGGTCTCGAGTCGCAACGGGACTCGTAACCTGTGGTCTCGGCTTGTCCTGTTATGGTTGCGAGTCGCAACCGCGTGGTCTCGAGTCATCACGCTGTGGTTGCGAGTCGCAACCGGGTGATTGCGAGTCGGTAGCAGTCGTTTTCACGTTCACGTGTTGATGCAGATATGGTCAGCCAAATTGTACAATATAATCAGGCCCAAATCAGGAAATAACCAATAGCATTCCACTAACAGTTTTCCTAATCAGGCTATTAGTCAAAGATGGATCAAAATCACAAGGGTTTTCAATCTTCAACTATCATTCAAAGTGTTCTTCAAATATTCAAACACATATTCATCAAGTTCATAACATAAACCATTTTCATTCAACCATATTATGCATTTTCGGACAAGAGTTATAATCCCAAACTAGATATCAATACTCATCTTGCTAGCAACACATTTTTAACTAAGCTTTGCCACTATCATAAACTAGTCCGATTTCATGAACATCAACATAAGTGGTTCAAACTTCATTTAAACACAAAATATCACAACTCTACATGCCATATATCCGAAATGAAGATATGTTATCCGATTATTAACATTGTACATACAATATCATCATTTGTTAACAAGTAGCAAATCATTTCTCATGTATAAACAATCTAACCTTCAAACCCTAGACATAACATGAACACACTAACATTCAACATAACATGAACACACTAACATTCAACAAAACATCAAGAACACTAACCGGTTATGGGTTTCGAGGGTGTGTGAAAAGCTTCCAACCGGGTGTGTGTGTGAGCCGATCCAAGTCCAAAGATCCGAGAATGATGAAGTGTTTGTGTTCTAGAGTTTAAGTGGGAGAGAATAGGAGAGTGTGTGTGTTGTGATGTTTCAACAAATGGCAAAACTAACTAAGGTGTGGTATATATAGTCAAGTTCAAGTGGTGCACCCTTCATGGGTTTCGAGTGGGGGTTACGGCCCAAATGGCCCAACCGGCCAAAGGCCCAAACCGGCCTAATGGTTACGGTTCACTCGAGACCACATGGTCTCGAGTCGGGTCCTTGTTGTTTCGTGTCGGGTTCTCGGTTCACATATAACACGTACACATATATATACAAGGCACACATAACAAAGCACTTATCACATAAAAAGGTTCACGTTATCATTAAGTTTGATCGGTTAACTAATCACATAACGTACAAGCAAGTCACATCAAGACACAACGAAAGGTTCTAGATTTCGAGTTGTCACACCTAGTACGTATTCCTGTTCTCGGGTTATGAAGAACACTTATGGTTACAATAGTCTAGTAAGGATAAACATGGGAAGCCCCCATTAGTAATAAATATAATCATAGGAAACCCCCACTATTAGTACATACATACATGGGAAGCCCCCACTAAATGAACATACGATTTTGCTATTTCGAACTTACTTTCTGTGAACTCGCTCAACTAGTTGTTGACTCTCTGCTGCATGCCTTGCAGGACCTTAGGTACATATGGAGCTTGCACAAGGGAGTAGCAGGTCGTTGTGGAGCATGGATCGTGGATGCCATGTTAAAACTTTATAACACTTGAACTTATTACATACATTGGGTTTTCATATTATGCTTCCGCTACTTAAACTATGTTTGGTTTGAACATCAATTGTATTGAATTGGGTTTTTACGAACTACTTCGATTATTATATACTATGTTCAATATGATTGATGGCTTGATCCTAGTCAGTCACGCTCCCAAGCGGTGATACTCCGCGGGTGGATTTTGGGGGTGTGACAGATTGGTATCAGAGCCATTGGTTATAGAGAACTTGGTTTTAATATGGGAAAAACGTTTTTATTAAAACCAGACTATAACCAGAACAGTGCTCTCAACGATCCACAACGACGCTTCGCTCCACGTGCAAGACTCAACATCCTAGGTAATAAGGTTTATGTTTATTACCTGCTTGCTAGAAATACATAGAACTTTGCTCGTAGTATGCTTAGATTACATTGCTTACTATTCGTCGTTACATGAGAACACCTATGTGCTTACACTCTTCTGTCATCGCACTACTCGCGAACCATTCTCACTTATTCTACTTTTACTATGAAGATCATGTCTGGACGTGTGAACATGACTCAAGCCCAGTTGACGGCTCTCATTGCTGAACAAGTAGCTGCGGTACTTGCAGCTGCATAAGCAGGTAGTATACTCTGCGTATGGGATACACACTAGGATCTTTGAATCCTACATTCCTAAAACAACCTTTGTATTTAATACTGTCCTATTCTATGCACAATAGGTCAAAACGCTCCACAACCTGTCTGCACATTCAAGAACTTCATGGACTGTCGTCCAAGCACATTTAGTGGCACAGAAGGAGCAGTGGGACTCCTCCATTGGTTCAAAAAGCCCGAGTCGGTATTCGAGATGTGTGAATGCCCTGAGGCTCGCAGGGTAAAGTACGCCATTGGCACGTTGGAAGGGATTGCGCTAACCTGGTGGAACGCGCAAGTTCAGATTTTAGGGTTGGCAGTTGCTAACGCCACCCCTTGGAACGATTTCAAGGAATTGATAAAAAGGGAATACTGCACACGTGATGACATCCACAAGTTGGAAGTGGAGCTTTATCATTTGAAAATGTCGGGGTCGGAAATCGAAGCTTACACGAAACGGTCGAACGAACTGGCCATCTTATGTCCAACCATGGTGGACCCTCCAATCAAGCGCATTGAGTTGTACCTCAAGGGTCTAGCCTCAGAGACTCAGAGCCATGTGACATCGGCTAACCTCGACAACATCCAAGACATCCAGCGTCTTGCTCATCGCCTCACGGATCAGGCGGTGGAACAAAACAAGTTGCCCAAACGCATCAGTGCTACCACTCCAGCTGCTACTCCTACTACCCCCAGTGACAACAAAAGGAAGTGGGAGGGGGATTCTAGCAAAGGTTCAGCAACAGTTCAGTCGCAAGCTCAGCAACAGAAGACTGACCACTACCAGAGTCCTAGTCAGCAATCTTCTGGTGGTCATAGGCAGAAAAGGTATCAAGGATTTCACCCCAAGTGTCACAACTGTAACAGGCATCACAGCGGCCAGTGCAACAAGGGTCGTTGTCAGAGGTGCCTCAAGATGGGTCACGAGGCCAAAGACTGTAGGAGTCCACGGCCTGCGAATCAGAACCAGCAACAGTAATTACCAGCTCCACAAAACCCGCAGCAGCAACAACGGGGCAACAGGGGATGTTTCCAGTGTGGGGCCGAAGGTCATTTCAAACGTGATTGCCCCCAGTTGAACCAGAACCAGAATCGCAACAACAACAACAACCAAGGCAATGGTAACAACAACGGTGGGAATAATAACGGCAATGAAGCTAGGGGTCGTGCTTTTGTACTGGGTCGAGGTGACGCAAGGAACGATCCTAACATGGTCATGGGTAAGTTTCTTCTCGACGACTTTTACGTTACTGTTTTGTTTGATTCGGGTGCGGATACCAGTTATGTGTCTTTAAAAGTTAGTCAAATGTTAAAACGTACACCAACACCCCTAAACACCAAACATGTCGTAGAGTTAGCAAATGGTAAAAGTGTAGAAGCCGCACATGTAGTCAAGGGTTGTAACATCGTCTTAGCTGGTCAGACCTTCTCGATCGACCTCATCCCTATAGTTCTGGGTAGTTTTGACATCGTCGTTGGCATGGATTGGTTATCCAAGCAGCAAGCAGAGATCTTATGTAAGGAGAAGATCGTTCGCATTCCTCGTTTTGGCAAGGAACCTCTCGAAGTTCAAAGCGACAAGAGTGGTGTTGTGGTTGGCATCATCTCCTTCATGAAGGCCCAGAAATGTTTACGAAAGGGGCACACTGCCATTCCGGCACTAGTGACTGATGCATCGACGAAAGAGAAAAGGATAGAGGATATCCCAGTTGTACGTGAATTTCCCCAAGTATTTCCTGAAGATTTACCTGGTCTACCACCTCATCGCCGGGTCGAGTTTCAAGTCGAGCTAGCTCCAGGAGCAGCACCTATAGCTCGCGCACCGTATCGTTTAGCTCCAACTGAACTGGAAGAACTGTCAAAGCAACTACAAGAGCTCTTGGATAAGGGCTTTATACGTCCTAGCTCTTCGCGTTGGGGAGCTCCAGTACTATTTGTGAAGAAGAAAGATGGAACCTTCAGGATGTGCATAGACTACCGCGAACTGAACAAGGTGACGGTGAAGAACCGTTATCCTCTTCCGCGTATAGACGACTTATTCGACAGTTGCAAGGGTCGAGCTACTACTCCAAGATTGATCTAAGGTCGGGTTACCATCAGCTGAGAGTCCGGGATGAGGACGTCTCCAAGACAACATTCAGAACTCGTTACGGCCACTACGAGTTTCTAGTCATGCCATTCGGGCTAACGAACACGCCTGCAGTTTTCATGGATCTTATGAACAGGGTGTGTAAACCCTATCTAGAAAAGTTCGTCATAGTTTTCATCGACGACATTCTGATCTACTCCAAGAGTCAGGAGGAACACGAGCAGCACTTACGACTTATCTTGGAACTCCTTCGAAAGGAACAACTATACACCAAGTTTTCAAAATGCGACTTCTGGCTTCGTGAAGTCCATTTTCTAGGCCATGTGGTAAACAAGGATGGGATCCATGTTGATCCATCCAAGGTAGATTCGATCAGAAACTGGCCTGCACCGCGTACACCAACCGAAATACGCCAATTCTTGGGTTTGGCAGGGTATTACAGACGATTCATTAAAGACTTCTCGAAGATCGCACAGCCGCTTACACTACTGACACAGAAGGGTGTCACCTACCGTTGGGGAGATCCCCAAGAAACGGCTTTCCAGTACCTAAAGGATAGGCTTTGCAGCGCACCTATTCTCTCATTGCCAGAGGGCACGGATGATTTCGTGGTTTATTGTGACGCGTCGATACAGGGTCTTGGGTGTGTATTGATGCAACGGGATAAAGTTATCGCCTACGCTTCTCGTCAACTCAAGGTTCATGAACGGAACTACACGACGCACGATTTAGAACTGGGAGCTGTTGTTTTCGCACTTAAGATATGGCGACACTACCTGTACGGTACCAAGTGCACTATTTACACCGATCATAGGAGTCTCGAGCATATCCTTAAGCAAAAGGATTTGAACATGCGTCAACGAAGATGGGTTGAACTTTTGAATAATTACGAATGCGCCATCAAGTACCATCCAGGCAAAGCCAATGTTGTGGCTGACGCCCTCAGTCGGAAAGACACTACACCTAAACGCGTACGAGCATTGCAGCTCACCATTCAGTCTAGTCTTCCAGCACAGATACGAGATGCTAAGGTGGAAGCATTGAAACCAGAAAACGTCAGGGCTGAAGCCTTACGTGGCTCAAGGCAGCGGTTGGAACAGAAGGAAGACGGCGCTTACTATGTAACGGGGCGTATTTGGGTCCCACTTTATGGAAACTTACACGAGCTGGTAATGGATGAAGCTCACAAGTCTCGCTACCCGGTACATCCAGGGTCGGATAAAATGTACCACGACATCAGAACAACTTATTGGTGGCCTAGCATGAAGGCCCACATCGCTACCTATGTCAGCAAATGCTTGACCTGTGCTAGAGTCAAGGCGGAGTACCAGAAACCCTGAGGCCTACTTCAGCAACCCAAGATACCACAGTGGAAATGGGAAGAAATTTCCATGGATTTTGTTACTGGCCTGCCTAGATCCCAGCGTGGGAACGATACTATTTGGGTGATCATGGATCGACTCACCAAGTCTGCTCATTTCCTGGCAATCAAAGAAACAGACAAGTTTTCCACACTAGCAGACATATACTTGAAGGAAGTAGTCTCAAGGCACGGGGTGCCCACCTCTATCATTTCGGATCGCGATGCACGATTCACTTCAGAGCTATGGCAAGCGATGCACAAATCATTCGGCTCTCGATTAGACATGAGCACGGCGTATCACCCTTAGACGGATGGGCAGTCTGAGCGCACGATTCAAACACTAGAAGACATGCTTCGGGCATGTGTCATTGATTTCGGCAACAGCTGGGAAAAGCATCTCCTTTTGGTGGAGTTCTCATACAATAACAGTTATCACACCAGCATTCAAGCCGCTCCATTCGAGGCATTTTACGGGCGTAAATGCCGGTCACCTCTCTGTTGGGCAGAGGTGGGGGATAGTCAAATCACGGGTCCAGAACTTATAGTGGACACCACGGAAAAGATTGCACAAATAAGGCAACGCATGGCGGCAGCTCGTGATCGCCAGAAAAGCTACGCTGATAAACGCAGAAAACCGCTCGAGTTCCAAGTTGGGGATCGAGTGCTACTCAAAGTCTCACCCTGGAAGGGTGTGGTTCGTTTTGGTAAACGAGGCAAGCTCAATCCACGGTATGTTGGACCGTTCGAAATTACAGAAAGAATAGGCAAAGTGGCCTACAGACTAAACTTACCAGCTGAACTCGGTGCAGTTCACAATGTTTTTCACGTGTCGAATCTGAAGAAGTGCCTGTCAGATGAGACCCTCATAGTTCCCTTGAAGGAGCTCACTATCGACGAGCGGTTGCAGTTCGTCGAGGAACCTGTTGAAATCACGTACCAGGATGTTAAGGTCCTCAAGAACACGAGAATCCCTCTTGTTCGAGTTCGTTGGAACTCCCGTCGCGGCCCAGAGTTCACATGGGAGCGTGAAGATCAAATGAAACTCAAGTATCCCCAGTTATTCGGAACCAATGCAACCACAACTGAGGCGGAAGCTACTACTGCAGAATTTCGGGACGAAATTCCAAATCAACGGGGGGATGATGTGACACCCCAGGAAAACCAGTAAACGATACTACCTAGCTTCCTCAGTAACCGCATGCTAAATTTCGGGACGAAATTTCTTTCAAGTTGGGGATAATGTGACAACTCGAGTTTCCGAGATTCTACTTTCGCATTTATTGCACGTTCACTGTTTGTTTAGTTGTTTACTTGCACAATTTGTTGCTTTGTAACTATACACGTTTTGATTTAATAAAGTGTATTGTAATTGTGCATGGTTATGTGTTAAGTGTGACAAATACATGAACTTGGTGATGAAACTGTAAAATTATATTGTGATGGGTGTTTTATGTAAAAGATGATACTTAGGGATGTATAGAGTCATTAGTGAAATTCTAATCATTCTTAACCCTAATCCCCTTCACTAATCACCACACAATCATCAAACATACCTAAGATTTTCTCTACAGTCCTCTCTACAATCATCTTCATCATTGGCACAAGCTCTTCATCACTCTTGATTCCTCTCTTTGTCTAGAATCAATCCAAGGTAATTGTTTAATGATTGTTTGTTGTTAATCGTTGATTGATTGATTCATGCTAAAACCCTAGTTCTTCATATGATAGTTCTGTGCTTATTGATTTATTCTGATTATTGAGAAATGAATATGATTGTTGTGTAATCATTTGCCTGATGATTTGGATGCATGATATGTTGGAACTATTGATGGTTAATTTGATTTCTGCACTGTGAAAATATGAAATTAGGGTTTTGATCGTAGTTTGTGAAAATGCAACTGTTCTATTGATTCTGTGACATAATCTTGGGAATTCACGCATGATTGATAACTCTGAGTTTTTACCCTAGTCCGACCTCTGAATGATAGGTTTCATATGTCTGAGTTTTGTTATTTGGTGCTATCCGAGTTTTGTTTAATTGATGTTGTCCGAATATTGTTAATAAATAAAGGTATGAGTTTTATGTAATGCAAGAGGATCCGAGTTTTATATAAGGCTATGGATCCGAGTTTTATACATTGCAATGAAGGTCCGAGTTTTAAAGGTATGGGCTTGGTCCAAAGTCTAAACAAGTAAACATGAGTGTCCGAATTTTATAAGGCATAGAGCCCTTGTCCGAGTTTGTGAGGGGTGGCCCCTTGTCCGACTTTTATATGTGAAGGGGAGGGGTCCGACTTTTGGCAAGGGACAATGTGTCCGAGTTTTATATAATGCATAGGGATGTCTGACCTTTGTGTAACCCAAGGGAGGAGTCCGACTTTTTAAGAGACAAGGGGGATGTCCGAACTTTAGTAAGATATAAAGGATAGGGTCCGAATTTTATAACATGGTTTGATTGTCCGAGTTTTAACTAGGAAGCTTTGCCCGAATTTTTGATGGTGTAATGTAATAGTCCGACTCTTGCTTGTTATACACATGATCCGACTATTGGTTAAGTTATTAACCTTGTTAACTCTATTAGTTGATAAACTATGTTAGATTGTAAATCCAGTTAAACATGTTAACTCCGTTATGACTGTAAAGATGTTAACTCAGTTAGACATGTAACATTGCTAGTGTGTGAATCCTGTTAAGTGTGTTAACTTGGTGAAGTATGTTAACTGCCTGTTCTTCCTATCAAGCATGAATTGTATGAAGATGATTAACTGGTTGTAATGCCTGATGTTAACTGTTACACACACTATGTGACGAACTTTGCATGCGAAACCTTACAAACATGTACTGACTGTGAACACATGCATACTCTAGGCTTTGATTGATTCCTTGTGAGCACTTAACTTAGCATACCGAGCAAACCAAGGTGAGTTCACACAGCCAAGGCATGGGATTCCCGGGTTGGGAATTGGGTTGGAAGATTTGAATTGGATAATTACTCGTACTTACGCTATTGCTAGACTATATACCATCGTCCTCAGGTTAGTCAGGACACTTACGTAAAACCTACGTAAACTAATATCTACCACTGTCTCCTGGGTCGGGAGGACACTTACGTAAAACCTACGTAAACTCATACCTACTACTGTCTTCCAGGTCGGAAGGACACTTACGTAAAACCTACGTAAACCCCACGCGCACCACTGTCCTCGGGGAAGGGCACTCACGTAAAACCTACGTGACCTAGTACGTATTCCTGTTCTCGGGTTATGAAGAACACTTATGGTTACAATAGTCTAGTAAGGATAAACATGGGAAGCCCCCATTAGTAATAAATATAATTGTCACACCCCCAAAATCCACCCGCGGAGTACCACCGCTTGGAGGCGTGACATGACCAGGATCAAGCCACCAATCATATTGAACATAACATTTAAATATCAAAAGTAACCAAGACAAACCAACACAATATAATTGGTGTTTAACAAAACGTAATTTGAGTAGCGGAAGCGTAAGTATGTAAATCATAAGTTCAATGTTTAAATGTTAACATGGCATCCACGATCCATGTGCCACAACGACCTGCTCCTCCCTGTGCAAGCTCCATATGTACCTAAGGTCCTGCAAGGCATGCAGCAGAGAGTCAACAACTAGTTGAGCGAGTTCACAGTAAACAGTTCAGTAATAGTAATAGGAAAGTAAGCCTTTTGTTCGTTCGTTAAGTCATGTATCGTATTAGTTCATATTGGTTCGTATCGCGGCCCTCTAGGCATGTATGCGAAGATTAGGGAAAGTTCCCAAGTATTCTAGACTATGTATATTTGTATCGCGGCCACCCTGGCATGTGTGCGAAGTTTTAGTATATAGTTCGCGGCCCTTCCAAGGCATGTGTGCGAAGATCAGTCATAATATCGCGGCCAACCCCTGGCGTGTGTGCGAAGATCAGTTCAATTCGTATACTAGTCTAGTCGTATCTCATCATTACCCTTCCTCACCCTGAGGACCATATAACTAAGTTCCATAAGCTAGGTAAGTACAAGTAAATAATCTAAACCCATTCCCACCCTGGGAACCCCATGCCTTGGCTGTGTGAACTCACCTTGGTTTGCTCGGTATGACCAGTTACTTTTTTTTTAACCGTTGATCAAACACGTCCTCGCACGATTACCACTAACAGTTAGAATCTCACTTATCAATTCACGTATCAAATCACGCACATGACAATTTGCATCAATTATCACGTAGTCACATAATGAACATTCGAGTCACATACATTTCACATAATTCATCACGTCACACACTAACACTTAACAACTCGATACATAAACCCCATATAAGCTGTGCGGCCCAATAGTTAACACGAACCGCTCGACATGATAGCCCAACATACCCTGGCCCGCAACCCCTTTGCGGCCCAGCAGCACAAGCCCAAACATAACTAAATCATGCGGTCCCTAAATGTTGCTTGGGCTACCTATGTCTAAGCCCATCCCCAATATGCATTAAACAGTATGGGTCCATCGTGAATTTAAAGAAGGTGCTGCCCAATTATAATTAATTCAATCAAAGAAATCTAGTAATTCATTAACAAATATTGGCCCGACCAACATATATGCAATCTGTCCTGTTGTTCGGCCCAAGTTGTCATGAGAAACCCACTAAATTCCTATCTAAATTACATCTAATTAATCGGCCCAATTTAAATCAATTATCATCAATATCACGATAGTATTCATCCTCATCCCAATCTAGTTTTCATGCATCGATCAAGGAGCTAGAACTATATGATCTATTCATTCAGTAATTCCCATATCAACCACCCTTAGTTATCGAAATTTCCATTCAGCCATCACACTAACCACAATGTCTAACATGGATCCTAGAACAACATCAGATTGTTAACAACAAATTCAATCACATGCTTAACCAGGTTGTACACTAAGCTTGCGCAGTTGTACTTTCATAGTAAATCCAGTATCATTATTTCAACAATTAAAAGCGATTTATTGTTTACTTCATTTATTTTCTCATTGTTTTGAATGAATAATATATCAATATAAATCAAGCATCGTCCACGTGAGCAGAGAAACATCAAACAACACGTTCCCTGTTTCATTCAAAAATCTATTATATATACTATTCAAATCGTCCACATCAAAAGAGTACTGTCACGCATCGGGTGTTCACCAATTTCATACAAGAGCCTTCTCATACTTGTAGATTCAACAAATACTATTGTTTTCGTAAACATTATTCAAGGAATATCCTATATCAACATCAAATATTCACATAAGGACGTTGTTCTAACCTGATGTGGATGCCGTAGCGGAGTGTGCGGTAAGAAGAGAAATAAACAGAGTTCCGAGTCGTAGTGTCGCGAGCCACCAAAGGTAGAACGGAGGGCACCGGTGTCGTCGGAGATTTAACTCGCCGGAGAAGAAGGTGATGGTGGCCGGTTCGTCGTAGGAGTTCGAGTGAGAGGGGAAGGGTTGCGACGGTGGGGGTGTCTTCTTGCTGCCGTAGGGTTTTCGGTTCTATGCGTGAGGATGCCCCTTTACCCGAATATATATACACGCATTCATGCAACATAAAAAAAAGAACGAACATGGAAGGCGGTGGGGGTTTTATGTGCGTGGGCCGGGATAAGAGATCAAGTAGGCTGGGGAAATTGGATTTCATAAGAGTATCCATCAACAATTTGATTCAAAACTAACAATAGGTATTTTTTTATTATCAATCATGCATTACTACTATTATTAGTATTATATATATATATATATTATTTTTACTAAACCAACAAATATATAAATATATTTACGACGAATCAGCAATGTCGTTTATGATATCCATGCTATGTTTTGACCCTCAAGGGTTTCGGGTTGCGCGAGTAGGTTGGGTTGACTAGCGGGACATGGCTATGGTTCAAACGGCTCAAGTCCATTCAACACGACAAGGATAAGATATAACTCAGTAGGAACATAGTTAATTCATCAAATAAAATAAATATCGGATTCGATTTATAACCTTGAAGTTACGGGTTGTCACATCATCCCCAAGTTGAAAGAAATTTCGTCCCGAAATTTAGCACGCAGTCACTGAGGAAGCTAATTAGGTTGCGTGGTTTCCTGGTTTTTCCTGGGGTGTCACATCATTCCCCCGTTGGTTTGGAATTTCGTCCCAAAATTCCGCAGTAGCTTCAGCCTCGGTAGTGGTTGCACTTTTCTCGAACAACTGGGGATACTTGTGTTTCATCATATTCATGGCCCAATGCTCATTGAGTAATGTTCGTCGAGTGTAATTTGTCCAAGCGTGTGTTCGTGGGGAATGTTGTTAGGATCACAGGATCCAAAAATGTATCTCGTATGAATGTGGAAACATGAGAAAGAGTAGTCGCAATCGACGAATAAGCGTTTAAGAATCCACAGCAGGGGTTTTACCTGATGTCGAAGGTACAGCTGGTCGTACGCAAGTTGGGTATAGTTAAGATAAAGTTTGTCGTTGATCACATAGAGATGTCACGCAGATAGATCAATGATAACAAGAATTCGCCGTAGTAGTGTGGTTATAGTGTAAGTTTGTAGTGTGAAGGTTCACTGAGTCCTTCGTCAAAAGTTGTTAGACTCGCCCACATGCGAAGGAGGAGCAATTCACCTAGATCAATGAACTTAGATGGGTCTGTGATTCATTGAGTCGATAAGTAACCAGATTCGGGGAAATTTCCCTTCGGTCGTGCGAATGAATCCAAGATAAGTCTGCGTAGTCGTGAGGTTCCAAAGAAAAGACGCAAAATCGTGTTCCAGAGAGTATGATCGTATCAACAATACATCACCACCCTCAAAGTTTCGGGGAGTTATCACCAATGATCGAGAGTCGAGCCTTCCAATTTCTCTAAGCTAGAGGGTGTTCGTTTCAGTGTCTCAACATGGAGAAGCAAGAACGTAATGTCACTGTGGTAAGGGTGTGATGGTTTGGCCTAAGCCAGTGGTAGAAATTAGACATAGCATTATTCATCAATCATGTGTTAGTGCAAAGATTCCGCATATTTAAGAAAACTATCATGGAACTAAAATACGGCTCCTGTAGAGTAAAGGGGTAAGGTAAACGTATAGATCATCGTGTTAGTCTGTAGGTTGAGTGATCCGTATCTCCGTTCACGAGTGTCCCGAAGGCTATCCTGTCATCAAAGGCATCCATTTGCCAAGTTAGGTATACGAAGGTGTAGATCGAAGTGGAATAAGAATTATCCACCCAACAGGATGATGGGGAAAGAATCTTGTGTTCGGTGGAAATCGTGGTATGGTAGTTAGTGTTTCGTTAAATCGGTTGCCGATCAAAGAAACAGGGGATTAGTGAGGTTTATATGAAGAGTTTAGTGAAAACAAGAGTTAAACAATAACCGGAAAGTCGATCATCTAATCTGTTCTCTAGGGCATTTCCAATAGTGGTGTATGGCGGCACGACACGAAAGAGAAGTTCGTTGCATCATGGTCACGGAGGTACATCATTTATCCAAAACAAAATTTGGTTGGTAGGGTTTCGAGCTGCAAAACGACGAACGTGTGTACCTGTGACTGCTTCGTTTTTGGTGACGACGACTGTCGAAGATGATAAGGTCGTCAACAGGGATGCGTGGGTATAGTCCTACTAAACCCGAGTTCGTTTGAGCCAGGTCTGGTCTTCATGAATGTTGACGTGCAAACCGAATGTACGGAGGGTCAGATGGCGACGTCATGTCGAGACAGTCGTATGGATAAATAGAACGCATAAAACAATTGTCGTATTGGGGTGAGGAGAAAACAGGAAAAGAATTTGATCACTACTTATCAAGTTTAAAGTAAACAGTTGAGTGTCAAAGCAAGCACACTAGGGCTAATAAGGGCAATCATGCTACTACGTTAACTAAGCATACTATAAACAACGCACAATGCAAATGTAACTAATAAGTAGGTAACATAAACATAGACCATACCATCTAAAGTGTTGAGCCTTGCACGTGGAGTGAAGCGTCGCTGTGGATCGTTGAGCACTGTACAGGTTATAGTCTGATTTTAATAAAAACTTTTTCCCTTATTAAAACCAAGTTCACTATAACCAATGGCTCTGATACCAATCTGTCACACCCCCAAAATCCACCCGCGGAGTACCACCGCTTGGAGGCGTGACATGACCAGGATCAAGCCACCAATCATATTGAACATAACATTTAAATATCAAAAGTAACCAAGACAAACCAACACAATATAATTGGTGTTTAACAAAACGTAATTTGAGTAGCGGAAGCGTAAGTATGTAAATCATAAGTTCAATGTTTAAATGTTAACATGGCATCCACGATCCATGTGCCACAACGACCTGCTCCTCCCTGTGCAAGCTCCATATGTACCTAAGGTCCTGCAAGGCATGCAGCAGAGAGTCAACAACTAGTTGAGCGAGTTCACAGTAAACAGTTCAGTAATAGTAATAGGAAAGTAAGCCTTTTGTTCGTTCGTTAAGTCATGTATCGTATTAGTTCATATTGGTTCGTATCGCGGCCCTCTAGGCATGTATGCGAAGATTAGGGAAAGTTCCCAAGTATTCTAGACTATGTATATTTGTATCGCGGCCACCCTGGCATGTGTGCGAAGTTTTAGTATATAGTTCGCGGCCCTTCCAAGGCATGTGTGCGAAGATCAGTCATAATATCGCGGCCAACCCCTGGCGTGTGTGCGAAGATCAGTTCAATTCGTATACTAGTCTAGTCGTATCTCATCATTACCCTTCCTCACCCTGAGGACCATATAACTAAGTTCCATAAGCTAGGTAAGTACAAGTAAATAATCCAAACCCATTCCCACCCTGGGAACCCCATGCCTTGGCTGTGTGAACTCACCTTGGTTTGCTCGGTATGACCAATTACTTTTTTTTTTTAACCGTTGATCAAACACGTCCTCGCACGATTACCACTAACAGTTAGAATCTCACTTATCAATTCACGTATCAAATCACGCACATGACAATTTGCATCAATTATCACGTAGTCACATAATGAACATTCGAGTCACATACATTTCACATAATTCATCACGTCACACACTAACACTTAACAACTCGATACATAAACCCCATATAAGCTGTGCGGCCCAATAGTTAACACGAACCGCTCGACATGATAGCCCAACATACCCTGGCCCGCAACCCCTTTGCGGCCCAGCAGCACAAGCCCAAACATAACTAAATCATGCGGTCCCTAAATGTTGCTTGGGCTACCTATGTCTAAGCCCATCCCCAATATGCATTAAACAGTATGGGTCCATCGTGAATTTAAAGAAGGTGCTGCCCAATTATAATTAATTCAATCAAAGAAATCTAGTAATTCATTAACAAATATTGGCCCGACCAACATATATGCAATCTGTCCTGTTGTTCGGCCCAAGTTGTCATGAGAAACCCACTAAATTCCTATCTAAATTACATCTAATTAATCGGCCCAATTTAAATCAATTATCATCAATATCACGATAGTATTCATCCTCATCCCAATCTAGTTTTCATGCATCGATCAAGGAGCTAGAACTATATGATCTATTCATTCAGTAATTCCCATATCAACCACCCTTAGTTATCGAAATTTCCATTCAGCCATCACACTAACCACAATGTCTAACATGGATCCAAGAACAACATCAGATTGTTAACAACAAATTCAATCACATGCTTAACCAGGTTGTACACTAAGCTTGCGCAGTTGTACTTTCATAGTAAATCCAGTATCATTATTTCAACAATTAAAAGCGATTTATTGTTTACTTCATTTATTTTCTCATTGTTTTGAATGAATAATATATCAATATAAATCAAGCATCGTCCACGTGAGCAGAGAAACATCAAACAACACGTTCCCTGTTTCATTCAAAAATCTATTATATATACTATTCAAATCGTCCACATCAAAAGAGTACTGTCACGCATCGGGTGTTCACCAATTTCATACAAGAGCCTTCTCATACTTGTAGATTCAACAAATACTATTGTTTTCGTAAACATTATTCAAGGAATATCCTATATCAACATCAAACATTCACATAAGGACGTTGTTCTAACCTGATGTGGATGCCGTAGTGGAGTGTGCGGTAAGAAGAGAAATAAACAGAGTTCCGAGTCGTAGTGTCGCGAGCCACCAAAGGTAGAACGGAGGGCACCGGTGTCGTCGGAGATTTAACTCGCCGGAGAAGAAGGTGATGGTGGCCGGTTCGTCGTAGGAGTTCGAGTGAGAGGGGAAGGGTTGCGACGGTGGGGGTGTCTTCTTGCTGCCGTAGGGTTTTCGGTTCTATGCGTGAGGATGCCCCTTTACCCGAATATATATACACGCATTCATGCAACATAAAAAAAAGAACGAACATGGAAGGCGGTGGGGGTTTTATGTGCGTGGGCCGGGATAAGAGATCAAGTAGGCTGGGGAAATTGGATTTCATAAGAGTATCCATCAACAATTTGATTCAAAACTAACAATAGGTATTTTTTTATTATCAATCATGCATTACTACTATTATTAGTATTATATATATATATATTATTTTTACTAAACCAACAAATATATAAATATATTTACGACGAATCAGCAATGTCGTTTATGATATCCATGCTATGTTTTGACCCTCAAGGGTTTCGGGTTGCGCGAGTAGGTTGGGTTGACTAGCGGGACATGGCTATGGTTCAAATGGCTCAAGTCCATTCAACACGACAAGGATAAGATATAACTCAGTAGGAACATAGTTAATTCATCAAATAAAATAAATATCGGATTCGATTTATCACCTTGAAGTTACGGGTTGTCACAATAATCATGGGAAACCCCCACTATTAGTACATACATACATGGGAAGCCCCCACTAAATGAACATACGATTTTGCTATTTCGAACTTACTTTCTGTGAACTCGCTCAACTAGTTGTTGACTCTCTGCTGCATGCCTTGCAGGACCTTAGGTACATATGGAGCTTGCACAAGGGAGGAGCAGGTCGTTGTGGAGCATGGATCGTGGATGCCATGTTAAAACTTTATAACACTTGAACTTATTACATACATTGGGTTTTCATATTATGCTTCCGCTACTTAAACTATGTTTGGTTTGAACATCAATTGTATTGAATTGGGTTTTTACGAACTACTTCGATTATTATATACTATGTTCAATATGATTGATGGCTTGATCCTGGTCAGTCACGCTCCCAAGCGGTGATACTCCGCGGGTGGATTTTGGGGGTGTGACAGCACATGCTATGTTTAACTAGAAATTTTAAGATGGTTTGTGCTAAAGGATGTAGGGTATAATAGGTTTTTCAAATAAAGGACTGTGACTGTAATTATTAAAGTTAAAGGGCATCTATTGCAATTCGATGCAAACATAAAGGACGAAAAGTATAATTTATCCATTATATTATTTAACAGTGTTGACACAAACTTTGGAGTGTAGTATTCAAAGCATGTTGACCACGCTTTCCGGTTGATTTGATACTCTTTCTCCTTCATGACTAATGATAACCAATTGTGCCTTGTTTTGAAATAAGACTAAAACAGCTTAGCAGTTTTGTGACAAAACAACAAATTAGCTTTAAAAAAAATAGAAGTGACAGCTCATTTGCTAGATGAGATAAGTTAGGGATGAGATTTTTTACCGAAATATCGGTACCGTACCGATACCGTACCATACCGATCATAAACGGTACCGGTATCGGTAATAGAGTTTTTCGAATTTTGGTATCGGTATACAATATCAATACCGGTATTTTCGGTAAATACCGCCACTAATACCGAATATAATAATGAATTCCAATGGATTTTTAGGTTGGGCTACAAAGAGTCGACATTTACAATATGTTGTACTAATACATAATAAAACCTAAACCTAAAATGCTTTATGAGACTCTGCTATCAATCGAGAATCCATAATCCAAATCGATCTTTTCTTTATGGTATTCAAACATATTTGGTTGAATAAAAAAACGTGTGTTAATAGTCACCATATTTGGTTGAATTAATTTAATCCTCAAGTTGTTATGGATTTTATGAATATTGATATTATATACATCAATTATAAAACTAAGTTTCACTGCCGTATGTAATAGTCACCATATACATCAATTTTGTTAATTTAATCCATATTTGGTTGGATTAAATTAATCCACAAGTTCACCATATGTTGTAATGATATTCTAGTTGGATACGTATCCCAACTACCACCAAAATCGATCACACAAGCTCTAAGCATATCCTCCAGTGTTTGGATTGTTCTTTCAGATTGACCATCCGTTTGAGGATGATACGCTGTGCTCAAATTAAGTTGGGTTCCCATTGCAGATTGCATGGTTCTCCAAAAGTGAGACGAGAATCGAGCATCTCTGTCAGATATAATGTTCAAAGGAACACCATGTCGGGATATAATCTCATCCACATAGATTTTAGCGAGTTTGTCAGTAGATAGATCCTCACGGATTGGCAAGAAATGCGCTGACTTTGTAAGACGATCAACAACTACCCAAATGGCATCATGACCTTTCTTAGTGCGTGTCAACTTGGTAATGAGATCCATAGCAATGTTTTCCCATTTCTAAACCGGTATCTCTGGTTGCTCCAATAATCCAGAGGGATGTTGATGTTCAGCCTTAACCTTGAGACAAGTAAGGCATTTGGATACGTACAAGGCAATGTCTTTCTTCATACCCGGCCACCAGTACTGGATTCGCAGATCCTTATACATTTGTCTGCACCAGGATGGATAGACTAACGGAAAAGATTGCACAAATAAGGCAACGCATGGCGGCAGCTCGTGATCGCCAGAAAAGCTACGCTGATAAACGCAGAAAACCGCTCGAGTTCCAAGTTGGGGATCGAGTGCTACTCAAAGTCTCACCCTGGAAGGGTGTGGTTCGTTTTGGTAAACGAGGCAAGCTCAATCCACGGTATGTTGGACCGTTCGAAATTACAGAAAGAATAGGCAAAGTGGCCTACAGACTAAACTTACCAGCTGAACTCGGTGCAGTTCACAATGTTTTTCACGTGTCGAATCTGAAGAAGTACCTGTCAGATGAGACCCTCATAGTTCCCTTGAAGGAGCTCACTATCGACGAGCGGTTGCAGTTCGTCGAGGAACCTGTTGAAATCACGTACCAGGATGTTAAGGTCCTCAAGAACACGAGAATCCCTCTTGTTCGAGTTCGTTGGAACTCCCGTCGTGGCCCAGAGTTCACATGGGAGCGTGAAGATCAAATGAAACTCAAGTATCCCCAGTTATTCGGAACCAATGCAACCACAACTGAGGCGGAAGCTACTACTGCAGAATTTCGGGACGAAATTCCAAATCAACGGGGGGATGATGTGACACCCCAGGAAAACCAATAAACGATACTACCTAGCTTCCTCAGTAACCGCATGCTAAATTTCGGGACGAAATTTCTTTCAAGTTGGGGATAATGTGACAACTCGAGTTTCCGAGATTCTACTTTCGCATTTATTGCACGTTCACTGTTTGTTTAGTTGTTTACTTGCACAATTTGTTGCTTTGTAACTATACACGTTTTGATTTAATAAAGTGTATTGTAATTGTGCATGGTTATGTGTTAAGTGTGACAAATACATGAACTTGGTGATGAAACTGTAAAATTATATTGTGATGGGTGTTTTATGTAAAAGATGATACTTAGGGATGTATAGAGTCATTAGTGAAATTCTAATCATTCTTAACCCTAATCCCCTTCACTAATCACCACACAATCATCAGACATACCTAAGATTTTCTCTACAATCCTCTCTACAATCATCTTCATCATTGGCACAAGCTCTTCATCACTCTTGATTCCTCTCTTTGTCTAGAATCAATCCAAGGTAATTGTTTAATGATTGTTTGTTGTTAATCGTTGATTGATTGATTCATGCTAAAACCCTAGTTCTTCATATGATAGTTCTGTGCTTATTGATTTATTCTGATTATTGAGAAATGAATATGATTGTTGTGTAATCATTTGCCTGATGATTTGGATGCATGATATGTTGGAACTATTGATGGTTAATTTGATTTCTGCACTGTGAAAATATGAAATTAGGGTTTTGATCGTAGTTTGTGAAAATGTAACTGTTCTATTGATTCTGTGACATAATCTTGGGAATTCACGCATGATTGATAACTCTGAGTTTTTACCCTAGTCCGACCTCTGAATGATAGGTTTCATATGTCTGAGTTTTGTTATTTGGTGCTATCCGAGTTTTGTTTAATTGATGTTGTCCGAATATTGTTAATAAATAAAGGTCTGAGTTTTATGTAATGCAAGAGGATCCGAGTTTTATATAAGGCTAGGGATCCGAGTTTTATACATTGCAATGAAGGTCCGAGTTTTAAAGGTATGGGCTTGGTCCAAAGTCTAAACAAGTAAACATGAGTGTCCGAATTTTATAAGGCATAGAGCCCTTGTCCGAGTTTGTGAGGGGTGGCCCCTTGTCCGACTTTTATATGTGAAGGGGAGGGGTCCGACTTTTGGCAAGGGACAATGTGTCCGAGTTTTATATAATGCATAGGGATGTCTGACCTTTGTGTAACCCAAGGGAGGAGTCCGACTTTTTAAGAGACAAGGGGGATGTCCGAACTTTAGTAAGATATAAAGGATAGGGTCCGAATTTTATAACATGGTTTGATTGTCCGAGTTTTAACTAGGAAGCTTTGCCCGAATGTTTGATGGTGTAATGTAATAGTCCGACTCTTGCTTGTTATACACATGATCCGACTATTGGTTAAGTTATTAACCTTGTTAACTCTATTAGTTGATAAACTATGTTAGATTGTAAATCCAGTTAAACATGTTAACTCCGTTATGACTGTAAAGATGTTAACTCAGTTAGACATGTAACATTGCTAGTGTGTGAATCCTGTTAAGTGTGTTAACTTGATGAAGTATGTTAACTGCCTGTTCTTCCTATCAAGCATGAATTGTATGAAGATGATTAACTGGTTGTAATGCCTGATGTTAACTGTTACACACACTATGTGACGAACTTTGCATGCGAAACCTTACAAACATGTACTGACTGTGAACACATGCATACTCTAGGCTTTGATTGATTCCTTGTGAGCACTTAACTTAGCATACCGAGCAAACCAAGGTGAGTTCACACAGCCAAGGCATGGGATTCCCGGGTTGGGAATTGGGTTGGAAGATTTGAATTGGATAATTACTCGTACTTACGCTATTGCTAGACTATATACCATCGTCCTCAGGTTAGTCAGGACACTTACGTAAAACCTACGTAAACTAATATCTACCACTGTCCCCTGGGTCGGGAGGACACTTACGTAAAACCTACGTAAACTCATACCTACTACTGTCTTCCAGGTCGGAAGGACACTTACGTAAAACCTACGTAAACCCCACGCGCACCACTGTCCTCGGGGAAGGGCACTCACGTAAAACCTACGTGACCTAGTACGTATTCCTGTTCTCGGGTTATGAAGAACACTTATGGTTACAATAGTCTAGTAAGGATAAACATGGGAAGCCCCCATTAGTAATAAATATAATCATGGGAAACCCCCACTATTAGTACATACATACATGGGAAGCCCCCACTAAATGAACATACGATTTTGCTATTTCGAACTTACTTTCTGTGAACTCGCTCAACTAGTTGTTGACTCTCTGCTGCATGCCTTGCAGGACCTTAGGTACATATGGAGCTTGCACAAGGGAGGAGCAGGTCGTTGTGGAGCATGGATCGTGGACGCCGTGTTAAAACTTTATAACACTTGAACTTATTACATACATTGGGTTTTCATATTATGCTTCCGCTACTTAAACTATGTTTGGTTTGAACATCAATTGTATTGAATTGGGTTTTTACGAACTACTTCGATTATTATATACTATGTTCAATATGATTGATGGCTTGATCCTGGTCAGTCACGCTCCCAAGCGGTGATACTCCGCGGGTGGATTTTGGGGGTGTGACAGCACATGCTATGTTTAACTAGAAATTTTAAGATGGTTTGTGCTAAAGGATGTAGGGTATAATAGGTTTTTCAAATAAAGGACTGTGACTGTAATTATTAAAGTTAAAGGGCATCTATTGCAATTCGATGCAAACATAAAGGACGAAAAGTGTAATTTATCCATTATATTATTTAACAGTGTTGACACAAACTTTGGAGTGTAGTATTCAAAGCATGTTGACCACGCTTTCCGGTTGATTTGATACTCTTTCTCCTTCATAACTAATGATAACCAATTGTGCCTTGTTTTGAAATAAGACTAAAACAGCTTAGCAGTTTTGTGATAAAACAACAAATTAGCTTTAAAAAAAATAGAAGTGACAGCTCATTTGCTAGATGAGATAAGTTAGGGATGAGATTTTTTACCGAAATATCGGTACCGTACCGATACCGTACCATACCGATCATAAACGGTACCGGTATCGGTAATAGAGTTTTTCGAATTTTGGTATCGGTATACAATATCAATACCGGTATTTTCGGTAAATACCGCCACTAATACCGAATATAATAATGAATTCCAATGGATTTTTAGGTTGGGCTACAAAGAGTCGACATTTACAATATGTTGTACTAATACATAATAAAACCTAAACCTAAAATGCTTTATGAGACTCTGCTATCAATCGAGAATCCATAATCCAAATCGATCTTTTCTTTATGGTATTCAAACATATTTGGTTGAATAAAAAAACGTGTGTTAATAGTCACCATATTTGGTTGAATTAATTTAATCCTCAAGTTGTTATAGATTTTATGAATATTGATATTATATACATCAATTATAAAACTAAGTTTCACTGCCGTATGTAATAGTCACCATATACATCAATTTTGTTAATTTAATCCATATTTGGTTGGATTAAATTAATCCACAAGTTCACCATATGTTGTAATGATATTCTAGTTGGATACGTATCCCAACTACCACCAAAATCGATCACACAAGCTCTAAGCATATCCTCCAGTGTTTGGATTGTTCTTTCAGATTGACCATCCGTTTGAGGATGATACGCTGTGCTCAAATTAAGTTGGGTTCCCATTGCAGATTGCATGGTTCTCCAAAAGTGAGACGAGAATCGAGCATCTCTGTCAGATATAATGTTCAAAGGAACACCATGTCGGGATATAATCTCATCCACATAGATTTTAGCGAGTTTGTCAGTAGATAGATCCTCACGGATTGGCAAGAAATGCGCTGACTTTGTAAGACAATCAACAACTACCCAAATGGCATCATGACCTTTCTTAGTGCGTGGCAACTTGGTAATGAGATCCATAGCAATGTTTTCCCATTTCCAAACCGGTATCTCTGGTTGCTCCAATAATCCAGAGGGATGTTGATGTTCAGCCTTAACCTTGAGACAAGTAAGGCATTTGGATACGTACAAGGCAATGTCTTTCTTCATACCCGGCCACCAGTACTGGGTTCGAAGATCCTTATACATTTGTCTGCACCAGGATGGATAGACTAACGAGACTTGTGAGCTTCATCCATTAACAAGGTGCGAAGATTATCTTGACTTGGGACCCACAAACGGTTCATGAAATAATACAACCCATTGTCTTTCAGTTCAAGATCAGGCTTAATATGATATGGTAACTCTTTACCCATCAAGTCTTGTGTAACACAAGTATGTTGAGCCTGAGAAATGCGGGTTTGAATATCAGATTGAACTTGAACACAATGAAGCTTGACTCGTTCTTTACGACTCAATGCGTCAGCCACAACATTCGCCTTACTAGGATGGTAGCGAATTTCGTAATCGTAGTCGTTTAGAAGTTCGACCCAACGGTCGTTGTCTCATGTTGAATTCCTTCTGATTGAAAATATGCTGGAGACTTTTGTGGTCTGTAAACACCACACATTTTGTACCATACAGGTAGTGTCTCCAGATTTTGAGAGCAAAAACTATTGCACCTAGCTCAAGATCATGAGTCGTGTAGTTCTTCTCGTGTACCTTCAGTTGTCTTAATGCATAGGCTATGACTTTGTTTCTTTGCATGAGAACACAACCAAGGCCTAAGTTGGATGCATCACAATATACGACAAAATCATCGTTGCCCTCAGGTAAAGATAGAATAAGTGCATCACAGAGTTTCTGTTTCAAGGTCTGAAAGGCTTCTTCCTGTTTGGATCCCCATTCAAAAGGTTTATTCTTCTGAGTTAAAGCAGTAAGAGGAACCGCAATCATGGAGAAGTTTTCAATAAAACGACAGTAATAACCTGCGAGACCAAGAAATGAACGAACCTCAGTAGGAGTAGTAGGTGTATCCCAATCCTTAATCGCACTGATTTTGGCGGGATCTACATGTATACCTTGTTTGTTAATGATGTGTCCCAAAAATTGAACTTCTTTAAGCCAGAATTCGCACTTGGAGAATTTGGCGAAAACTTGTTCTTTCTTTAGGAGTTCCATAGTAAGATGGAGATGTTGTTCATGATCGGCTCGTGTATTAGAATAGATCAAAATGTCATCAATGAAAACGATGATGAACTTGTCTAAATAAGGCTTACAAATCCTATTCATCAAGTCCATGAAAACAGCAGGAGCATTTGTTAAACCGAAGGGCATAACAGTGAACTCATAGTGACCATATCTTATGCGGCATGCAGTCTTGGGAATATCTTCCTCGAGTACACGAAGCTGATGATACCCAGAACGTAGATCAATCTTTGAAAAGCAAGTAGCACCCTGTAATTGATCAAAGAGATCATCAATGCGTGGTAGGGGATATCGATTCTTGATGGTGAGTTTTTTGAGCTCACGATAATCGATACACATCCTGAAAGATCCATATTTCTTCTTCACAAATAAAACGGGAGCACCCCATGGTGAAAAGCTAAGACGAATGAAACCTTTGTCAGAAAGCTCCTGAAGCTGTTTAGATAACTCTTGCATCTCAGACGATGCAAGACGATAAGGAGATTTAGCAATGGGATTAGCACCAGGTACAAAATCAATACGAAACTCAACTTGGCGTGCTGGGGGTAAACCAAGTAATTCTTTAGGAAATACTTCAGGATAATCCCAAACAACAGGGATGTCTTGAACAGTCTTACATTTGCCTTTCTCCTCTACGACATGCGCCAAGAAGGCCACATAGTTCTTACGTAGGTACTTTTGAGCTTGAGTACACGTCATGAGTTTAAGACTACTAGTAGGTTTCTCATTCTTGTCAGACGGTTTCTTGTCACCCTTCTTGTGGAGTTTACCCTTCCTGATCTGGGACTCAGTCAGGGTTGCATCTAGCTCAATGGCCTGACGAACAGTGGTAGGGTTGCTACCAGTAACGATATCTTGCACAGGGTCAGGCAGACCATCGACATACCTTTCAATGGCTTTATCCAGCGGGGTAACCATTGTGGGATATAGTAAACTCAACTCCTCATATCTGTCGATATAAGCACAGTGTTCACCACTGTCTTGTTTCGAATCATTAAATTCCCTTTCCAAAGCCCCGAGTTCGTGACGAGGAAAGAATTCCCTCTACAACAAAACTCTATAATAGCAAATATAACAAAAACTTAAAACTCGATTACCTAAATTTTTGTCTAGGGTTTTGTGAACTAATTCAAAGCACCCTCAAACGCTACTTGAGGGGCCTCCTCTTCATCTGAATGTGAACAGCTTGCAATCATTTTACAAACCTGAAATAAGAAAGTAAAAGAAATAAGACATGAAACCATAACATCCATCAATTTTAAGCAGAAAAAGAAATAAGATATACCGAAGAAAGATTACAAATAGAGGAGTATGTATACCAAATTAGTTCAAGTATCAAATACAAACCCGTAAACCTAAATAGATTGGAATCAAATCGAAGAAGAACACAGGAGTACGCGCCACCTCTCTACCCTAACCTTTGGTGTACTTGTCACTCTACTTTCTCTTTCAAACCAAATGAGGAGGCATGTAAAACGAAAAGCGGATAAGCATTAAAAGAGAAGGGTGTAGCTGAAACAAAAGAAGAGGTGCATAGCATCATCAATGAACAAAAATCCCAAGTATGTTATTACTGCAGTGCGTCAAAATATAGTACAGATTCCTTAAAATAAGAATTGGCTTTATATATGTTAATATTCCATGTATTTAAGTGACAATCCGAACTTTACCTTCACGTTCCACCTTATGTTGTAGTTTCGTGAACCTTATTAAACATGGTTTAATATATATAAATGAAATTGATTGTTAAAGTATATATGTGTGTACGTGAATAAGTGTGAAGATTGTTGCTAATAGGTTGATCAATATTAAATATGATAATATTTGTGCACATTGTGCGACAAAAGGTGCAGCCGCACACTCCTATCTAGCTCGCACCCCATTTAAATCAGGCCCAATCACAAGCCCACAAACTGTAACACCCTGTGTTTCGAAAGTCAAAGTCAAAGTCAAGATTAAAGTCAAAGGAAGAAAAGATTGCTAATTGCGATCTGTCACTCCTTGCTCAACTACTGTTTTGACTTATTTGACTGTAATCGAATCTTTTACTTTGTTTGCTTTAGTTGTATTATGTGGAGTATCTGTGAATAATCAAGGTTAACCGATGGTTATCGCATGTTTTATCGCTCTATCGCTTATCGCATCGCAATCGCATTCGCAACCCGAATTATGCGTTCTGGATATTGTTTTATGTGTGTGAGCTATTTATGTGTTACTTGTGCATGCTTAATTATGTTTATGTTGTGGTGATTAATCGAAACGCAATCGCAACTCTATCGTAATTGAATCGCAAAACGCTAAACGCCAGTTAATTATGATGATTGTATGTTAGATATAGTACACGTGTGTTCTTTATTAATCTATCGCATCGCTTGCTCGAAACACATCGCAACGCTCAACGCGCGAATCGAAACAACAAAACTCAACGCGCCGGACACCTGGATCGAATGGCCAACCGATCGAGTGATCATCCGATCGGATTGCCATCCGATCGAGTTGCCATCCGATCGAGTTGCCATCCGATCGGTGACCAATCCAATCCATGTGCACTTTCCTCTTTTGGAAACCCTATAAATACCCTCATGTCACATCATTTGTGATGTGACAGCACTCTTACTCGACCAACCACACTCAAGCCTTCTTTCTCTCGATTTCTCGCGATTCTTGTAAGTTTTCAACCTAAATCTTATACTTCTATGATCTACACGCACTCCTTCACCTTTGAATCTTAACTTTAAACCGTGAAATCAGTGGATTTGAGGTGTTCTAGGGTGATGTCATCAAGGGGTTCTTATGAACTTCAAGTGTTGGCCGCATTCCACCAAGAACAACTCAGATCTGAAGGATTTCCACATGAATCAACAATGTTTTCGCATAGATCTACACATATTCAGGGTTAAAAGGATTGAAAGATGGTTTTCTGACTTTTTTTCAACTCTTTTACACTCAATGCACTCAAAACCGATAGAATCGGAGCTCGTTCTGATCTTCTACTCCTTCTTAGTGATGTGTCGGTTCAAGATCTGGTTTCTATCAAAGAGACAACCGATTTTGGGTAAGCACGAACCACCGTCTCGAACAGTTGACTGGCCGGACTAGGGTGATTCCTGTTCGATCGGATCACCTGGGTCTTGACGAGGTTCTGTTGTTTAGTACGTTGTCAAACCATCTCGAACAAACCGCAAAACTTAACGAATTTTCAAGTTAGCAGCACGATCAGGTCGCGGGACGGATTGTCGTCGATCGGATTGCCCTCCGATCGAACTGCAATCCGATCGGATTGCACTTGAGGATTCAACACTTAAACTTTTTATTCAAACCTTTCAAAGATCATCAGTAACTAACGGATTGCCACCCCGATCGGATTGCAATCCGATCGAGTGACTATCCTGCTGTGAACTTGTTCTCACTAAGTGTCCTGCCAATCGGATCGCCAACCGATCGAACGACCGTTCGATCAATCAACCTGAAGGGTAGAGATAATTCTCTGTTTTCATAATGCTACAACGAAAACTTCAAAGCCATCATACACAAACACATCCTTACCAAACAAGATGTCAATCCAATCGAATGGACATCCGATCGGATGACTATCCGAACGGATTGACATCCGATCGAATGGCCAACCGATCGGATTACCATCCGACACTTGGTTCCTTTACACCATTTAACATGTCGCTCATCGTTTATGCTATCGTTGACTGTTCAGGCTAATCTCTCTCAGCGCTCCCTTCAATCCAAGAGAGTGTTTACTTGTTAAACACAATCTGTGAGTATACTCGAACCCTTTTTGCTTTACGCACTTTTAGGTGTTACATACGTTATCTATATTCAAATCTCCTCAATCACACAACGCAAACACTATTTATACGCTGACCGTTATTGCATGCTACGTGTTATTTGATGAATGCTTGTATGTTATGTTAACACAGTGATTGTTGCCTAACACCTTAGCAACGATAGTACTATAGTTTGGACTCAGCACCTATCGTGGACAGGGGTTGTTAAGGGCTTTACTTCACGTGTCTCAGTGGGTATATGTGTTGCACATTCTACAACTCGCAGTCACGTCTGTGCATATTTCTCTGTCGATAACCTACTTGCCTTCACTTTGTACATGTTACATGCTGGTTATACGTAAACTATTTCGAACTCTATTATACTATATCAAACTTGTATACTCACCTTTACACTATGTGTATTGACCTATATTTTAACGTATGTGACAGGTGCTTAGGATGATTGCTTGCTATGTGGAATCAAGTAGGAAAGGTCTAGAAACAAAGACAATTTATTTTTATTTAAATCTGAGTCATCGGAACAGTTTAATTGTTTTTGAGATAATATGTCTGTAATAATTATTTTGCTGGATATGTTTTGTATGGGACTTGACGATAAATATTCGGTAATATTAGTTGTTATGGATTTTTCTTGGACAATCTGTTTCGCTCAGTGCCATCCCCGATGTTTCTATCATCGGTTGGGGTGTGACAGATTGGTATCAGAGCCATAACTATGGGGAATTAGGCAAGACTCGACCTAGTCTGGGTTGATGTGTTAGAAATGACCTAATCTATAGTCTAAGTACCAACCGACCGACTTGTGCGAACCTAGTAGGGGTTCCGCACGAGCCTACTTGCTATTTCTCGCTCACACTCGCTGAACACTACACTATCAGTGCACTCTAATTTTCAAAAATGAACGAGTGATTAAGTCGAGATTAGGTGTGAGAACCACAAACTCTCGACTAAATCGCCTGTTCGACCCGCATTTTTATCTATAAACAGGAGAATTTGCGTTGAATCAGGAGTGAAATCCGTACTTTAACGCAAATTTTTCTTCTTTATTTTATCAAAATAGGAACTAAGCTGTTAAGTCAAGGGTGAAACCCAAACCTTGACGACTCGTTCTGATCTTTATTTTGGTTTTACAAAGCTCTCACCAAAGTCTCGACGGACTCCAACGACTTGAAGTACCACTGTAACTGGAAGGATGCGTGCCATTCGCCCAAATCGAGATGAGAGCATAGTCTCGAAAGCCAAAGTGTGTACTAAAGGTCCTTGGGAATAGTCGAATCACTTTGGGTAGTCAACGTCTATCAAGCCTTAGACAATCTATCCTCGATTTCAATCTCGCAATCAATGATTTTATATGATTCGATTCTGAGCCCGCAACTGTCGACTCTGATATTCGTCACTTTTTTGTGGATTTTATGTGTTTTTATGAGAGTTTACCTGTTTATGTGGTTTGATTTTTTGGTGATTATACGCTTTTCGCTTCTCGCCTTGATCGACACACACAACTCGCACTGCACATCTATTTCAATACGCTAACAAATCGCTGCTACTTGTGGATGATCGCATGTTGTGTTACTCGTTTATGCTATGTTACTCGTTGTGTACTCGCTAATCGCAATCGGTATTCTCGAACGCGCGGACTTTGAATGATAGGTTTCTGTGTTCTGACTGTCTCATGTGCTTCTGTGCCTTACATGTTTACGTGCTCCTACGTCCTTATGTGTTCTGTGATTATGTGCCTATGTGATTATGTGTTTGTATGGTTGATGTGTTCCTGCGCTTTAGTTGTAGTACGTGTGAGGTGAGATTCGATTTCTATGGCGCTGTCTATTGCAGACAATGTCGTAATTTGAATCGTTCCACTCCCGATCAGCTCACCGCAATCACGATGACAAACGCATCGCCTCTCTGGTCGCTAAGCAGATAGCGAAAGTCATCCCCTAGATTGTTAGTGAGCTGAATGAAAACGCTAGCAAATCTTCAGAAGAGTCCAGGACTGATTCACCTAAGTCTGCTTTTAGTTTCAAACAGTTCAAAGCTTTCGGTCCGAAGGAATTTACCGACGAAGATGGTCCAACAACCATGTTTCAATGGTTTAATTCGATTGAAGTCACCCTGCGTCAGAGCAACTGTCCTGAAAACCTCCGAACTGTTAACGCCACTGGCGTCTTCCAGTCCAGCGCTTTAGACTGGTGGACGTGTCACACCCCCAAAATCCACCCGCGGAGTATCACCGCTTGGAGGCGTGACATGACCAGGATCAAGACACCAATCATATTGAACATGTAACTAATAAGTAAAAGTAAATGTAATTCAACCCAACCAATATGAAAGGTGTTTAGCGGAAGCATAAAAATAAACCCAACATAAGTATGAATATGTAATGTCAAAAATGTTTAATCAACGCATTCACGATCCTTGTCCACAACGACTGCGCCTCCCAGTGCAAGCTCCATGTATACCTAACGACCTGCAAGGCATGCAACAAAGAGTCAACAACTAGTTGAGCGAGTTCACAGTGGGTTGTTTAGTAATAGTGTTCATTTCGTAAAACGTTTGTTTGTTTAGTAACCCATGTATCGTTTATAATTACATCGCGGCCCTCCAGGCATGTTTGCGAAGATTAGTGGGGGTTTCCCATGTATTGTAGACTAGTTTTATTTGTATCGCGGCCCTCCAGGAATGTGTGCGAAGTTTAGTATCAGTATCGCGGCCATTCCAGGCATGTGTGCGAAGATCAGTATCAGTATCGCGGCCATTACAGGCATGTGTGCGAAGAGTAGTGGGGGCTTCCCCATGTATCACTAGCCTAGCAGTATCGATAAGTGACCTTTCCCAAATGAGGTCAGTAGTACGTAATTCTCGTAACCATGTAAGTACAATCAATCAATCAAACCCATTCCCTACCCCGGGAATCCCATGCCTTAGTAAGAGTGTGAACTCACCTTGGTTTGCTCGGTTTGTTATTGTGCTTCTAGTGTTAATTAATGGTTAGGTCCGTTACACGTGACCTAAGGTACATTGCACATAAACTCAATGTAAGTGTTTACGTTTAATTAAGGTTTACAATTCCTTGGTGTCCAAACAACTGTGTTCCGTGTGATAACTGTTTACAGATTGACATGACATAGGTTGCACATACATACAGTAACATACAGTGGCATGCAAGGTGTTCCTCATACAGGGTTTTGAACTTAGCATTATAAGTAAACTCAGATCCCTAGTGTTAACATTAAGCTCTAATACTGGTGTTTACAATAAACTCGGGCACTTACATTTACATGAAATTCGGACTACAACACATCAAACTCGGACCAAACATCACCACTAAAGTTCGGACCATACATCATCAACAAAAATTCGGACATCTAGTCCTTGGGCAAAAACTCGGACCAACCAACAACAAAGCTCGGACCAAACACCCCCCACAAAACTCGGACCAAACATCACCTCTTAAAAGTCGGACCATACATTATTCATAAAATTCGGACCACACATCATTCACAAAACTCAGACCAAACAATAAATTCCAAAACTCGGATCAAGTATTCAACCTAAAACTCGGACCATGTGACTTCATAAAACCCTGACACAAATCTCCGGACTAACAATCATGCAAAATATTCAAAACCAAATCACAGTTTTCAATGGAACAGTTACAGGTTACGATCAAAACCCTACTTTTCATTCATTGGCAAATGCTGTAACCTAATCAACAATCAACCAATTCTAACATATCAGGCATCTCATTGTCAGGCATTTGATTACACAGCTATTCACAAACCATTTCACAATAATCAGGATGATCAATAAACACACAACCATTATTTGGAGAACTAGGGTTTGCAAGAATCAAATAACCAATGATTAACAACAAATAATCATTAAACATTTACCTTAGATTGATTCTAGATGGATTGGGAAATCAAGATTGATGTGAGAGAACTTGTGTAGCCAAGAATGATGAGAGTAATGGTTGTAGAGAGAATGATTTGAACTGCCGTATGATTGGAATTGGTGAGAATGATTAGGGTTGAGAGGTTTTGTTTTATTTTTCATTATTAACACTAAACACCCCTAAGTATCATCTTTTACCTAAAACACACACACCACATATAATTTACAGTCAAGGCACAAAGTTCTCATGTAAGTCAAATAATGCATAAAGTAATGCATAGTTCCATGCAATGCTAAAGATTGTGCGACCAACTTAATTGTGTTACGTTAAAGCATTAACCTGAAGTTACGGGTTGTCACATTATCCCCAACTTGAAAGAAATTTCGTCCTGAAATTTAGCATGCGGTTACTGAGGAGGCTAGTTGTGTTGTGTCGTTTACTGGTTTTCCTGGGGTGTCACATCATCCCCCCGTTGATTTGGAATTTCGTCCCGAAATTCTGTAGTAGCTTCGGCCTCAGTAGTAGTTGCATCGTTCTGAAATAACTGGGGATATTTGAGTTTCATTTGGTCTTCTCGTTCCCAGGTAAACTCTGGGCCACGACGGGAGTTCCAACGAACTCGTACAAGAGGTATTCTAGTGTTCTTAAGGACCTTAACATCCCGGTCCGTGATTTCAACAGGTTCCTCGACGAAATGTAACTGTTTGTCGATAGTGAGTTCCTTCAAAGGAACTATGAGGGTCTCATCTGAATGACACTTCTTCAGATTCGACACGTGGAAAACGTTATGAACTGCACCGAGTTCTGCTGGTAGGTTCAGTTTGTAGGCCACTTTGCCTATTCTTTCAATGATTTCGAACGGTCCAACATACCGCGGATGAGCTTGCCTCGTTTACCAAAACGAACCACACCCTTCCAGGGTGAGACTTTGAGTAGCACTCGATCCCCAACTTGGAACTCGAGTGGTTTTTCTACGTTTATCAGCGTAGCTTTTCTGACGGTCACGAGCTGCCGCCATGCGTTGTCGTATCTGTGCAATTCGTTCAGTAGCATCAACTACAAGTTCAGGACCTGTGATTTGACTATCGCTTACCTCTGCCCAACAAAGAGGTGATCGGCATTTACGCACGTACAATGCCTCGAATGGAGCGGCTTGTATGCTGGTGTGGTAACTGTTGTTGTACGAAAACTCCACTAACGGGAGATGTTTTTCCCAGCTGTTGCCGAAATCGATAACACACGCCCGAAGCATGTCTTCTATAGTCTGGATAGTGCGCTCAGACTGCCCATCCGTCTGAGGATGATAAGCTGTGCTCATGTCTAGCCGAGAGCCAAAAGATTTGTGCATCGCTTGCCACAGTTCTGAAGTGAATCGTACATCACGATCTGAGATAATAGAGGTTGGTACTCCATGCCTCGAAACAACTTCTTTCAAGTAAATGTCTGCTAATGTAGAGAACTTATCGGTTTCCTTGATAGCCAAGAAGTGAGCAGACTTTGTGAGTCGATCCACGATCACCCAAATAGTATCGTTCCCCCGCTGGGATCTAGGCAGGCCGGTAACAAAATCCATGGAAATTTCCTCCCATTTCCATTGTGGTATCTTTGGTTGCTGAAGTAGGCCTGATGGTTTCTGGTATTCCGTCTTGACCCTTGCGCAGATCAAACACTTGCCGACGTAAGTTGCTATGTGGGCCCTCGTGCTAGGCCACCAGTACGTAGTTCTAAGATCGTAGTACATTTTATCCGAACCTGGATGTACTGAGTAGCGGGACTTATGAGCTTCATCCATTACCAGCTCACGTAAGTTGCCATAATGTGGAACCCAAATGCGTCCTGTTATGTAGTAGGCGCCGTCTTCCCTTTGTTCTAACCGTTGCCTTGAGCCGCGTAGGGCTTCAGTCCTGACGTTTTCTGGTTTCAATGCTCCTACCCGAGCATCTCGTATCTGTGCAGGAAGACTAGACTGAATAGTAAGTTGTAATGCTCGCACGCGTCTAGGCGTAGTGTCTTTCCGACTGAGGGCGTCTGCCACAACATTGGCTTTACCTGGATGGTACTTGATGGCGCATTCATAATCGTTAAGTAAGTCGACCCATCGACGTTGCCGCATGTTTAATTCCTTCTGCTTGAAGATATGCTCGAGACTCCTGTGATCGGTGTAGATAGTGCACTTGGTACCGTACAGGTAGTGTCGCCATATCTTAAGCGCGAAAACAACAGCTCCAAGTTCTAAATCATGTGTAGTGTAGTTCTGCTCGTGAACTTTAAGTTAGCGCGAGGCGTAAGCAATGACTTTATCCCTTTGCATCAATACACAACCAAGACCCTGAATCGACGCATCGCAGTAGACCACAAAATCGTCTGTGCCCTCTGGCAATGAGAGAATAGGTGCGCTGCATAGCCTATCCTTTAGGTGTTGAAAAGCCGTTTCTTGTGTATTACCCCAACGATAGGTAACACCTTTCTGTGTCAGTAATGTAAGCGGCTGTGCGATCTTTGAGAAGTCTTTGATGAACCGTCTGTAATAACCCGCCAAACCCAAGAATTGGCGTATTTCCGTTGGTGTACGCGGTGCAGGCCAGGTCCTGATCGAATCTACCTTGGATGGATCGACATGAATCCCATCCTTGTTTACCACATGGCCCAAAAAGTGGACTTCACGAAGCCAGAAGTCGTATTTTGAAAACTTGGCATACAGTTGTTCCTTTCGTAGAAGTTCCAAGATAAGTCGTAGATGCTGCTCGTGTTCCTCCTGACTCTTGGAGTAGATCAGAATGTCGTCGATGAAAACAATTACAAACTTATCTAAATAAGGCTTGCACACCCTGTTCATAAGATCCATGAAAACTGCAGGCGCGTTCGTTAGCCCGAATGGCATGACTAGAAACTCGTAGTGGCCGTAGCGAGTTCTGAATGCTGTCTTAGAGACGTCCTCATCCCGGACTCTCAGCTGATGGTAACCTGACCTCAGGTCAATCTTGGAGTAGTAGCTAGACCCTTGCAGCTGGTCGAATAAGTCATCAATACGTGGCAGAGGGTAGCGGTTCTTCACTGTCACCTAGTTGAGTTCGCGATAATCTATGCACATCCTGAAGGTACCGTCCTTCTTTTTCACGAATAACACTGGAGCTCCCCAAGGCGAAGAGCTGGGACGAATAAAGCCCTTATCCAAGAGCTGTTGCAATTGCCTAGACAGTTCTTCCAGTTCGGTTGGAGCTAATCGATACGTTGCGCGAGCTATTGGTGCTGCTCCAGGAGCTAATTCAATCTGAAATTCGACCTGGCGATGAGGCGGTAGACCAGGTAAGTCTTCAGGAAACACTTGAGGAAAGTCGCGTACAACTGGAATATCCTCTAATCTCCTCTCTTTCTTTGATGCGTCTATAACAAGTGCCAAAATGGCAGTGTGACCCTTTCGTAAACATTTCTGAGCCTTCAGGAAAGAGATGATGCCAACCACAGCACCACTCTTGTCGCCTTGCTCTTCGAGAGGTTCCTTACCAGAACGGGGAATACGAACAATCTTCTCCTTGCATAAGATCTCGGCTTGTTGCTGGGATAACCAATCCATACCAATGACGATGTTGAAACTACCCAGAACTATGGGAATGAGGTCGATGGAGAAAGTCTGACCAGCTAAGACGATGTTACAACCCCTGACTACGTGTGTGGCCTCTAAACTTTTACCATTGGCTATCTCTACGACATGTTTGGTGTCTAAGGGTGTTGGTGTACGTTTTAACATTTGACTAACTTTCAGAGACACATAACGGGTATCCGCACCCGAATCAAACAATACAGAAACATAAAAGTCCTCGAGAAGAAACTTACCCATAACCACGTTAGGATCATTCCTTGCGTCACCCTGCCCCAGCACGAACACACGACCCCTAGCATCGTTGCCATTATTGTTTCCCCCGTTGTTGTTGCCATTGCCCTGATTGTTGTTATTGTTGTTGTTCTGGTTTAACTGGGGGCAGTCACGTTTGAAGTGGCCTTCAGCACCACATTGATAGCATCCTCTGTTGCCTCGCTGCTGTTGTTGCTGCTGGTTTCGTGGAGTAGGTGGTTGTTGTTACTGATTCTGATTTGCAGGTCGTGAGCTCCTGAAATCTTTAGCCTCATGACCAAACTTGAGGCACCGCTGACAACGACCCTTGTTGCACTGTCCGTTGTGGTGCTTGTTGCAAGTATTGCACCGTGGGAGATTTCCCCGATATCCACCCTGTCTTTGATTGCCCGAAGATTGTTGACCAGGGCTCTGGTAGTTATCAGTCCTGCGCTGCTGAACCTGAGACTGAGCTGTAGCTGAACCTTTGCTGGAATCCCCATCCCATTTCCGCTTGTTATCACTGGGAGTAGCGGAAATAGTAGCATCGGTAGCACTGATACGTTTAGGCAGCCTGTTCTGTTCCACTGCCTGATCTGTGAGGCGATGAGCAAGACGCTGAATATCCTGGATGTTAGCAAGGTTGGCCGATGTCACGTGGCTTTGAATTTCTGGTGCCAACCCTTTGAGATACAACTCAATACGTCTGATAGGAGGGTCCACCATAGTGGGACACAGAATGGCCAGCTCGTTTGACCGTTTAGTATATGCCTCGATTTCCGACCCCGTCATTTTCAAATGAAAGAACTCCACCTCTAACTTGTGGATGTCGTCATGTGTGTAGTATTCCCGTTTAATCAGCTCCTTGAAATCATTCCAAGGAGTGGCGTTAGCAGCTGCCAATCCTAAAAGTTGAACTTGCGCATTCCACCAAGTCAGCGCGATTCCTTCCAGTGTGCCAGTGGCGTACTTCACCCTGCGAGCCTCAGGACATTCACACATCTCAAACACAGACTCGAGCTTTTCAAACCAATGGAGGAGTCCCACTGCTCCCTCCTTGCCACTGAACGTGCTTGGACGACAGTCCATGAAGTTCTTGAAAGTGCAAACAGGTGGCTGAGTGTGTTGACCTCCTGCTTGTGCGGCTGCAAGTGCCGCAGCAACTTGTTCGTTAATGAGAGCCGTCAACTGGGCTTGTGTCAAGTTAATGCGTCCAGCCATGATCTTCATAGCAAAGGTAACATAAGTGAGAGAGCGTTCGCGAATAATGCGATGACAGAAGAGAGTAAGCACACAAGTGTTCTCAAGCAATAACGAATAGTAGGCAATGTAATCTAAGCATACCACGAGCAAAGTTCTATGTAATTCTAGCAAGTAGGTAAAGTAAACATGAATAGTAGTACCTATGATGTTGAGCCTTGCACGTGGAGCGAAGCGTCGTTGTGGATCGTTGAGCACTGTATTGGTTATAGTCCGGTTTTAATAAAAACGTTTTCCCCATATTAAAACCAAGTTCTGTATAACCAATGGCTCTGATACCAATCTGTCACACCCCCAAAATCCACCCGCGGAGTATCAGCGCTTGGAGGCGTGACATGACCAGGATCAAGCCACCAATCATATTGAACATGTAACTAATAAGTAAAAGTAAATGTAATTCAACCCAACCAATATGAAAGGTGTTTAAAACATAATTGCGATATCACTGTTTAGTGGAAGCATAAAAATAAACCCAACATAAGTATGAATATGTAATGTCAAAAATGTTTAATCAACGCATTCACTATCCTTGTCTATAACGACTGCGCCTCCCAGTGCAAGCTCCATGTATACCTAACGACCTGCAAGGCATGTAACAAAGAGTCAACAACTAGTTGAGCGAGTTCACAGTGGGTTGTTTAGTAATAGTGTTCATTTCGTAAGACGTTTGTTTGTTTAGTAACCCATGTATCGTTTATAATTACATCGCGGCCCTCCAGGCATGTTTGCGAAGATTAGTGGGGGTTTCCCATGTATTGTAGACTAGTTTTATTTGTATCGCGGCCCTCCAGGCATGTGTGCGAAGTTTAGTATCTGTATCGCGGCCATTCCAGGCATGTGTGCGAAGATCAGTATCAGTATCGCGGCCATTACAGGCATGTGTGCGAAGAGTAGTGGGGGCTTCCCCATGTATCACTAGTCTAGCAGTATCGATAAGTGACCTTTCCCAAATGAGGTCAGTAGTACGTAATTCTCGTAACCATGTAAGTACAATCAATCAATCAAACCCATTCCCTACCCCGGGAATCCCATGCCTTAGTAAGAGTGTGAACTCACCTTGGTTTGTTCGGTTTGTTATTGTACTTCTAGTGTTAATTAATGGTTAGGTCCGTTACACGTGACCTAAGGTACATTGCACATAAACTCAATGTAAGTGTTTACGTTTAATTAAGGTTTACAATTCCTTGGTGTCCAAACAACTGTGTTTCGTGTGATAATTGCTTACAGATTGACATGACATAGGTTGCACATACATACAGTAACATACAGTGGCATGCAAGGTGTTCCTCATACAGGGTTTTGAACTTAGCATTATAAGTAAACTCAGATCCCTAGTGTTAACATTAAGCTCTAATACTGGTGTTTACAATAAACTCGGGCACTTACATTTACATGAAATTCGGACTACACGCACACACATCAAACTCGGACCAAACATCACCACTAAAGTTCGGACCATACATCATCAACAAAAATTCGGACATCTAGTCCTTGGGCAAAAACTCGGACCAACCAACAACAAAGCTCGGACCAAACACCCCCCACAAAACTCGGACCAAACATCACCTCTTAAAAGTCGGACCATACATTATTCATAAAATTCGGACCACACATCATTCACAAAACTCGGACCAAACAATAAATCCCAAAACTCGGATCAAGTATTCAACCTAAAACTCGGACCATGTGACTTCATAAAACCCTGACACAAATCTCTGGACTAACAATCATGCAAAATATTCAAAACCAAATCACAGTTTTCAATGGAACAGTTACAGGTTACGATCAAAACCCTACTTTTCATTCATTGGAAAATGCTGTAACCTAATCAACAATCAACCAATTCTAACATATCAGGCATCTCATTGTCATGCATTTGATTACACAACTATTCACAAACCATTTCACAATAATCAGGATGATCAATAAACACAGAACCATTATTTGGAGAACTAGGGTTTGCAAGAATCAAATAACCAATGATTAACAACAAATAATCATTAAACATTTACCTTAGATTGATTCTAGATGGATTGGGAAATCAAGATTGATGCGAGAGAACTTGTGTAGCCAAGAATGATGAGAGTAATGGTTGTAGAGAGAATGATTTGAACTGCCGTATGATTGGAATTGGTGAGAATGATTAGGGTTGAGAGGTTTTGTTTTATTTTTCATTATTAACACTAAACACCCCTAAGTATCATCTTTTACCTAAAACACACACACCACATATAATTTACAGTCAAGGCACAAAGTTCTCATGTAAGTCAAATAATGCATAAAGTAATGCATAGTTCCATGCAATGCTAAAGATTGTGCGACCAACTTAATTGTGTTACGTTAAAGCATTAACCTGAAGTTACGGGTTGTCACATTATCCCCAACTTGAAAGAAATTTCATCCTGAAATTTAGCATGCGGTTACTGAGGAGGCTAGTTGTGTTGTGTCGTTTACTGGTTTTCCTGGGGTGTCACATCATCCCCCCGTTGATTTGGAATTTCGTCCCGAAATTCTGTAGTAGCTTCGGCCTCAGTAGTAGTTGCATCGTTCTGAAATAACTGGGGATATTTGAGTTCCATTTGGTCTTCTCGTTCCCAGGTAAACTCTGGGCCACAACGGGAGTTCCAACGAACTCGTACAAGAGGTATTCTAGTGTTCTTAAGGACCTTAACATCCCGGTCCGTGATTTCAACAGGTTCCTCGACGAAATGTAACTGTTCGTCGATAGTGAGTTCCTTCAAAGGAACTATGAGGGTCTCATCTGAAAGACACTTCTTCAGATTCGACACGTGGAAAACGTTATGAACTGCACCGAGTTCTGCTGGTAGGTTCAGTTTGTAGGCCACTTTGCCTATTCTTTCAATGATTTCGAACGGTCCAACATACCACGGATGAGCTTGCCTCGTTTACCAAAACGAACCACACCCTTCCAGGGTGAGACTTTGAGTAGCACTCGATCCCCAACTTGGAACTCGAGTGGTTTTTCTACGTTTATCAGCGTAGCTTTTCTGACGGTCACGAGCTGCCGCCATGCGTTGTCGTATCTGTGCAATTCGTTCAGTAGCATCAACTACAAGTTCAGGACCTGTGATTTGACTATCGCTTACCTCTGCCCAACAAAGAGGTGATCGGCATTTACGCACGTACAATGCCTCGAATGGAGCGGCTTGTATGCTGGTGTGGTAACTGTTGTTGTACGAAAACTCCACTAACGGGAGATGTTTTTCCCAGCTGTTGCCGAAATCGATAACACACGCCCGAAGCATGTCTTCTAGAGTCTGGATAGTGCGCTCAGACTGCCCATCCATCTGAGGATGATAAGCTGTGCTCATGTCTAGCCGAGAGCCAAAAGATTTGTGCATCGCTTGCCACAGTTCTGAAGTGAATCGTACATCACGATCTGAGATAATAGAGGTTGGTACTCCATGCCTCGAAACAACTTCTTTCAAGTAAATGTCTGCTAATGTAGAGAACTTATCAGTTTCCTTGATAGCCAAGAAGTGAGCAGACTTTGTGAGTCGATCCACGATCACCCAAATAGTATCGTTCCCCCGCTGGGATCTAGGCAGGCCGGTAACAAAATCCATGGAAATTTACTCCCATTTCCATTGTGGTATCTTTGGTTGCTGAAGTAGGCCTGATGGTTTCTGGTATTCCGTCTTGACCCTTGCGCAGATCAAACACTTGCCGACGTAAGTTGCTATGTGGGCCCTCGTGCTAGGCCACCAGTACGTAGTTCTAAGATCGTAGTACATTTTATCCGAACCTGGATGTACTGAGTAGCGGGACTTATGAGCTTCATCCATTACCAGCTCGCGTAAGTTGCCATAATGTGGAACCCAAATGCGTCCTGTTATGTAGTAGGCGCCGTCTTCCCTTTGTTCTAACCGTTGCCTTGAGCCGCGTAGGGCTTCAGTCCTGACGTTTTCTGGTTTCAATGCTCCTACCTGAGCATCTCGTATCTGTGAAGGAAGACTAGACTGAATAGTAAGTTGTAATGCTCGCACGCGTCTAGGCGTAGAGTCTTTCCGACTGAGGGCGTCTGCCACAACATTGGCTTTGCCTGGATGGTACTTGATGGCGCATTCATAATCGTTAAGTAAGTCGACCCATCGACGTTGCCGCATGTTTAATTCCTTCTGCTTGAAGATATGCTCGAGACTCCTGTGATCGGTGTAGATAGTGCACTTGGTACCGTACAGGTAGTGTCGCCATATCTTAAGCGCGAAAACAACAGCTCCAAGTTCTAAATCATGTGTAGTGTAGTTCTGCTCGTGAACTTTAAGTTGGCGCGAGGCGTAAGCAATGACTTTATCCCTTTGCATCAATACACAACCAAGACCCTGAATCGACGCATCGCAGTAGACCACAAAATCGTCTGTGCCCTCTGGCAATGAGAGAATAGGTGCGCTGCATAGCCTATCCTTTAGGTGTTGAAAAGCCGTTTCTTATGTATTACCCCAACGATAGGTAACACCTTTCTGTGTCAGTAATATAAGCGGCTGTGCGATCTTTGAGAAGTCTTTGATGAACCGTCTGTAATAACCCGCCAAACCCAAGAATTGGCGTATTTCCGTTGGTGTACGCGGTGCAGGCCAGTTCCTGATCGAATCTACCTTGGATGGATCGACATGAATCCCATCCTTGTTTACCACATAGCCCAAAAAGTGGACTTCACGAAGCCAGAAGTCGTATTTTGAAAACTTGGCATACAGTTGTTCCTTAAGTAGAAGTTCCAAGATAAGTCGTAGATGCTGCTCGTATTCCTCCTGACTCTTGGAGTAGATCAGAATGTCGTCGATGAAAACAATTACAAACTTTTCTAAATAAGGCTTGCACACCCTGTTCATAAGATCCATGAAAACTGCAGGCGCGTTCGTTAGCCCGAATGGCATGACTAGAAACTCGTAGTGGCCGTAGCGAGTTCTGAATGCTGTCTTAGAGACGTCCTCATCCCGGACTCTCAGCTGATGGTAACCTGACCTCAGGTCAATCTTGGAGTAGTAGCTCGACCCTTGCAGCTGGTCGAATAAGTCATCAATACGTGGCAGAGGGTAGCGGTTCTTCACTGTCACCTAGTTGAGTTCGCGATAATCTATGCACATCCTGAAGGTACCGTCCTTCTTTTTCACGAATAACACTGGAGCTCCCCAAGGCGAAGAGCTGGGACGAATAAAGCCCTTATCCAAGAGCTGTTGCAATTGCCTAGACAGTTCTTCCAGTTCGGTTGGAGCTAATCGATACGTTGCGCGAGCTATTGGTGCTGCTCCAGGAGCGAATTCAATCTGAAATTCGACCTGGCGATGAGGCGGTAGACCAGGTAAGTCTTCAGGAAACACTTGAGGAAAGTCGCGTACAACTGGAATATCCTCTAATCTCCTCTCTTTCTTTGATGCGTCTATAACAAGTGCCAAAATGGCAGTGTGACCCTTTCGTAAACATTTTTGAGCCTTCAGGAAAGAGATGATGCCAACCACAGCACCACTCTTGTCGCCTTGCACTTCGAGAGGTTCCTTACCAGAACGGGGAATACGAACAATCTTCTCCTTGCATAAGATCTCGGCTTGTTGCTGGGATAACCAATCCATACCAATGACGATGTTGAAACTACCCAGAACTATGGGAATGAGGTCTATGGAGAAAGTCTGACCAGCTAAGACGATGTTACAACCCCTGACTACGTGTGTGGCCTCTAAACTTTTACCATTGGCTATCTCTACGACATGTTTGGTGTCTAAGGGTGTTGGTGTACGTTTTAACATTTGACTAACTTTCAGAGACACATAACGGGTATCCGCACCCGAATCAAACAATACAGAAACATAAAAGTCGTCGAGAAGAAACTTACCTATAACCACGTTAGGATCATTCCTTGCGTCACCCTGACCCAGCACGAACACACGACCCCTAGCATCGTTGCCATCATTGTTTCCCCGGTTGTTGTTGCCATTGCCCTTATTGTTGTTATTGTTGTTGTTCTGGTTCTGGTTTAACTGGGGGCAGTCACGTTTGAAGTGGCCTTCAGCACCACATTGATAGCATCCTCTGTTGCCTCGCTGCTGTTGTTGCTGCTGGTTTCGTGGAGTAGGTGGTTGTTGTTACTGATTCTGATTTGCAGGTCGTGAGCTCCTGAAATCTTTAGCCTCATGACCAAACTTGAGGCACCGCTGACAACGACCCTTGTTGCACTGTCCGTTGTGGTGCTTGTTGCAAGTATTGCACCGTGGGAGATTTCCCCGATATCCACCCTGTCTTTGATTGCCCGAAGATTGTTGACCAGGGCTCTGGTAGTTATCAGTCCTGCGCTGCTGAACCTGAGACTGAGCTGTAGCTGAACCTTTGCTGGAATCCCCATCCCATTTCCGCTTGTTATCACTGGGAGTAGCGGAAATAGTAGCATCGGTAGCACTGATACGTTTAGGCAGCCTGTTCTGTTCCACTGCCTGATCTGTGAGGCGATGAGCAAGACGCTGAATATCCTGGATGTTAGCAAGGTTGGCCGATGTCACGTGGCTTTGAATTTCTGGTGCCAACCCTTTGAGATACAACTCAATACGTCTGATAGGAGGGTCCACCATAGTGGGACACAGAATGGCCAGCTCGTTTGACCGTTTAGTATATGCCTCGATTTCCGACCCCGTCATTTTCAAATGAAAGAACTCCACCTCTAACTTGTGGATGTCGTCATGTGTGTAGTATTCCCGTTTAATCAGCTCCTTGAAATCATTCCAAGGAGTGGCGTTAGCAGCTGCCAATCCTAAAAGTTGAACTTGCGCATTCCACCAAGTCAGCGCGATTCCTTCCAGTGTGCCAGTGGCGTACTTCACCCTGCGAGCCTCAGGACATTCACACATCTCAAACACAGACTCGAGCTTTTCAAACCAATGGAGGAGTCCCACTGCTCCCTCCTTGCCACTGAACGTGCTTGGACGACAGTCCATGAAGTTCTTGAAAGTGCAAACAGGTGGCTGAGTGTGTTGACCTCCTGCTTGTGCGGCTGCAAGTGCCGCAGCAACTTGTTCGTTAATGAGAGCCGTCAACTGGGCTTGTGTCAAGTTAATGCGTCCAGCCATGATCTTCATAGCAAAGGTAACATAAGTGAGAGAGCGTTCGCGAATAATGCGATGACAGAAGAGAGTAAGCACACAAGTGTTCTCAAGCAATAACGAATAGTAGGCAATGTAATCTAAGCATACCACGAGCAAAGTTCTATGTAATTCTAGCAAGTAGGTAAAGTAAACATGAATAGTAGTACCTATGATGTTGAGCCTTGCACGTGGAGCGAAGCGTCGTTGTGGATCGTTGAGCACTGTATTGGTTATAGTCCGGTTTTAATAAAAACGTTTTCCCCATATTAAAACCAAGTTCTGTATAACCAATTGCTCTGATACCAATCTGTCACACCCCCAAAATCCACCCGCGGAGTATCAGCGCTTGGAGGCGTGACATGACCAGGATCAAGCCACCAATCATATTGAACATGTAACTAATAAGTAAAAGTAAATGTAATTCAACCCAACCAATATGAAAGGTGTTTAAAACATAATTGCAATATCACTGTTTAGTGGAAGCATAAAAATAAACCCAACATAAGTATGAATATGTAATGTCAAAAATGTTTAATCAACGCATTCACGATCCTTGTCTATAACGACTGCGCCTCCCAGTGCAAGCTCCATGTATACCTAACGACCTGCAAGGCATGTAACAAAGAGTCAACAACTAGTTGAGCGAGTTCACAGTGGGTTGTTTAGTAATAGTGTTCATTTCGTAAGACGTTTGTTTGTTTAGTAACCCATGTATCGTTTATAATTACATCGCGGCCCTCCAGGCATGTTTGCGAAGATTAGTGGGGGTTTCCCATGTATTGTAGACTAGTTTTATTTGTATCGCGGCCCTCCAGGCATGTGTGCGAAGTTTAGTATCAGTATCGCGGCCATTCCAGGCATGTGTGCGAAGATCAGTATCAGTATCGCGGCCATTACAGGCATGTGTGCGAAGAGTAGTGGGGGCTTCCCCATGTATCACTAGTCTAGCAGTATCGATAAGTGACCTTTCCCAAATGAGGTCAGTAGTACGTAATTCTCGTAACCATGTAAGTACAATCAATCAATCAAACCCATTCCCTACCCCGGGAATCCCATGCCTTAGTAAGAGTGTGAACTCACCTTGGTTTGTTCGGTTTGTTATTGTGCTTCTAGTGTTAATTAATGGTTAGGTCCGTTACACGTGACCTAAGGTACATTGCACATAAACTCAATGTAAGTGTTTACGTTTAATTAAGGTTTACAATTCCTTGGTGTCCAAACAACTGTGTTCCGTGTGATAATTGTTTACAGATTGACATGACATAGGTTGCACATACATACAGTAACATACAGTGGCATGCAAGGTGTTCCTCATACAGGGTTTTGAACTTAGCATTATAAGTGAACTCAGATCCCTAGTGTTAACATTAAGCTCTAATACTGGTGTTTACAATAAACTCGGGCACTTACATTTACATGAAATTCGGACTACACGCACACACATCAAACTCGGACAAAACATCACCACTAAAGTTCGGACCATACATCATCAACAAAAATTCGGACATCTAGTCCTTGGGCAAAAACTCGGACCAACCAACAACAAAGCTCGGACCAAACACCCCCCACAAAACTCGGACCAAACATCACCTCTTAAAAGTCGGACCATACATTATTCATAAAATTCGGACCACACATCATTCACAAAACTCAGACCAAACAATAAATCCCAAAACTCGGATCAAGTATTCAACCTAAAACTCGGACCATGTGACTTCATAAAACCCTGACACAAATCTCCGGACTAACAATCATGCAAAATATTCAAAACCAAATCACAGTTTTCAATGGAACAGTTACAGGTTACGATCAAAACCTTACTTTTCATTCATTGGAAAATGCTGTAACCTAATCAACAATCAACCAATTCTAACATATCAGGCATCTCATTGTCATGCATTTGATTTCACAACTATTCACAAACCATTTCACAATAATCAGGATGATCAATAAACACAGAACCATTATTTGGAGAACTAGGGTTTGCAAGAATCAAATAACCAATGATTAACAACAAATAATCATTAAACATTTACCTTAGATTGATTCTAGATGGATTGGGAAATCAAGATTGATGCGAGAGAACTTGTGTAGCCAAGAATGATGAGAGTAATGGTTGTAGAGAGAATGATTTGAACTGCCGTATGATTGGAATTGGTGAGAATGATTAGGGTTGAGAGGTTTTGTTTTATTTTTCATTATTAACACTAAACACCCCTAAGTATCATCTTTTACCTAAAACACACACACCACATATAATTTACAGTCAAGGCACAAAGTTCTCATGTAAGTCAAATAATGCATAAAGTAATGCATAGTTCCATGCAATGCTAAAGATTGTGCGACCAACTTAATTGTGTTACGTTAAAGCATTAACCTGAAGTTACGGGTTGTCACATTATCCCCAACTTGAAATAAATTTCATCCCGAAATTTAGCATGCGGTTACTGAGGAGGCTAGTTGTGTTGTGTCGTTTACTGGTTTTCCTGGGGTGTCACATCATCCCCCCGTTGATTTGGAATTTCGTCCCGAAATTCTGTAGTAGCTTCGGCCTCAGTAGTAGTTGCATCGTTCTGAAATAACTGGGGATATTTGAGTTCCATTTGGTCTTCTCGTTCCCAGGTAAACTCTGGGCCACGACGGGAGTTCCAACGAACTCGTACAAGAGGTATTCTAGTGTTCTTAAGGACCTTAACATCCCGGTCCGTGATTTCAACAGGTTCCTCGACGAAATGTAACTGTTCGTCGATAGTGAGTTCCTTCAAAGGAACTATGAAGGTCTCATCTGAAAGACACTTCTTCAGATTCGACACGTGGAAAACGTTATGAACTGCACCGAGTTCTGCTGGTAGGTTCAGTTTGTAGGCCACTTTGCCTATTCTTTCAATGATTTCGAACGGTCCAACATACCACGGATGAGCTTGCCTCGTTTACCAAAACGAACCACACCCTTCCAGGGTGAGACTTTGAGTAGCACTCGATCCCCAACTTGGAACTCGAGTGGTTTTTCTACGTTTATCAGCGTAGCTTTTCTGACGGTCACGAGCTGCCGCCATGCGTTGTCGTATCTGTGCAATTCGTTTAGTAGCATCAACTACAAGTTCAGGACCTGTGATTTGACTATCGCTTACCTCTGCCCAACAAAGAGGTGATCGGCATTTACGCACGTACAATGCCTCGAATGGAGCGGCTTGTATGCTGGTGTGGTAACTGTTGTTGTACGAAAACTCCACTAACGGGAGATGTTTTTCCCAGCTGTTGCCGAAATCGATAACACACGCCCGAAGCATGTCTTCTAGAGTCTGGATAGTGCGCTCAGACTGCCCATCCATCTGAGGATGATAAGCTGTGCTCATGTCTAGCCGAGAGCCAAAAGATTTGTGCATCGCTTGCCACAGTTCTGAAGTGAATCGTACATCACGATCTGAGATAATAGAGGTTGGTACTCCATGCCTCGAAACAACTTCTTTCAAGTAAATGTCTGCTAATGTAGAGAACTTATCAGTTTCCTTGATAGCCAAGAAGTGAGCAGACTTTGTGAGTCGATCCACGATCACCCAAATAGTATCGTTCCCCCGCTGGGATCTAGGCAGGCCTGTAACAAAATCCATGGAAATTTACTCCCATTTCCATTGTGGTATCTTTGGTTGCTGAAGTAGGCCTGATGGTTTCTGGTATTCCGTCTTGACCCTTGCGCAGATCAAACACTTGCCGACGTAAGTTGCTATGTGGGCCCTCGTGCTAGGCCACCAGTACGTAGTTCTAAGATCGTAGTACATTTTATCCGAACCTGGATGTACTGAGTAGCGGGACTTATGAGCTTCATCCATTACCAGCTCGCGTAAGTTGCCATAATGTGGAACCCAAATGCGTCCTGTTATGTAGTAGGCGCCGTCTTCCCTTTGTTCTAACCGTTGCCTTGAGCCGCGTAGGGCTTCAGTCCTGACGTTTTCTGGTTTCAATGCTCCTACCTGAGCATCTCGTATCTATGAAGGAAGACTAGACTGAATAGTAAGTTGTAATGCTCGCACGCGTCTAGGCGTAGAGTCTTTCCGACTGAGGGCGTCTGCCACAACATTGGCTTTGCCTGGATGGTACTTGATGGCGCATTCATAATCGTTAAGTAAGTCGACCCATCGACGTTGCCGCATGTTTAATTCCTTCTGCTTGAAGATATGCTCGAGACTCCTGTGATCGGTGTAGATAGTGCACTTGGTACCGTACAGGTAGTGTCGCCATATCTTAAGCGCGAAAACAACAGCTCCAAGTTCTAAATCATGTGTAGTGTAGTTCTGCTCGTGAACTTTAAGTTGGCGCGAGGCGTAAGCAATGACTTTATCCCTTTGCATCAATACACAACCAAGACCTTGAATCGACGCATCGCAGTAGACCACAAAATCGTCTGTGCCCTCTGGCAATGAGAGAATAGGTGCGCTGCATAGCCTATCCTTTAGGTGTTGAAAAGCCGTTTCTTATGTATTACCCCAACGATAGGTAACACCTTTCTGTGTCAGTAATGTAAGCGGCTGTGCGATCTTTGAGAAGTCTTTGATGAACCGTCTGTAATAACCCGCCAAACCCAAGAATTGGCGTATTTCCGTTGGTGTACGCGGTGCAGGCCAGTTCCTGATCGAATCTACCTTGGATGGATCGACATGAATCCCATCCTTGTTTACCACATGGCCCAAAAAGTGGACTTCACGAAGCCAGAAGTCGTATTTTGAAAACTTGGCATACAGTTGTTCCTTTCGTAGAAGTTCCAAGATAAGTCATAGATGCTGCTCGTGTTCCTCCTGACTCTTGGAGTAGATCAGAATGTCGTCGATGAAAACAATTACAAACTTGTCTAAATAAGGCTTGCACACCCTGTTCATAAGATCCATGAAAACTGCAGGCGCGTTCGTTAGCCCGAATGGCATGACTAGAAACTCGTAGTGGCCGTAGCGAGTTCTGAATGCTGTCTTAGAGACGTCCTCATCCCGGACTCTCAGCTGATGGTAACCTGACCTCAGGTCAATCTTGGAGTAGTAGCTCAACCCTTGCAGCTGGTCGAATAAGTCATCAATACGTGGCAGAGGGTAGCGGTTCTTCACTGTCACCTAGTTGAGTTCACGATAATCTATGCACATCCTGAAGGTACCGTCCTTCTTTTTCATGAATAACACTGGAGCTCCCCAAGGCGAAGAGCTGGGACGAATAAAGCCCTTATCCAAGAGCTGTTGCAATTGCCTAGACAGTTCTTCCAGTTCGGTTGGAGCTAATCGATACGTTGCGCGAGCTATTGGTGCTGCTCCAGGAGCTAATTCAATCTGAAATTCGACCTGGCGATGAGGCGGTAGACCAGGTAAGTCTTCAGGAAACACTTGAGGAAAGTCGCGTACAACTGGAATATCCTCTAATCTCCTCTCTTTCTTTGATGCGTCTATAACAAGTGCCAAAATGGCAGTGTGACCCTTTCGTAAACATTTTTGAGCCTTCAGGAAAGAGATGATGCCAACCACAGCACCACTCTTGTCGCCTTGCACTTCGAGAGGTTCCTTACCAGAACGGGGAATACGAACAATCTTCTCCTTGCATAAGATCTCGGCTTGTTGCTGGGATAACCAATCCATACCAATGACGATGTTGAAACTACCCAGAACTATGGGAATGAGGTCTATGGAGAAAGTCTGACCAGCTAAGACGATGTTACAACCCCTGACTACGTGTGTGGCCTCTAAACTTTTACCATTGGCTATCTCTACGACATGTTTGGTGTCTAAGGGTGTTGGTGTACGTTTTAACATTTGACTAACTTTCAGAGACACATAACGGGTATCCGCACCCGAATCAAACAATACAGAAACATAAAAGTCGTCGAGAAGAAACTTACCTATAACCACGTTAGGATCATTCCTTGCGTCACCCTGCCCCAGCACGAACACACGACCCCTAGCATCGTTGCCATCATTGTTTCCCCGGTTGTTGTTGCCATTGCCCTGATTGTTGTTATTGTTGTTGTTCTGGTTCTGGTTTAACTGGGGGCAGTCACGTTTGAAGTGGCCTTCAGCACCACATTGATAGCATCCTCTGTTGCCTCGCTGCTGTTGTTGCTGCTGGTTTCGTGGAGTAGGTGGTTGTTGTTACTGATTCTGATTTGCAGGTCGTGAGCTCCTGAAATCTTTAGCCTCATGACCAAACTTGAGGCACCGCTGACAACGACCCTTGTTGCACTGTCCGTTGTGGTGCTTGTTGCAAGTATTGCACCGTGGGAGATTTCCCCGATATCCACCCTGTCTTTGATTGCCCGAAGATTGTTGACCAGGGCTCTGGTAGTTATCAGTCCTGCGCTGCTGAACCTGAGACTGAGCTGTAGCTGAACCTTTGCTGGAATCCCCATCCCATTTCCGCTTGTTATCACTGGGAGTAGCGGAAATAGTAGCATCGGTAGCACTGATACGTTTAGGCAGCCTGTTCTGTTCCACTGCCTGATCTGTGAGGCGATGAGCAAGACACTGAATATCCTGGATGTTAGCAAGGTTGGCCGATGTCATGTGGCTTTGAATTTCTGGTGCCAACCCTTTGAGATACAACTCAATACGTCTGATAGGAGGGTCCACCATAGTTGGACACAGAACGGCCAGCTCGTTTGACCGTTTTAGTATATGCCTCGATTTCCGACCCCGTCATTTTCAAATGAAAGAACTCCACCTCTAACTTGTGGATGTCGTCATGTGTGTAGTATTCTCGTTTAATCAGCTCCTTGAAATCATTCCAAGGAGTGGCGTTAGCAGCTGCCAATCCTAAAAGTTGAACTTGCGCATTCCACCAAGTCAGCACGATTCCTTCCAGTGTGCCAGTGGCGTACTTCACCCTGCGAGCCTCAGGACATTCACACATCTCAAACACAGACTCGAGCTTTTCAAACCAATGGAGGAGTCCCACTGCTCCCTCCTTGCCACTGAACGTGCTTGGACGACAGTCCATGAAGTTCTTGAAAGTGCAAACAGGTGGCTGAGTGTGTTGACCTCCTGCTTGTGCGGCTGCAAGTGCCGCATCAACTTGTTCGTTAATGAGAGCCGTCAACTGGGCTTGTGTCAAGTTAATGCGTCCAGCCATGATCTTCATAGCAAAGGTAACATAAGTGAGAGAGCGTTCGCGAATAATGCGATGACAGAAGAGAGTAAGCACACAAGTGTTCTCAAGCAATAACGAATAGTAGGCAATGTAATCTAAGCATACCACGAGAAAAGTTCTATGTAATTCTAGCAAGTAGGTAAAGTAAACATGAATAGTAGTACCTATGATGTTGAGCCTTGCACGTGGAGCGAAGCGTCGTTGTGGATCGTTGAGCACTGTATTGGTTATAGTCCGGTTTTAATAAAAACGTTTTCCCCATATTAAAACCAAGTTCTGTATAACCAATGGCTCTGATACCAATCTGTCACACCCCCAAAATCCACCCGCGGAGTATCAGCGCTTGGAGGCGTGACATGACCAGGATCAAGCCACCAATCATATTGAACATGTAACTAATAAGTAAAAGTAAATGTAATTCAACCCAACCAATATGAAAGGTGTTTAAAACATAATTGCAATATCATTGTTTAGCGGAAGCATAAAAATAAACCCAACATAAGTATGAATATGTAATGTCAAAAATGTTTAATCAACGCATTCACGATCCTTGTCCATAATGACTGCGCCTCCCAGTGCAAGCTCCATGTATACCTAACGACCTGCAAGGCATGTAACAAAGAGTCAACAACTAGTTGAGCGAGTTCACAGTGGGTTGTTTAGTAATAGTGTTCATTTCATAACACGTTTGTTTGTTTAGTAACCCATGTATCGTTTATAATTACATCGCGGCCCTCCAGGCATGTTTGTGAAGATTAGTGGGGGTTTCCCATGTATTGTAGACTAGTTTTATTTGTATCGCGGCCCTCCAGGCATGTGTGCGAAGTTTAGTATCAGTATCGTGGCCATTCCAGGCATGTGTGCGAAGATCAGTATCAGTATCGCGGCCATTACAGGCATGTGTGCGAAGAGTAGTGGGGGCTTCCCCATGTATCACTAGTCTAGCAGTATCGATAAGTGACCTTTCCCAAATGAGGTCAGTAGTACGTAATTCTCTTAACCATGTAAGTACAATCAATCAATCAAACCCATTCACTACCCCGGGAATCCCATGCCTTAGTAAGAGTGTGAACTCACCTTGGTTTGCTCGGTTTGTTATTGTTCTTCTAGTGTTAATTAATGGTTAGGTCCATTACACGCGACCTAAGGTACATTGCACATAAACTCAATGTAAGTGTTTACGTTCAATTAAGGTTTACAATTCCTTGGTGTCCAAACAACTGTGTTCCGTGTGATAATTGTTTACAGATTGACATGACATAGGTTGCACATACATACAGTAACATACAGTGGCATGCAAGGTGTTCCTCATACAGGGTTTTGAACTTAGCAATATAAGTAAACTCAGATCCCTAGTGTTAACATTAAGCTCTAATACTAGTGTTTACAATAAACTCGGGCACTTATATTTACATGAAATTCGGATTACACGCACACACATCAAACTCGGACCAAACATCACCACTAAAGTTCGGACCATACATCATCAACAAAAATTCGGACATCTAGTCCTTGGGCAAAAACTTGGACCAACCAACAACAAGGCTCGGACCAAACACCCCCCACAAAACTCAGACCAAACATCACCTCTTAAAAGTCGGACCATACATTATTCATAAAATTCGGACAACATATCATTCACAAAAATCGGACCAAACAATAAATCCCAAAACTCGGATCAAGCATTCAACCTAAAACTCGGACCATGTGACTTCATAAAACCCTGACACAAATCTCCGGACTAACAATCATGTAAAATATTCAAAACCAATTCACAGTTTTCAATGGAAAAGTTACAGGTTACGATCAAAACCCTACTTTTCATTCATTGGCAAATGCTGTAACCTAATCAACAATCAACCAATTCTAACATATCAGGCATCTCATTGTCAGGCATTTGATTACACAACTATTCACAAACCATTTCACAATAATCAGGATGATCAATAAACACAGAACCATTATTTGGAGAACTAGGGTTTGCAAGAATCAAATAACCAATGATTAACAACAAATAATCATTAAACATTTACCTTAGATTGATTCTAGATGGATTGGGAAATCAAGATTGATGCGAGAGAACTTGTGTAGCCAAGAATGATGAGAGCAATGGTTGTAGAGAGAATGATTTGAACTGCCGTATGATTGGAATTGGTGAGAATGATTAGGGTTGAGAGGTTTTGTTTTATTTTTCATTATTAATACTAAACACCCCTAAGTATCATCTTTTACCTAAAACACACACACCACATATAATTTACAGCCAAGGCACAAAGTTCTCATGTAAGTCAAATAATGCATAAAGTAATGCATAGTTCCATGCAATGCTAAAGATTGTGCGACCAACTTAATTGTGTTAATTTAAAGCATTAACCTGAAGTTACGGGTTGTCACATTATCCCCAACTTGAAATAAATTTCATCCCGAAATTTAGCATGCGGTTACTGAGGAGGCTAGTTGTGTTGTGTCGTTTTCTGGTTTTCCTGGGGTGTCACAGGACGGCCGAGAGAAACAAGAGAGGGAATGATGCAGCTTACAGGCTGAAGTGGGATGAGTTGAAGGACCTGATGATGAAAGAGTTATGCCCTCCCCACGAGCTCCAAAAGTTGGTGGCCGAGTTCTGGCATCTCAAGCAGAAGGATGGCGACAACGCTGCTCTGACTGCTCGCTTCAAGCAGCTCAGCATAATCTGCCCTGGGCAAGTGTCTACACCCGAAATCACCATCAAAAAGTATATCTGTGCTCTTCCGGATTGCGTGGCTGATTTCGTTCAAGCTGCTAAGACGTCAACCATCGAGGAAACTTTTCTACTCGCTGCTGAGATAAACGATAAGCGAGTCAAAGTTGGGTATTGGGATAAAGCTTCCAAGAATCTGCATCAGGCTACCACTGCTGCAACCGCCGAAACTGCCACCGCTCCGCAGTCTTCAAAGTCCTCTCGTCGCAAGAGGAAGAACAACAACAACAGTAGCAAAAATTGCGCTGTCACCACTGCTGCCCCGCTCCAATCAGTTCTAGCTCAACCGCAGCCTCAACACCGCCAAGTAGTGGCACCGGTTACCCAAGCACCGCTGGCCAAGCGTGCTTACATTGGTCCTCACCCGGCTTGCCCTACTTGTACCTATCACCACCCAGTGGGAATCGCCTACAGATACTGTGTGCATTGCAACATGTACGGCTACTTCACCGCCAACTGCCGTACAGGTCCATGTCAAGCTCCAGCTCCAGCTCAAGGTCAAGCTCCTGCTCAACAAGCTCTACTTACTGCTCCTCAAGGCCAACAAGCGGCTCCTGCACCCGCGATCCATGCTAGAGCTTACTTTGCGTGTGGTGATCCTAACCACTTCGCAAACATGTGCCCAAACCTAGTGATGAAGCAAGAACCACAACAGCAGCAGCCCCAGCAGCCAGCAGCCCGCGGACGTACTTTCAACATCAATGTCCGCCAAACTCAAGCCGATAACAACGTGGTCAGTGGTACGTTTCTTGTGAATGGTATTTATGCTTCGTGTTTGTTTGATACTGGAGCCGATAACTGTTTTGTATCGTTTGAATTCGAAAAGCTCCTTAATCGTAAGCGCGCCCATCTCCCCTCAACGTTCGATGTCGAAGTTGCCACCGGAAGAACCGTCACTGTAAATTCTGTTCTTTGTGATTGTACTCTCGAACTCAATAATCACGTCTTTCCTATCGACCTTATTCCGATGCAGCTCGGTAGTTTTGATGTCATAGTAGGCATGGATTTTCTTCGTGAGAATCATGCTGAAGTTGTTTGCTTTGATAAGATGATTCGCTTCTCGCTCGCTAATGGTGACCAATTTTGTGTTTACGGTGAAGTCGCATCGAAGAAACTCCAACTCATGTCATGTGTCCAGGCTAGCAAGTATCTCCGTAAGGAATACCAAGCTTTCTTGGCACACATTGTAGTAGCGGAGAAAAAGGAAGTTAAGGAGATAGACAAGGTGCCTGTAGTTCGTGATTTTCCTCTTGTATTTCCTGACGAGCTTCCTGGATTACCTCCGAGTCGTGATATTGACTTTCGTATCGACCTCGTTCCTGGAGCCAATCCTGTGGCTAGAGCTCCTTATCGACTCGCTCCGTCCGAAATGCGCGAACTCTCAAGTCAGCTCCAGGAATTGCTTGATAAAGGCTTCATTCGCCCTAGCACCTCTCCTTGGGGTGCACCAGTTCTTTTCGTCAAAAAGAATGATGGGTCGTTGCAAGGTGCTACATGTTTTTCGAAGATCGATCCATGATCAGGCTATCACCAGTTACGTATTCAAGAGGAGGATATACCCAAAACCGCTTTTCGCACCCGTTACGGCCATTATGAGTTCATTGTTATGCCTTTTGGTTTAACCAACGCACCCGCGGTTTTCATGGATCTGATGAATCACGTGTGTAAACCATTTCTTGACTGCTTCGTCATCGTGTTCATCGATGATATCCTGATCTATTCCAAGTCGAAAACCGAACACGCGCAACATCTCCGTTTGGTTCTCGAGCTACTCCAGGGGAATCGACTCTATGCCAAGTTCTCCAAGTGCGAATTTTGGCTAGAGGAGGTTCAATTCCTCGGTCATATTGTCAATAGTCAAGGTATTCACGTCGACCCCGCGAAGATCGAAGCTGTTATGAGTTGGGTTACACCTAAGAACCCGTCTAAAGTCCGTTCTTTTCTTGGACCAGCGGGCTATTATCACCGATTTATCGAAGGATTCTCTAAAATCGTTATGTCGCTTACTTTTCTCACACATAAAGACAGACCTTTTGTTTGGGGAACTGAACAAGAGACTGCCTTTCAAACTCTCAAGCATATGCTCTGCAATGCTCCCGTTCTCGCTTTACCCGACAGAAACGACGACTTCGTTGTCTATTGCGATGCCTCGAACCTTGGTCTTGGTTGTGTTCTCATGCAATGGGACAAGGTTATCGCTTACGCGTCTCGTCAGCTCAAGATCCATGAGAAGAACTATACAACCCACGACCTCTAGCTAGGCGCAGTTGTTTTTGCGTTGAAGATTTGGCGACATTACCTTTATGGTACTAAGTGTACGGTCTTCACCGACCATAGGAGCCTACAACACATCTTCAGCCAAAAAGAACTTAATATGCGTCAACGCCGATGGGTAGAACTTCTCAATGATTACGACTGTGAGATCCGTTATCATCCTGGCAAAGCAAATGTCGTTGCCGACGCTCTAAGCCGACGAAGCTATTGGCATACGTTCGTAATGTCCACGCCCAGCATCATCTCGAGACTCTCATCCGCGAAGCCCAACATGCTTGTTTCACCGAACGCACCTTGAAGAAGGAAAGATTTCTCAACAATGGAGCCCAGCTAGTGAACAAGTCGAATGGGATTTTCCACTATCTGGACCGAATTTGGATCCCTAAGCGGACCGATTTACGACAGATTCTGATGGATGAAGCCCACAAGTCTCGATATTCTATTCATCCCGGTGCCGACAAAATGTACCAGGACCTTCGTTACAAGTACTCATGGCCGGGCATGAAGAAAGATATCGCTCCTTATGTTTCGAAGTGCTTGACTTGCTCGAAAGTCAAGGCCGAGCACCAAAGACCCTCTTGCTTACTCGTCCAACCCGAGATCCCCATGTGGAAATGGGAGTGTATAGCTATGGACTTCATAACGAAACTTCATAACGAAACTTCTACACCAATGAGATCATTTATCGACATGGGATGCCTCGTGACATCATCTCTGACCGTGATGGTCAGTTTACCTCGCGTCTATGGGAAACGTTTCAATCTGCTCTCGGTACTACGCTTAATCTAAGTACCGCTTTCCATCCCCAAACCGACGGCAGACTGAGAGAATGATTTGTACCCTTAAAGACATGCTCCGTTCGTGTGTCATAGATTTCGGTGGTAATTGGGACGCATGCTTACCTTTAGTAGAATTCTTATACAATAACAATTATCATTCCAGCATTCAAATGGCACCATTTGAGGCATTATACGGAAGAAAATGTCGATCGCCTATTGTATGGCATGAGATCGGAGATGCACAGCTAACCGGTCTTGAGCTACCGCAAGAAATGACTCACAAAATCCTCCAAATTCGAGACAACCTGCTCAAAGCTCGGAGTCGTCAGAAAAGTTACGCCGATAGACGACGCAAGCCCCTTGAATTTGACGTTGGTGATCACGTACTCCTAAAGGTATCACCTTGGAAGGGTGTGGTCAGATTCGGCAAGAAAGGGAAGCTCGCGCCTCGATATGTTGGACCCTTTAAGATTCTGGAAAGGATCGACAAAGTGGCCTTGATGTGTGTAAAATGCAACATATAAATTTCATCAAATGAGGCATAAAACTAACCCTTTTTTTAGTACTAATGTTGGAAAAGTGTGCTTTTGTCTTCCTTTTGTATTTTCAGGATTAAATGAGCGCAAATGAACAAAAGAAGCAAAAATACAGCTAAATCTAACATAAATACAAGAAAAGGAATAAACTTGGCATGCCCGACCCATCGACAGCATCTTCCCAAGAAAAAACAAGAGATCAGAAGGCTGAACACGCCCCATGCCCAGTGGACACGGGGGCGTGCTCAAGTGTCTGCAGAAAAGACAAAGTTGTAGAAGCTTCTATTTCCCAACACGGGGGCGTGCCCAGCTCCACACTGCCGTGGTCAACGCTAAGATTCGCAGAATCCAAGCAAATCTTGATAGTACAGATACACTTCTGCACACGGGGCCGTGCCCAGCGGACACGGGGGCGTGGTCAACTAATGCAGACAAACTGCAATTAATGAAGAAAGAGAAAGTGGATGGACACGGAGCCGTTCCCCGATGGACACGGGGCCGTGTCCGGGCTTCTGTGCAGGCTATAAATAGAGGTGCTTGGTTCACTTCAAAAGCATCCCTTGACAAACCGCCTCTCTCCCACTTCACCCACACTCCACCACCATCACAACACCCACATCCACTACCATCATCCATCATCCATCATCCATCATCCATCATCCATCATAGAGTGTATGTAGTAGTCTCGGGATCCAAGATTGATAGTAAGAGTTCTTGGTGAAGACAAGCATTTAGTGTAATACTTTTGTTTTTTAATCTTTTCGCACTTTTTATTTGGTTTTGTATTAATGACCTTAATAACTAGTTTCTTATGTTGAAGGTGAAACTTCCTTATCATTTTTCTGTGGTGTCTTGGCATTATTTTACTGTCTATATAAAATAAAAGATTTACACCATTCATATCTCTACGGCCTATATAGAGATATGTTGGCTACCTGGTCGGGGGTTAAGGGAATGGTTTGGTAAGGTTCTTGCCTTGTTTAGTGTATAGATCCTGCAAGGACCTGGGTCAAGCTGACTAGGACCTCCTTCAATACCAACTGGTATTGGATGGCGGGGGTGCGAATGGCTTGATCCCCTCATATGTAAACTACCATTAATACATTATCCCGGCTACTTGGGATTGTATCCCTGCTGACTCAAACCACTTAGCCGAGGGTATCGTCACCTTCAAAAGACGGGCCTACCACATTATGCATTAATAACTTAATTAATTATCTTTCAATAATCCAACCCTTTAGGATTGTATCCTTGATGACTCAAACTACTAGGTTGAGGGTAACGTCACCTTCAAAAGAGGGGCCTACTACTATAACTAAGATAATCTCTTAAAAAGTGCAAAAGTGCGGAAAACATCAAAGGTTACACTAAAGGCGAGTCGGATCCAAGTGATTCATCTTGTCTATCTGTTTTATTTTTATTTTTATTTTCAGCATTTTTAGTTTTTATTGTCATCTTTAAAACTTTTTCCAAAATTTTGATTTGATTAGACGTTGAGGATAAACCGGTATTAAAAGCTCTTGTGTCCTTGGACGACCTCGGTATCTTACCAACGCTATACTACTCTCACGATGGGTGCACTTGCCCATATGTGTGTTTAGTGTTAGTAGAATATCGTGTTTTATAAATTTAAAACTTGACTAAAGTGTTAAAAAGGGCTAAAAATATAATTAAAATTATATAACGCTACACACGCATCAGCCTACAGACTCGAACTACCAGAGGAACTTAGCAACGTCCACCCGACTTTCCATGTTTCGAACCTCAGAAAGTGTCTGGCTGAGCATGATTTACAAGTTCCACTGGAGGATCTTCAAGTGGACGAACATTACACTTCGTGGAGAAGCCTGTCGAGATCATGGATCGAGAAACCAAGCAGCTCAGGCGCTCACGCATTCCCATTGTGAAAGTCACTGGGAAGGCAAACGCGACGCAGAGTTCACTTGGGAACTCGAAAGCGAAATAAAGGCGAAGTACCCGCAGTTGTTTGTTATAGCTAAGGCCTAATTTCGGGATGAAATTCCCATAACTAGGGGAGGCTGTAACACCACGTGTTTCGAAAGTTAAAGTCAAAGTCAAGATTGAAGTCAAAGGAAGAAAAGATTGCTAATTGCGATCTGTCACTCCTTGCTCAACTACTGTTTTGACTTCTTTGACTGTAATCGAATCTTTTACTTTGTTTGCTTTAGTTGTATTATGTGGAGTATCTATGAATAATCGAGGTTAATCGATGGTTATCGCATGTTTTATCGCTCTATCGCTTATCGCATCGCAATCGCATTCGCAACCCGAATTATGCATTCTGGATATTGTTTTATGTGAGTGTGCTATTTATGTGTTACTTGTGCATGCTTAATTATGTTTATGTTGTGGTGATTAACCGAAACGCAACCGCAACTCTATCGCAATTGAATCGTAAAACGCTACACGCCAGTTAATTATGATGATTGTATGTTAGATATAGTACTTGTGTATTCTTTATTAATCTAACGCATCGCTCGCTCGAAACGCATCGCAATGCTCAACGCGCGAATCGAAACTACAAAACTCAACGCGTCGGACACCTGGATCGAATGGCCAACCGATCGAGTGGCCATTCGATCGGATTGCCATCTGTCACACCCCGATTTGCAGCGGAAGAAAAAAAAACGTGGGATGCAACAGACACTTCTGGTACAAGCACATTGTTTATAAAGACACTACATTTTATTAATTACAAAATGTTGATTACATACGACATGTATGTTACAACTGCGTGTTCCCATGAACCACATAAATCTTCTAAGTCGCATGCGTCTATCTCAATATTTGCCAATAAACACGTCTTGAACAACATACACGGATCACATCAGTCTCAAGTTACCTGAAATGCATGTTAGTTTTAAAAAGGGGTCAGCTAAACACTGCTGGTGAGTTCCACTGGTTTGGTTGTTTCGTTTCAAAATGTAACAACGTGTTTAATTGCACATATTACGGTTCATAGATGGAATTACACGAGTGTCACAAGTGAGACCTAGACTGTTTTAATCGTATCGTGTCACACAGACACATACTTGCACCACCTGCATCTCATAAAGTTTAATGCCCTCGGGTAGTTATGTCTAACAACATAACCTAGGTAGGACGCGTGCAGTTGCCTGGCTGTCGGCCGCACATGTCCGGCGGACAACTGGGTTTGTCAGACCAATAATACTATCCACTGCCCACGGTTTACTTTAATCACTTGTATCGGGGCTAATATCGTGTGTTAGATAATTCACATCATACGGTTTGAGCAATTAACATAGTTTGTAACATGCAATTCACCCCAGAAAATAGGAAAACAGTTAAAAGTGGGGGAAGGGAACTCACAATGCAAATAGTAGTCTCGGCTAACGAGTGTTTAATCAATGAAATCAGCTTTAATAGCACACATGCAAGTAAGGACTCAAATCAATATCTAAGTCGGTAATAGTTATAACTTCGATTTGGTCAGGAGTTTTCACCCCGGATTGAGTCTATAGGACACGGGTATGGTGATGGAGGTCAGAGTAGTTTTAGTTTTCAGTTTGGCTTCCGGGCACCGGTTCGCGTGCCAGTCAATGTCAGTAGTTTAACGTGTTCGGATAATGGTATGGGAATACCAATAGTGCCAACACTTTTTATTTAAGAATGATTAATTTTTCATTAAGGGATTTTGGGTGTTTGGGGAGTCCAGGTTGCCCAATTTTGAGTTTCCGTTTCCACCGGCACGGATTTCCCGAAATGGTATTGGACACACCCCGAGTGTCCAATCTGCCCTGGAATCTCCCGGAATACTCCCCATGTTTCAATTATAGTATTTGTCGGGTTGGGTCAGTTCCCAGTTCCGACAGGTTCGTTACCCGGTAAATTGCTGAAATTGATTTAAAATAACCCATTTTTTATTCCAAAAATTCCCATTTTATCTATAATTTGAATAAAATTCTGAAAATTTTTATATAACTCAGTAAAAAAAATCTGTAGAATATGGGAAAAATTTTTGGGAATTTATCTTGGCATTTTACTTGTCTAAATAAATTATTTATAAAACCATATATAACCACCTAATTAACATTAATGACCATCAGTGATTCAAAACTTTCCTAAAAAATTCCTGGACATCCCTTATGTTTCCAGAAACATCTCCAAAAATTTTAAGATTTTTCTGATTTCGTTTCGGTGCGTTCCGGCTTCCAAAAATTCGCAAAAACGTGGATTTTCAACCCAAAACAAAACTCAACCAATGGACTCCGAATTTTCCCAAAACATTCCACATATGTTCCTTAGTGTCGTTGTAAAATTTGGTGATTTATTGAATCCGTTAATATTTTTTCCAGAATTCTTTTGTTCAAACAGTCAAAATTTTACCAAATATTGTATAAAATTCCAAAAATTCTAAAAATTTACGTGGACCTTCCTGACACTACCCTCCATCACCACACCAAATTTCAGCTCAATCCAATACCCACGGAGCTAGTTATGGTCTAAACAATATTCTGCCTAGGCTAGTTTCTAGTTTCGGGTCATATACCTAGCGATTCCTTCGATTCCGAGCGTTCCTTGTGAGTCCAGAAGTACGTGTGGGCTATATTTAGTACCTACACATCAAGTACAATCCAAATATGCTAGAACTTAGATCAATCAAGCTTTGATTCATTGTTTTTTGGTTAATCGAATAGTTATGCGATTTTTGTCGAATAAGTGTTGATTAGGGTATCAAACCCCAAAGATTTATAACCATGGCTGCCATATAACACCAGGGTATTCATATGGTGTTCATATTAAGTCCCTAAACTTGTTTAAAACTCCAAAATTCATGGACTAAAATGGGTTTTTATGACATAAATCAAGAAAGCATGCTTAAAACCTTATGGATTTGAGTTAATACCTTCGATTTGTTGAAGTTTCTGGTGAAATCCGCTGGTTGTTCTTGAGAGAAACCAGAATTTTGAAAGGATTTGTGTTAAAATGAAATAAGAATAAGAAAAAAAATTGATTTTTTTTTATTAAATAAAGGGGGTGGGGGCGGTTTGGATGTGGGTCCCACAAGGCCACCTCGTGCTTCGTAAAGCGCGCTAAAAGATGACGTTTATCTTCCGTTGAGTGGTTAGGTTCGTTTACGGTCCCGCGCGCGTTCTCGATTTGAGTGACGGACTCCGTTTCGCGCGTAATTAGTGTCAAAAGACTCGGTTTTAGAAATCATGCATAACCGTCTTGAAATACGAACCCAGTTACGTTTTAATCATAAAAGACTCGTATTAGAGTGGTTTAAGTGTTTTTAAGCTTGATCGATCGTTCCTTGCACTTTGGATTGCCTTATGTTATTCATGAAACGAAAGCGTTTCCCTAACCGGGAAGCTGCTTCATTTTGCGTGCCCGATCTCTGATTGGCTTCAAACCTTATATCACAGTCTATGGCACAAAACTAAGTTGTTCCTGGAACTCGATATCTTAAATGATGCTACCTATAACCTAATAATCAATTTCAAAGGTTTAAAGTGTTGTTAAACGGAACACTCCTGTTTAACACGTGTTTCGAGGCTAAGGACACCAACTTCGCACTGTTGGCCCTGATTAGTGTCATGTTAGTCATAACGTGTTCTCGGATTCCTCCGAGACATAACAAATATCGTTTAATCAAGCATATAAGTCACACATGTTTTTAGGGTTTTCACGCAATTATAGTGTTAAGTGTGCTTTACAGTTTTGGACCGTTTAGGGTGTACCTGGTTTCGTCATGGGTGTCACAGTCTCCCCTGGTTTAGAAATTTCGTCCCCGAAATTCAATTCATCTAGTTAGGGAAGAGATGTGGGTATTTTCTACGGAACTCATCCTTCTGTTCCCAGGTATACTCAGGTCCTTGCTTCGAGTTCCACCGGACTTTTACCAGCGAGATTGTGTTATAACGTAGTTGTTTGGTCTTCCCATCTACTATTTCTACCGGTTCCTCCACAAAGTGGAGTTTGTCATCACTGTGCACTTCTTCTATGGTATAATAGCTGGTTCATCCCTGAGATATTTCTTTAAGTTGGATACATGGAAGACATAGTGAATTGTGCTCAGTTCATCTGGTAATTTCAATTGGTATGCTACAGATCCAACCTTAGCAATAATTTCATATGGCCCAATGTATCTCAGAGCCACTTTCCTGTCTTGCCAAACCTGATCACTCCTTTCCACGATGACACTTTTAACAGTACTTTGTCACCTGCTTCAAACGACAATGGTTTCCTGCGAACATTGGCGTACCTTTTCTGCCGATCTCGGGCCGCTTTCAGTCTACTTTGGATCTTATGCACCTTGTCTGTCGTCTCTTGAATTAGTTCAGACCCCGTGAGTTGAGTATCGCCCACTTCAGCCCAACAAAGTGGTGATCTGCACTTCCGGCCATATAGTGCTTCGTACGGTGCAGCTTGTATGCTACTATGATAGTTGTTATTGTAAGAGAATTCAATGAGAGGAAGGTGCCTATCCCAACTTCCTCCAAAGTCTAGGGTGCAAGTATGTCACACCCCCAAAATCCACCCACGGAGTATCACCGCTTGGGAGCGTGACTGACCAGGATCAAGCCACCAATCATATTGAACATGTAAATAATAAGTAAAAGTAAATGTATTTCAACCAAACCAATATGAAAGGTGTTCAAAACATAAGTGCAATATCAATGTTTAGCGGAAGCATGAAAATAAACCCAATATAAGTATGAATATGTAATGTCAAAATGTTTAATCAAAGCATTCACGATCCTTGTCCACAACGACCGTGCCTCCCAGTGCAAGCTCCATGTATACCTAACGACCTGCAAGGCATGTAACAGTGGGTCAACAACTAGTTGAGCGAGTTCACAGTGGGTTATTTAGTAATAGTGTTCATATCGTAAACGTTTGTTTGTTTAGTAACCCATGTATCGTTATAATTACATCGCAGCCCTCCAGGCATGTTTGCGAAGATTAGTGGGGGTTTCCCATTTATTGTAGACTAGTTTTATTTGTATCACGGCCCTCCAGGCATGTGTGCGAAGTTTAGTATCAATATCGCGGCCATTCCAGGAATGTGTGCGAAGATCAGTATCAGTATCGCGGCCATTACAGGCATGTGTGCGAAGATCAGTATCAGTATCGCGGCCATTACAGGCATGTGTGCGGAGAGTAGTGGGGGCTTCCCCATGTATCACTAGTCTAGCAGTATCTATAAGTGACCTTTCCCAACCGAGGTCAGTAATTCACAATTCCCAACAACAACGTAAATACAGATAATCATCCAATCCCATTCCCTACCCCGAGAATCCCATGCCTTAGTAAGGGTGTGAACTCACCTTGGTTTGCTCGGTTTGTTATTGTGCTTCTAGTGTTAATTAATGGTTAGGTTCGTTACACACGACCTAGGGTACATTGCACATAAACTCGATGTAAGTGTTTACGTTCAAGTAGGGTTTACAATTCCTTGATGTCCAAACAACTATGTTCTGTGTGATAATTGTGTACAGAATGACATGACATAGATTGTTTATACATACAGTATCATCCAGTAACATACAGTAACATACAGTAATATACAGTAACATACAGTAGCATGCAAGGTGTTCCTCATACAGGGTTTTGAACTTGGCATTAAAGTAAACTCGGATCCCTAGTGTTAACATTAGGCTCTAACACTGGTGTTTGCAATAAACTCAGACACTTATTCATACATGAAATTCGGACCATATAGCATCAACAAACTCGGATCATGCTTTCCCTTCACAAAGTTCGAACCAAGCACCCCCCACAAAACTCGGACCAAACACCCCCTCTTAAACTCGGACCAAACACCCCCTCTTAAACTCGGACCATGTATCAATACTTAAAAAGTCGGACCATGTGTTTCAATACAAAATTCGGACCACAAGTCTTACAAAATTTCGGACCATACATGGTTCACTAAAATTCGGACCTTGTGCATTTCATAAAACTCGGACTCAAGGAGTCCTTATAATATTCGGACCATATTTCACTTATATAATTCAGACCATGTTTCACTTACAAAACTCGGATTTTTGTGACTTCACAAAACCCTAACACAAATCTTCAGACTAACAATCATGCAAAATATTCAAAACCAAATCACAGTTTTCAATGGAACAGTTATAGGTCACGATCAAACCCTACTTTTCATTCATTGGCAAATGTTGCAACCTAATCCACAATCAACCATTTCTAACATATCATGCATCTCATTGCCAGGCATTTGATTACACAATTATTCACAGACCATTTCACAATAATCAGGATGATCAATAAACACAGAACCATTATTTGGAGAACTAGGGTTTGCAAGAATCAAACAACCAATGATTAACAACAAATAATCATTAAACATTTACCTTAAATTGATTCTAGATGAAGGGAGAGATCAAAAGTGATGATTGAGAGCTTGTGCCACCAAGAATGATGAAAAGATGATTGCAGATGATGATTGTAGAGGAAGATTGAAATACATATAATGATTTTGTGTGAGAGATTAGGGTTAGAGGTTATTAAGGTTTCACTAACTACTCTACTCCCCCTAAGTATCATCTTTTACATAAAACACACACACCACATATAATTTACAGTTTTATCATCAAGTTCATGTATTTGTCAAATCATTCGTAAAATAACACATAACCATGCAACAATCACAATACACTTTATCATATCACAACGTATACAGTTACAAAGCAAACAAATTGTGTAAGTAAACAACTAGATAAACAGTTAACGTGCAATAAATGCGAAAGTGGAATCTCGGAAACTCGAGTTGTCACATTATCCCCAACTTGAAAGAAATTTCGTCCCGAAATTTGGCATGCGGTTACTGAGGAAGCTAATTAAGTTGTATCGTTTACTGCTTTTCCTGGGGTGTCACATCATCCCCCCGTTAATTTGGAATTTCGTCCCGAAATTCTGTAGTAACTTCAGCCTCAGTAGTAGTTGCATTGTTCTGGAATAATTGGGGATATTTGAGTTCCATTTGGTCTTCTCGTTCCCAGGTATACTCTGGGCCACGACGGGAGTTCCAACGAACTCGTACAAGAGATATTCTGGTGTTCTTGAGGACCTTAACATCCCGGTCCGTGATTTCAACAGGTTCCTCGACGAAATGCAACTGTTCGTCGATAGTGAGTTCCTTCAAAGGAACTATGAGGGTCTCATCTGACAGACACTTCTTCAGATTCGACACGTGGAAAACGTTATGAACTGCACCGAGTTCTGCTGGTAAGTTCAGTTTGTAGGCCACCTTGCCTATTCTTTAAATGATTTCGAACGGTCCAACATACCGCGGATTGAGCTTGCCTCGTTTACCAAAACGAACCACACCCTTCCAGGGTGAGACTTTGAGTAGCACTCGATCCCCAACTTGGAACTCGAGCGGTTTCCTGCGTTTATCAGCGTAACTTTTCTGACGGTCACGAGCTGCCGCCATGCGTTGTCGTATCTGTGCAATCCGTTCAGTAGCATCAACTACCATTTCTGGACCTGTGATTTGACTATCACCCACCTCTGCCCAACAAAGGGGTGATCGGCATTTACGTCCGTATAATGCCTCGAATGGAGCGGCTTGTATGCTGGTGTGGTAACTGTTGTTGTACGAAAACTCCACTAACAGGAGATGTTTTTCCCAGCTGTTGCCGAAATCGATAACACACGCCCAAAGCATGTCTTCTAGAGTCTGGATAGTGCGCTCAGACTGCCCATCCGTCTGAGGGTGATAAGCTGTGCTCATGTCTAACCGAGAGCCAAAAGATTTGTGCATTGCTTGCCACAGTTCTGAAGTGAATCGTGCATCGCGATCTGAAATAATAGAGGTTGGCACTCCATGCCTCGAAACAACTTCTTTCAAGTAAATGTCTGCTAATGTAGAGAACTTGTCAGTTTCCTTGATAGCCAAGAAGTGAGCAGACTTAGTGAGTCGATCCACGATCACCCAAATAGTATCGTTCCCACGCTGGGATCTAGGCAGGCCAGTAACAAAATCCATGGAAATTTCTTCCCATTTCCATTGTGGTATCTTTGGTTGCTGAAGTGGGCCCGATGGTTTCTGGTATTCCGTCTTGACCCTCGCACAGGTCAAACACTTGCCGACGTAAGTTGCTATGTGGGCCTTCATGCTAGGCCACCAGTACGTAGTTCTAAGATCGTGGTACATTTTATCCGAACATGGATGTACCGAGTAGCGGGACTTATGAGCTTCATCCATTACCAGCTCGCGTAAGTTGCCATAATGTGGAACCCAAATGCGTCCCGTTACGTAGTAGGCGCCGTCTTCCCTTTGTTCTAATCGTTGCCTTAAGCCGCGTAGGGCTTCAGCCCTGACATTTTCTGGTTTCAATGCTTCTACCTGAGCATCTCGTATCTGTGCAGGAAGACTGGACTGGATTGTGAGTTGCAATGCTCGTACGCGTCTAGGCGTAGTGTATTTCCGACTAAGGGCGTCAGCCACAACATTGGCTTTGCTTGGATGGTACTTGATAGCGCATTCGTAATCATTAAGTAGCTCAACCCATCGACGTTGTCGCATGTTCAATTCATTCTGCTTGAAAATATGCTCGAGACTCCTGTGATCGGTGTAGATAGTGCACTTGGTACCGTACAGGTAGTGTCGCCATATCTTAAGCGCGAAAACAACAGCTCCAAGTTCTAAATCATGTGTAGTGTAGTTCCGCTCGTGAACTTTAAGTTGCCAGGAAGCGTAGGCAATGACTTTATCCCTTTGCATCAATACACAACCAAGACCCTGAATCGACGCGTCGCAGTAGACCACAAAATTGTCTGTGCCCTCTGGCAATGAGAGTATAGGTGCGCTGCATAGTCTATCTTTTAGGTGTTGAAAAGCCGTTTCTTGTGTATTACCCCAACGATAGGTAACACCTTTCTGTGTCAGTAATGTAAGCGGCTGTGCGATCTTTGAGAAGTCTTTGATGAACCGTCTGTAATAACCCGCCAAACCCAAGAATTGGCGTATTTCTGTGGGTGTACGTGGTGCAGGCCAATTCCTGATCGAGTCTACCTTGGATGGATCAACATGAATCCCATCCTTGTTTACCACATGGCCTAGAAAATGGACTTCACGAAGCCAGAATTCGCATTTTGAAAACTTGGCGTACAGTTGTTCCTTTCGAAGAAGTTCCAAGATAAGTCGTAGATGCTGCTCGTGTTCCTCCTGACTCTTGGAGTAGATCAGAATGTTCTCGATGAAAACAATCACAAACTTGTCTAAATAAGGCTTGCACACCCTGTTCATAAGATCCATGAAAACTGCAGGCGCGTTCGTTAGCCCGAACGGCATGACTAGAAACTCGTAGTGGCCGTAGCGAGTTCTGAATGCTGTTTTGGAGACGTCCTCATCCCGGACTCCCAGCTGATGGTAACCTGACCTCAGTTCAATCTTGGAGTAGTAGCTCGACCCTTGCAACTGATCGAATAAGTCATCAATACGTGGCAGAGGATAGCGGTTCTTCACGGTCACCTTGTTTAGTTCGCGGTAATCTATGCACATCCTGAAAGTTCCATCTTTCTTCTTCACAAATAGTACTGGAGCTCCCCAGGGCGAAGAGCTAGGACATATAAAACCCTTATCCAAGAGTTCTTGCAGTTGCTTAGACAGTTCTTCCAGTTCAGTTGGAGCTAAACGATACGGTGCGCGAGCTATTGGTGCTGCTCCAGAAGCTAATTCAACCTGAAATTCGACCTGGCGATGAGGCGGTAGACCAGGTAAGTCTTCCGGAAACACTTGAGGAAAGTGGCGTACAACCGGGATATCCTCTAATCTCTTCTCTTTCGTTGACGTATCTGTAACAAGTGCCAAAATGGCAGCGTGACCCTTTTGTAAACATTTCTGAGCCTTTAGGAAGGAGATGATGCCAACCACAGCACCACTCTTGTCGCCTTGAACTTCGAGAGGTTCCTGACCAGAACGAGGAATACGAACTATCTTCTCCTTGCATAGGATCTCTGCTTGCTGCTGGGATAACCAATCCATCCCAATAACGATGTCGAAACTACCCAGAACTATAGGAATGAGGTCGATGGAGAAAGTCTGACCCGCTAAGACAATGTTACAACCCTTGACTACGTGTGTGGCCTCTAAACTTTTACCGTTGGCTAACTCTACGACATGTTTGGTGTTTAAGGGTGTTGGTGTACGTTTTAACATTTGACTAACTTTTAGAGACACATAACTGGTATCCGCACCCGAATCAAACAATACAGTAACATAAAAGTCGTCGAGAAGAAACTTACCCATAACCACATTAGGATCATTCCTTGCGTCACCCTGCCCCAGCACGAACACACGACCCCTAGCATCGTTGCCATTATTGTTTCCCCCGTTGTTGTTGCCATTGCCCTGATTGTTGTTATTGTTGTTGTTCTGGTTCTGGTTTAACTAAGGGCAGTCACGTTTGAAGTGGCCTTCAGCACCACATTGATAGCATCCTCTGTTGCCCCGCTGCTGTTGTTGCTGCTGGTTTCGTGGAGCAGGTGGTTGTTGTTGCTGATTCTGGTTCACAGGTCGTGAGCTTCTGCAATCTTTAGCCTCATGACCCATCTTGAGGCATCGCTGACAACGACCCTTGTTGCACTGGCCGTTGTGGTGCTTGTTGCAAGTATTGCACCTTGGGAGGTTTCCTCGATATCCACCCTGTCTTTGATTGCCCGAAGATTGTTGACCAGGGCTCTGGTAGTTATCAGTCTTGCGCTGCTGAACCTGAGACTGAGTTGTAGCTGAACCTTTGCTGGAATCCCCATCCCATTTCCGCTTGTTATCACTGGGAGTAGCGGAAGTAGTAGCATCGGTAGCACTGACATGTTTAGGCAGCCTGTTCTGTTCCACTACCTGATCTGTGAGGCGATGAGCAAGGCGCTGAATATCCTGGATGTTAGCAAGGTTGGCCGACGTCACGTGGCTTTGAATTTCTGGTGCCAGCCCTTTGAGATACAACTCAATACGTCTAATAGGAGGGTCCACTATAGTTGGACACAGAACGGCGAGCTCGTTTGACCTTTTAGTATATGCCTCAATTTCCGACCCAGTCATCTTCAAATGAAAGAACTCCACTTCTAACTTGTGGATGTCGTCACGTGTGCAGTATTCCCGTTTAATCAACTCCTTGAAATCATTCCAAGGAGTAGCGTTAGCAGCTGCCAATCCTAAAAGTTAAACTTGTGCATTCCACCAAGTCAGCGCAATTCCTTCCAGTGTGCCAGTGGCGTACTTTACCCTGTGAGCCTCAGGGCATTCACACATCTCAAACACAGACTCAAGCTTTTCAAACCAATGGAGGAGTCCCACTGCTCCCTCCGTGTCACTGAATGTGCTAGGACGACAGTCTATGAAATTCTTGAAAGTGCAAACAGGTGGCTGAGCGTGTTCACCTGTTGTGTAAATAAGAACAGGACAAGGTTAAACACAAGAGTTGGTTTAGGAGTGTAGGATCTAAAGATCCTAGTGTGAGTTACGACTGCAGGGTATACCTCCTGCTTGTGCGGCTGCAAGTGCCGCAGCAACTTCTTCGTTAATGAGAGGCGTCAACTGGGCTTGGGTCAAGTTAATGCGTCCAGCCATGATCTTCATAGCAAAGGTAGCTGATGTGTATAGTTTTTATTTAGTTTTAGTGTTATTTTCTATTATTTTGTGTTTTGCTAGGTCCTCGTGCGAATGGAGCGAAAACGAGTAATATGGAACTGACCAGCCAGTTGGGCAGAGTGGGATGCTAGGGACCGAAGTAAAATTGCAGTTATTTTCTGTGATTGGGCCGAGCCCACTTATCTCTATATTATTTAAGTTGGAAGCCCATTATTATTTTGAGAAGTAAACGTAGAAAAAAAAGAATGAATTATTCTGATGCCACATGGGCCGCCCAACCTGTCCAGTTCAACAAGTTTTCGTGAATTGTTATTATTGGACCATAGACATCAATTGGTAGGGTTCTACGGCTGGGCCTGGGCTGCCAAGAGAGTGGGACACTTTTTTTGGAGGAATATTATTCCATACATATATACATCAACAGTCGACGGCAGAAAGAAAAAGAAGACGTGAAATCCATTAGGATCGAGAAGAAGAAAGGAAAAAAAAGAATTGGTTCGAGGCTTCAAGTCGTGATCAAGATTCACGTTCGGGTTTGCAATTTATTAGTGTTCAGTTTTAATAACCTTGTGTTTTTTTTTAACTTGATACTATGTTTTGTTTATCTGTTCCTTTTTAGCGACTATGATCCTTGGCTAGTTCTTTCATACTACCTAAGTTTAGATGAACTTGATGAGTGTAACGCGATTTTGTGACATGTTTCGGTTACATAACTTTACCTTGTGATTGATCTTGATATTGCATGTTGGTGTGTTTTAATTGATTATTGGTTGATAAATTCAGCGGTTTAGGCACATAGAAATATCCCCTAGACATAGAGTTTAATTTGAATCGTTGATCTTAGGGTTTTCGGTTTGAATATTGAGTTGAGAAATTGACCAATTCGATAAATAATTAAAATCAATTTACTAAAACTTGCATCCTCATCTTGTGACTCGAAAGACGATTAAGGTGAGCTAGGTTATTACATCGTGGTTAAGGTTTCCTAGGATTTCAATCTTCATGGTTTGGTTTGCTTTGCGTTTTTGGGATCTTCTCTTAACATAATTGTCTCTGAGGTCAAAAGGATTCTATTTTCGTAGGATTTGGTATCGATAGGTCGAGCCGGTTCGTTCTAGCACTTCGCATTTCGTCCTTATCTTTCGTTTGATACATCTCTAGCGGGGGGTTAATCGAGGGATTAGGATATTTAGCCATTACCATAGTCAAGATAGCGTTGCATGATTCTAGGGATTCCAAGCCTGGGTAGTTCTTTCTCATTATTGTTTGCTTTTTGTCACTTCACTATCTTGCTTGCTTTCTCTGTTATCTTATTTAATCGCTTTCGTAGAATTAGTTAAAACCTCAAAATCCAAACAAGCCAATTAAGTATTAGTTGAGTCAGAGTCTAGTTTAGCGTCGCTAGTGTCTCGTGGGTTTGATACTCGGACTTCATTAGGCTTTACTACGTACGATAGGTACACTTGCCTGTCAGTGGTCTAGCATTTAGAGAGTCTTAGTTTATAAATTTAGAACTAGGGTGTCTAGATTAGGTTAGTTAGTAGTTTTTATAGACCGCAATTGCACATCAAGTTTTTGGCGCCGTTGCCGGGGACACTTAGGCGATTGCGTTATTAGCTTTGACTGATCTTATCCTATTAATTGGTCTTATTTGTAGTTTGAGTCTTAGGGTTTGTGTCTAGTAGTGTGTCTAGTTATTTTTGTAAATATTTTTTTTAGTTGTTTCATTTTATATATTTTTGTCATGTGTTTAATCTGTGGAGGGGACCATTACACTAAATATTGCCCAATTCGAACGGGGTACCCTCCCTGTGTTACGAAGTTTGCAGATGCAATTTCAGGCTTCATTCAGAAAACTGAAACGGCAAGGGACCAAGGGGATCCGAGATTTCCCGACATGCTCGCCTTTTCGGAGCAAGCGCTCGTGTTACTGCAGCTATTGGCGGATAATTGGAGGATTCAGCAAGTGGATCCGGAGTGTGAGGGCTGCGCTGGACCGCACAGGTATGAAGATTGTCCGGTCGCTTTTCGATGGTCAATACCTTCGGTTACACGAGGTATATATTGGGATGATGATTGGGATTGGAATCGAGGTATGAATTACGAATCGGTAGATGCCACCGAGCTTACCAATATGAAGACACCATTGTGGGATGCTGAGGGTACTTGTGAAGATAAGGAGGTAGAAATAGAAGAAAAAGGAGAAGAAGAGGATGACGATGCAGTTGAAGAGCTTCAAGGCGACCCAGAGCTATCGGATATAGAGCCGGAGACGATAATGGACATTAAAGTCCCACTTCCGGTTCAACAGGTCGCTAATTCCAGCCATTGGTGTCCCACGCCATGGAATATCGACGATAGCTTCTGGAGTGATGATGAGGGGGTAGTAGAAGAGGTCGAGTTAGAGATGGCTGACTACATCGCCTCAATGGAAAAAGGTGTGCAACCTCCCGATAGTATGGACGATTATGAGGATGGTTGTTACCCCACTAACCCGATATGGGACATGTCTGACGCATCAGAAGTGGGGGATGATCATACTTTATCATGGGAGGAGGAGTTTGGTGACGAGTTGGGTGGTTTACCAACTCTCGTAGATGAAGAGCGATTTGACCCACTCGGCGATTTAACTGAACTAGAAGCATTATTGATGGAGAAGCCGACTATGGAGTTCAAAGAGTCACCAAACTGAGCAACGGAGCGAGCAGATGAGGAGTTTGATAGCCGGCCCGTGGAGAATCCAGGAGATGGACGCCTACCACGATCTAAGACACGGGAGAAGGCGAAAAGGAGCCTGGACGGACCTTTTGCGGAGATTCGGGGATGGTGCCGAAGAAAGAAGGAGATGGAAGCGTTGAAGTCTACTCGACACCACTCTTCTCATTACATGCCTCGAATCAGGTTTGGTCCAGGTAAGTTTAAATATTGGTGGTCCGACTCATTCGAGAATTTTAAACGGTTTATAAATTCCATTCTAAAAATTTTAATTAATAATAAAGAACGGGTGGTATTGAACGGGTTGGACCGGGGTTGGATAAAGGAGAAACCTCCTGATTAAATTCAAGTGTGGGGAGGTTTTGTAAAGTTTTGTAATTTTATATATTCTGTAGTTTGTAGAGTTTGTATATTTAGTCATTTATTTTGTACCATGAGTCTAACTTTGTAGTTTTGAGTCGTTTTTTTAGATTCGGTACTGCTTTGGTTTTGCTTGTTTTTGTTAATGCAGGTTTGGATATGTACCACCCGTACTCAATCTCCATTCGGGTGATTTTGGAGCTGCTTTTCAAATTTCAAGGCATTTTCCAAGTATGCCAGTCAGAGTCGAAGCCGATCGCGAATGGAATGCTATACGATTGAGCTGGATTGGACGAGAGTTTTGGAGCTTACGCGTTATTTTACTAGCTAAGTCCTTTTCGATTTGCCCTTAGTCTTTTTATTTCTTATTTATTTTTAGTCTTTTGAGTCGGTTTCCATCCTACATTGAGGGCAATGTAGAGTTTAAGTGTGGGGATGGGAAACTGTCGTTTAGGTCTTAGTTAGTGAGTCTTGAGTCATAAAAATTAAAAATAAATAAATAAAAAAAATTAAAAAATTAAAAAAATGAAAAAAGTAAAAAAAATGTCTTTTGAATAAAGAAGTCTGCAAAATGAAAATGGAAAATGATAGAAAAGATGAGTTTTTGCTTGGGTTCAAATAATGATAATATGAGATTAATTAAGTCGAGCTTGTGGCTAGTTTGGGATATGTGAATAGGCCCGGTTTGGTTTTAGGTCCCTTTGAGTTAATATTACCTTAATTGTCGGTCTACTAGTGGGTTTTCATCTAGGGAAAATGGGAAATTGAAACCGCCAATAATAGTATAAAGAATGTCGTTATAAGTTAAAACCGTTAGAATTTGTAATCATGAAAAAAAGAATAGAAAAAAATTGAGCTAGAAACTGAATGAAAGTAGCGCAGGCCTATGTAATCTTGGTTGGGGATAGTGACTTTACAACCGGAATACCTCTAGGATGTGTGAAATCGAACTTGCAAATAAAAAATTACCAAAGCCTAAGTAATCCGAGTTGGGGATAGCGACTCTACAGCCGGAATGCCTCTTGGTTAGGGAAAGCAACGTCTACGCTCATGGAAAAAAAATAAAAGAAAGAAAAAAAATAATGCTGAAAAAAAAAGAAAAAATATTCGATTTTAAATTCTCTTGGTTTTGATATAAAGACGGTTGGGAATTGGTCCAGTGATCGTTCCTTTTGTTCTATAAGCTTGAGGCGGGATTAGGTGGACCGTAGCTTCTAGCGTGAGACCCTGGGTAGATTGACCGCACTTGAACTAAATTTGCATGATAAGGGGCTTAGAACTGAGTTTGGGTTTAAAGGGACAAACATATTTGCAATCGCGGCTAACACAAGTTTTGATCTTAACAAGTATAAATAAGTTTTTGACCCGAGTATTTATCCATCTCTGATTCCGTTTGCATAAGTCTTTTTCATGGACGAAAAAGGTTTAAGTGTGGGGATATTTGATGTGTGATAAAATACACATATTTTTCCTGTGTAAAGTGTATTATTTTTGTATAGTTTTTATTTAGTTTTAGTGTTATTTTCTATTATTTTGTGTTTTGCTAGGTCCTGGTGCGAATGGAGCGAAAACGAGTAATATGGAACTAACTAGCCAGTTGGGCAGAGTGGGATGCCAGGGACCGAAGTAAAATTGCAGTTATTTTCTGTGATTGGGCCGAGCCCACTTATCTCTATATTATTTAAGTTGGAAGCCCGTTATTATTTTGAGAAGTAAACGTAGAAAAAAAAAAAGAATGAATTATTCTGATGCCACATAGGCCGCCCAACCTGTCCAGTTCAACAAGTTTTCGTGAATTGTTATTATTAGACCATAGACATCAATTGGTAGGGTTCTACGGCTGGGCCTGGGCTGCCAAGAGAGTGGGACGCTTTTTTTGGAGGAATATTATTCCATACATATATACATCAACAGTCGACGGCAGAAAGAAAAAGAAGACGTGAAATCCATTAGGATCGAGAAGAAGAAAGGAAAAAAAAAGAATTGGTTCGAGGCTTTAAGTCGTGATCAAGATTCACGTTCGGGTTTGCAATTTATTAGTGTTCAGTTTTAATAACCTTGTGTTTTTTTTTAAACCTTATACTATGTTTTGTTTATCTGTTCCTTTTTAGTGACTATGATCCTTGGCTAGTTCTTTCATACTACCTAAGTTTAGATGAACTTGATGAGTGTAACGGATTTTGTGACATGTTTCGGTTATTTGATGTGATTTACATAACTTTGCCTTGTGATTGATCTTGATATTGCATGTTGGTGTGTTTTGATTGATTATTGGTTGATAAATTCAGCGGTTTAGGCACATAGAAATATCCCCTAGACTTAGAGTTTAATTTGAATCGTTGATCTTAGGGTTTTCGGTTTGAATATTGAGTTGAGAAATTGACCAATTCGATTAATAATTAAAATCAATTTACTAAAACTTGCATCCTCATCTTGTGACTCGAAAGACGATCAAGGTGAGCTAGGTTATTAGCTAATCATTGGTGGGTAGATTGGGTGACCGATAGCTCGGGCTCGTTTATTACATCGTGGTTAAGGTTTCCTAGGATTTCAATCTTCATGGTTTGGTTTGCTTTGCGTTTTTGGGATCTTCTCTTAACATAATTGGCTCTGAGGTCAAAAGGATTCTATTTTAGTAGGATTTGGTATCGATAGGTCGAGCCGGTTCGTTCTAGCACTTCGCATTTCGTCCTTATCTTTCGTTTGATACATCTCTAGCGGGGGGTTAATCGAGGGATTAGGATATTTAGCCATTACCATAGTCAAGATAGCGTTGCATGATTCTAGGGATTCCAAGCCTGGGTAGTCTTTCTCATTATTGTTTGCTTTCTGTCACTTCACTATCTTGCTTGCTTTCTCTGTTATCTTATTTAATCGCTTTCGTAGAATTAGTTAAAACCTCAAAATCCAAACAAACCAATTAAGTATTAGTTGAGTCAGAGTCTAGTTTAGCGTCGCTAGTGTCTCGTGGGTTCGATACTCGGACTTCATTAGGCTTTACTACGTACGATAGGTACACTTGCCTGTCAGTGGTCTAGCATTTAGAGAGTCTTAGTTTATAAATTTAGAACTAGGGTGTCTAAATTAGGTTAGTTAGTAGTTTTTATAGACCGCATTTGCACATCAAGTTTTTTGCGCCGTTGCCGGGGACACTTAGGCGATTGCGTTATTAGCTTTGACTGATCTTATCCGTTTAATTGGTCTTATTTGTAGTTTGAGTCTTAGGGTTTGTGTCTAGTAGTAGTGTGTCTAGTTATTTTTGTAAATATTTTTTTTAGTTTGTTTCATTTTATATATTTTTATCATGTGTTTAATCTGTGGAGGGGACCATTACACTAAATATTGCCCAATTCGAACGGGGTACCCTCCCTGTGTTACGAAGTTTGCGGATGCAATTTCAGGCTTCATTCAGAAAACTGAAACGGCAAGGGACCAAGGGGATCCGAGATTTCCCAACATGCTCGCCTTTTCGGAGCAAGCGCTCGTGTTACTGCATCTATTGGCGGATAATTGGAGGATTCAGCAAGTGGATCCGGAGTGTGAGGGCTGCGCTGGACCGCACAGGTATGAAGATTGTCCGGTCGCTTTTCGATGGTCAATACCTTCAGTTACACGAGGTATATATTGGGATGATGATTGGGATTGGAATCGAGGTATGAATGACGAATCGGTAGATGCCACCGAGCTTACCAATATGAAGATACCATTGTGGGATGCTGAGGGTACTTGTGAAGATAAGGAGGTAGAAATAGAAGAAAAAGGAGAAGAAGAGGATGACGATGCAGTTGAAGAGTTTCAAGGCGACCCAGAGCTATCGGATATAGAGCCGGAGACGATAATGGACATTAAAGTCCCACTTCCGGTTCAACAGGTCGCTAATTCCAGCCATTGGTGTCCCACGCCATGGAATATCGACGATAGCTTCTGGAGTGATGATGAGGGGGTAGTACAAGAGGTCGAGTTAGAGATGGCTGACTACATCGCCCCGATGGAAAAAGGTGCGCAACCTCCCAATAGTATGGATGATTATGAGGATGGTTGTTACCCCACTAACCCGATATGGGACATGTCTGACGCATCAGAAGTGGGGGATGATCATACTTTATCATGGGAGGAGGAGTTTGGTGACGAGTTGGGTGGTTTACCAACTCTCGTAGATGAAGAGCGATTTGACCCAGTCGGCGATTTGACTGAACTAGAAGCATTATTGATAGAGAAGCCGACTATGGAGTTCAAAGAGTCACCAAACTCAGCAGCGGAGCGAGCGGATGAGGAGTTTGATAGCCGGCCCGTGGAGAATCCAGGAGATGGACGCCTACCACGATCTAAGACACGGGAGAAGGCGAAAAGGAGCCTGGACGGACCTTTTGCGGAGATTCGGGGATGGTTCCGAAGAAAGAAGGAGATGGAAGCGTTGAAGTCTACTCGACACCACTCTTCTCATTACATGCCTCGAATCAGGTTTGGTCCAGGTAAGTTTAAATATTGGTGGTCCGACTCATTCGAGAATTTTAAACGGTTTATAAATTCCATTCTAAAAATTTTAATTAATAATAAAGAACGGGTGGAATTGAACGGGTTGGACCAGGGTTGGATAAAGGAGAAACCTCCTGATTAAATTCAAGTGTGGGGAGGTTTTGTAAAGTTTTGTAATTTTATATATTCTGTAGTTTCTAGAGTTTGTATATTTAGTCATTTATATTTTGTACCATGAGTCTAACTTTGTAGTTTTGAGTCGTTTTTTAGATTCGGTACTGCTTTGGTTCTGCTTGTTTTTGTTAATGCAGGTTTGGATATGTACCACCCGTACTCAATCTCCATTCGGGTGATTTTGGAGCTGCTTTTCAAATTTCAAGGCATTTTCCAAGTATGCCAGTCAGAGTCGAAGCCGATCGCGAATGGAATGCTATACGATTGAGCTGGATTGGACGAGAGTTTTGGAGCTTACGCGTTATTTTACTAGCTAAGTCCTTTTCGATTTGCCCTTAGTCTTTTTATTTCTTATTTATTTTTAGTCTTTTGAGTCGGTTTCCATCCTACATTGAGGGCAATGTAGAGTTTAAGTGTGGGGATGGGAAACTGTCGTTTAGGTCTTAGTTAGTGAGTCTTGAGTCATAAAAATTAAAAATAAATAAATTAAAAAATTAAAAAATTAAAAAAATTAAAAAAATTAAAAAAATAAATAAAATGTCTTTTGAATAAAGAAGTCTGCAAAATGAAAATGGAAAATGATAGAAAAGATGAGTTTTTGCTTGGGTTCAAATAATGATAATATGAGATTAATTAAGTCGAGCTTGTGTCTAGTTTGGGATATGTGAATAGGCCCGGTTTGGTTTTAGGTCCCTATGAGTTAATATTACCTTAATTGTTGGTCTACTAGTGGGTTTTCATCTAGGGAAAATGGGAAATTGAAACCGCCAATAATAGTATAAAGAATGCCGTTATAAGTTAAAACCGTTAGAATTTGTAATCATGAAAAAAAGAATAGAAAATATTGAGCTAGAAACTGAATGAAAGTAGCGCAGGCCTATGTAATCTTGGTTGGGGATAGTGACTTTACAACCGGAATACCTCTAGGATGTGTGAAATCGAACTTGCAAATAAAAAAGTACCAAAGCCTAAGTAATCCGAGTTGGGGATAGCGACTCTACAGCCGAAATGCCTCTTGGTTAGGGAAAGCAACGTCTACGCTCATCGAAAAAAAATAAAAGAAAGAAAAAAAATAATGTTGAAAAAAAAAGAAAAAAAAATATTCGATTTTAAATTCTCTTGGTTTTGATATAAAGACGGTTGGGAATTGGTCCAGTGATTGTTCCTTTTGTTCTATAAGCTTGAGGCGGGATTAGGTGGACCGTAGCTTCTAGCGTGAGACCCTAGGTAGATTGACCGCACTTGAACTAAATTTGCATGATAAGGGGCTTAGAACTGAGTTTGGGTTTAAAGGGACAAACATATTTGCAATCGCGGCTAACACAAGTTTTGATCTTAACAAGTATAAATAAGTTTTTGACCCGAGTATTTATCCATCTCTGATTCCGTTTGCATAAGTCTTTTTCAGGGAAGAAAAAGGTTTAAGTGTGGGGATATTTGATGTGTGATGAAATACACATATTTTTCCTGTGTAAAGTGTATTATTTTTGTATAGTTTTTATTTAGTTTTAGTGTTATTTTCTATTATTTTGTGTTTTGCTAGGTCCTGGTGCGAATGGAGCGAAAACGAGTAATATGGAACTGACCAGCCAGTTGGGCAGAGTGGGATGCCAGGGACCGAAGTAAAATTGCAGTTATTTTCTGTGATTGGGCCGAGCCCACTTATCTCTATATTATTTAAGTTGGAAGCCTATTATTATTTTGAGAAGTAAACGTAGAAAAAAAAAAGAATGAATTATTCTGATGCCACATGGGCCGCCCAACCTGTCCAGTTCAACAAGTTTTCGTGAATTGTTATTATTGGACCATAGACATCAATTGGTAGGGTTCTACGGCTGGGCCTGGGCTGCCAAGAGAGTGGGACGCTTTTTTTGGAGGAATATTATTCCATACATATATACATCAACAGTCGACGGCAGAAAGAAAAAGAAGACGTGAAATCCATCAGGATCGAGAAGAAGAAAGGAAAAAAAAAAAAAAAGAATTGGTTCGAGGCTTCAAGTCGTGATCAAGATTCACGTCCGGGTTTGTAATTTATTAGTGTTCAGTTTTAATAACCTTGTGTTTTTTTTTAAAACTTGATACTATGTTTTGTTTATCTGTTCCTTTTTAGCGACTATGATCCTTGGCTAGTTTTTTCATACTACCTAAGTTTAGATGAACTTGATGAGTGTAACGCGATTTTGACATGATTATGGTTATTTGATGTGATTTACATAACTTTGCCTTGTGATTGATCTTGATATTGCATGTTGGTGTGTTTTGATTGATTATTGGTTGTTGAATTCAGCGGTTTAGGCACATAAAAATATCCCCTAGACTTAGAGTTTAATTTGAATCGTTGATCATAGGGTTTTCGGTTTGAATATTGAGTTGAGAAATTGACCAATTCGATTAATAATTAAAATCAATTTACTCAAACTTGCATCCTCATCTTGTGACTCGAAAGACGATTAAGGTGAGCTAGGTTATTAGCTAATCATTGGTGGGTAGATTGGGTGACCGATAGCTCGGGCTCTTTTATTACATCGTGGTTAAGGTTTCCTAGGATTTCAATCTTCATGGTTTGGTTTGCTTTGCGTTTTTGAGATCTTCTCTTAACATAATTGTCTCTGAGGTCAAAATGATTCTATTTTCGTAGGATTTGGTATCGATAGGTCGAGCCGGTTCGTTCTAGCACTTCGCATTTCGTCCTTATCTTTCGTTTGATACATCTCTAGCAGGGGGTTAATCGAGGGATTAGGATATTTAGCCATTACCATAGTCAAGATAGCGTTGCATGATTCTTGGGATTCCAAGCCTGGGTAGTTCTTTCTCATTATTGTTTGATTTCTGTCACTTCACTATCTTGCTTGCTTTCTCTGTTATCTTATTTAATCGCTTTCGTAGAATTAGTTAAAACCTCAAAATCCAAACAAACTAATTAAGTATTAGTTGAGTCAGAGTCTAGTTTAGCGTCGCTAGTGTCTCGTGGGTTCGATACTCGGACTTCATTAGGCTTTACTACGTACGATAGGTACACTTGCCTGTCAGTGGTCTAGCATTTAGAGAGTCTTAGTTTATAAATTTAAAACTAGGGTGTCTAGATTAGGTTAGTTAGTAGTTTTTATAGACCGCATTTGCACATCAGTAGCATAAGTGAGAGAGCGTTTGTGAATAGTGCGATGACAGAAGAGAGTAAGCACACAAATGTTCTCAAGCAATAACAAATAGTAGGCAATGTAATCTAAGCATACCACGAGCAATGTTCTATGTAATTCTAGCAAGTAGACAACGTAAACATGAATAGTAGTACCTAGTATGTTGAGTCTTGCACGTGGAGCGAAGCGTCGTTGTGGATCGTTGAGCACTGTACTGGTTATAGTCTGGTTTTAATAAAAACGTTTTCCCCATATTAAAACCAAGTTCTCTATAACCAATGGCTCTGATACCAATCTGTCACACCCCCAAAATCCACCCGCGGAGTAGCACCGCTTGGGAGCGTGACTGACCAGGATCAAGCCACCAATCATATTGAACATGTAAATAATAAGTAAAAGTAAATGTATTTCAACCAAACCAATATGAAAGGTGTTCAAAACAGAACTGCAATATCAATGTTTAGCGGAAGCATGAAAATAAACCCAACATAAGTATGAATATGTAATGTCAAAATGTTTAATCAAAGCATTCACGATCCTTGTACCAATCTGTCACACCCCCAAAATCCACCCGCGGAGTATCACCGCTTGGGAGCGTGACTGACCAGGATCAAGCCACCAATCATATTGAACATGTAAATAATAAGTAAAAGTAAATGTATTTCAACCAAACCAATATGAAAGGTGTTCAAAACATAAGTGCAATATCAATGTTTAGCGGAAGCATGAAAATAAACCCAACATAAGTATGAATATGTAATGTCAAAATGTTTAATCAAAGCATTCACGATCCTTGTCCACGACGACCGCGCCTCCCAGTGCAAGCTCCATGTATACCTAACGACCTGCAAGGCATGTAACAGTGGGTCAACAACTAGTTGAGCGAGTTCACAGTGGGTTATTTAGTAATAGTGTTCATATCGTAAACGTTTGTTTGTTTAGTAACCCATGTATCGCTATAATTACATCGCGGCCCTCCAGGCATGTTTGCGAAGATTAGTGGGGGTTTCCCATGTATTGTAGACTAGTTTTATCTGTATCACGGCCCTCCAGGCATGTGTGCGAAGTTTAGTATCAGTATCGCGACCATTCCAGGCATGTGTGCGAAGATCAGTATCAGTATCGCGGCCATTACAGGCATGTGTGCGAAGAGTAGTATCAGTATCCCGGCCATTACAGGCATGTGTGCGAAGAGTAGCGGGGTTTTCCCCATGTATCACTAGTCTAGCAGTATCTATAAGTGACCTTTCCCAACCGAGGTCAGTAATTCATAATTCCCAACAACAACGTAAATACAGATAATCATCCAATCCCATTCCCTACCCCGGGAATCCCATGCCTTAGTAAGGGTGTGAACTCACCTTGGTTTGCTCGGTTTGTTATTGTGCTTCTAGTGTTAATTAATGGTTAGGTCCGTTACACACGACCTAGGGTACATTGCACATAAACTCGATGTAAGTGTTTACGTTCAATTAGGTTTTACAATTCCTTGATGTCCAAACAACTGTGTTCCGTGTGATAATTGTGTACATAATGACATGACATAGATTGTTCATACATACAGTATCATCCAGTAACATACAGTAATATACAGTAACATACAGTAGCATGCAAGGTGTTCCTCATACAGGGTTTTGAACTTGGCATTATAAGTAAACTCGGATCCCTTGTGTTAACATTAGGCTCTAACACTGGTGTTTGCAATAAACTCAGACACTTATTCATACATGAAATTCGGACCATATAGCATCAACAAACTCGGATCATGCTTTCCCTTCACAAAGTTCGGACCAAGCACCCCCCACAAAACTCGGACCAAACACCCCCTCTTAAACTCGGACCATGTATCAATACTTAAAAAGTCGGACCATGTGTTTCAATACAAAATTCGGACCACAAGTCTTACAAAACTTCGGACCATACATGGTTCACTAAAATTTGGACCTTGTGCATTTCATAAAACTCGGACTCAAGGAGTCCTTATAATATTCGGACCATATTTCACTTATATAATTCGGACCATGTTTCACTTACAAAACTCAGATTTTTGTGACTTCACAAAACCCTGACACAAATCTTCGGACTAACAATCATGCAAAATATTCAAAACCAAATCACAGTTTTCAATGGAACAGTTACAGGTCACGATCAAACCCTACTTTTCATTCATTAGCAAATGCTGTAACCTAATCCACAATCAACCATTTCTAACATATCATGCATCTCATTGCCAGGCATTTGATTACACAATTATTCACAAACCATTTCATAATAATCAGGATGATCAATAAACACAGAACCATTATTTGGAGAACTAGGGTTTGCAAGAATCAAACAACCAATGATTAACAACAAATAATCATTAAACATTTACCTTAAATTGATTCTAGATAAAGAGAGATCAAAAGTGATGATTGAGAGCTTGTGCCACCAAGAATGATGAAAAGATGATTGCAGGAGATGATTGTAGAGGAAGATTGAAATACGTATAATGATTTTGTGAGAGAGATTAGGGTTAGAGGTTATTAAGGTTTCACTAACTACTATACTCCCCCTAAGTATCATCTTTTACATAAAACACACACACCACATATAATTTACAGTTTTATCATCAAGTTCATGTATTTGTCAAATCATTCGTAAAATAACACATAACCATGCAACAATCACAACACACTTTATCATATCACAACGTATACAGTTACAAAGCAAACAAATTGTGTAAGTAAACAACTAGACAAACAGTTAACGTGCAATAAATGCGAAAGTGGAATCTCGGAAACTCGAGTTGTCACAAAGTACGAAGCAGATCCTCTAATGTCTGGATAGTTCGTTCTGATTGGCCGTCGGTTTGGGGATGGTAAGCCGTACTCAGGTCTATTCGAGACCCCAAAGCTTCTTGTAACTGTTGCCAATAGTGTGAAGGGAAATGACTATCCTGGTCTGAAATGATTGCAACCGGTGCTCCGTGTCTTGCCATAATTTCATTCGTGTAAATCTCGGCCACTTTCACGGTGTTGTAGGTAGTACGAATCGAAATAAAGTGCGCCGATTTGGTTAGTCTATCTTCTACTACCCAAATCGCATCTTGACCTCAGGGTGTTTTTGGAAGGTGGGTCACGAAATCCATCGTGATTTGCTCCCATTTCCATTGAGGTATTTCGGGTTGCTGTAACATTCCTGAGGGATCTGGTATTCTGCCTTAACCCAGGCACAAGTCAAGCATTTGCTCACGTACTCTGCTACGTCCTTTTTCATACATGGCCACCAATAAAATTCCTTAAGGTCGTGGTACATTTTGTCTGTACCGGGGTGAATAGAGTACTTAGATTTATGAGCCTCATCCATAACCAGTTGACGTAGGTCATGGAGAGTAGGAATCCATACCCTGTTTTTAAAATACAACACTTCATCCGGTTTCCTCACAAAGTTCCCTTCATCTCCGTGTAAGTTTTCGCTATTTATTTGGCCTTCCTCCAAAGCTTCCATTTGAGCATTACGAATCTGCTCTTTAAGACTGGTTTGAACAATCATCCCAAGAGCTCGCACTCTGAGTGGCTTTACTCGGTCTTTTCTACTCAAGGCATCGGCTACTACGTTAGCCTTACCTGGATGGTATTTTATTTCACAGTCGTAATCATTCAATAATTCCATCCATATGCGTTATCTCATATTCAGTTCCTTTTGGTCGAAGATATGTTGGAGGCTCTTGTGATCTGTATAAATTGTATATTTCGTGCCGTACAAGTAATGCCTCCAGATCTTAAGTGCAAAAATCACTGCGCCCAACTCTAAATCATGCGTCGTGAGATTCTTTTCATGTACTTTTAGCTGTCTAAACGCGTAAGCAATGACCTTGTTTCTTTTCATTAGGACATATCCGAGCCCTTGCCGAGATGCGTCACAATATATGACAAAATCATCGTTGCCTTCGGGTAACGACAGGATTGGAGCTTCACATAACTTTTGTTTTAACAGCTGAAAAGCTGTTTCTTGTTCTTCGTCCCATTCGTACTTTTGATCTTTCTGTGTCAAGGCAGTTAAGGATTGAGCAATGCAGGAAAAATTTTCAATAAAGCGACGGTAATATCTAGCCAATCCCAAAAATTGGCGTATCTATTTCGGAGATTTAGGCGCTTTCCAATTCTTAATAGCTCCGATTTTACTAGGGTCAACATGAATCCCTTGTTGATCTACCACATGTCCTAAAAATTGCACCGCTTGTAACCAGAAGTCACACTTTGAAAGCTTGGTGTACAACTTCTCTTTCCTCAAGATCTCTAGTATGGCTCGTAGATGGTGCTCGTGTTCCTTTATACTCTTGGAATATATCAAAATATCGTCAATAAAGACTATGACGAATTTATCTAGATATGGTTTATAAACTCGGTTCATGAGGTCCATAAATACCGCGTGTGCGTTGGTTAACCCAAAGGGCATAACCAGGAACTCATAGTAACCGTACCGAGTTCGAAAGGCTGTTTTAGGGATATCTTCCTCTTGGACTTTCACTTGATGATAACTAGATCTAAGATCGATATTGGAAAAGTAACAGGCTCCTTGCAACTGATCAAATAAATCATCGATTCGCGGAAGAGGATATCGATTCTTTATGGTAACCTTATTCAGCTCCCGGTAGTCAATACACATCCAAAAGCTTTTTTCACAAATAACACTGGTGCTCCCCAAGGTGAATAACTGGGACGGATAAAACCTCGGTCTAGCAGTTCTTGTAGCCTAGATGATAGTTCTTGCATCTCTGAAGGTGCTAAACGGTAAGGTGCTTCTGCAATTGGAGCTACTCCCGGTATTAAGTCGATATGGAACTCGACTTGCCGATTGGGTGGCAATCCGGGCAATTCATCTGGAAACACGTCTGGGTAATCACACACTATTGGGATATCCTTAATACGTTGTTCTTCTGGTTCGGTCGTCGTTACACTTGCTAAGAACACATCACATCCTTGACGTATACATTTCAACACTTTAAGGTGGGATATAAGGTTTAATATGGTACCAGACTTCTCTCCCTGTACCATAATAACTTCATCATTAGGAAAAGGGATCCTAACAATCTTTTGCTCACATATAATCTCCGCCTTGTACTTGGACAATGTAAAACCCCAAAAAGTTTAATTGTATGTATGTGTTTAAATTAGCTATAAACTTAACTTAGTTATGAAAATATGCTAGGATGTTAGCTTAAGAATGGAAAATGCCTAAATAAAAATAACACATAAACTTGAAGGGCCAAATATGAATAATGTTAATGTTGAAGTATTAAAACAAGTGAAACCCACAAACACACACACTGGTGTGTTTGGGATCGATCAAACAGGAGAAGAAAGGGGAGAAACCTCATTTCATCAAAAATCAATTGATTGGAAGGGAATTTCAAGGCCAAATTAATGCATGGACCTTAATTCTTGATCATCTAAGCTTTCTTAAAAAATGGTAAGTCGAATTTTGTGATTTGATGATGATGAAGAAAGTGGGTTTTAACTAATCTTGAAGTAATATAAAAAATTGAATGTTTGTAGGATATATTAACACTATAGAACAAGAGTTATGTTAGAAATCTCTCATCTTGATGATTAATGCAAGAAAACCCACTTGCATGATAGTATGATGATGAACGATTAATGTGTAGATGTAACAATAGATGTAATGTTGAATTAAGAACTATTATGAGATGTAATTTTGATAGTTAGATTGTAGGAGAATGAAAAATTATGTGAATTGGTTGAATCTTGATGAACAATGATAAGGACTAATAAAACTCTGCTTGAAACACTTGTACATAATGTTTTATTAGTAGTACACACGCCAAGTGTTCGATGAAATGTCTCAGTTAGGAATTCTGCAATTTTGACTTCGAACCTACGTAATGAACAAAATGAAGTATATGTTAAATTTATATGATGCTTATCAAGGAATGTGTGCAAAATGAGCATAAGACGTGAATTCTAAGTATAAACGGTTATGTATAGGTGTGAAGGAAGAAGGTTCGAGTCGCACAACGCAACAAGGGAATCAAGAACGAGGTACGCTACTTGTACAATTTATAAGTTTATTATTTTATTGTGATTAACATTAGATGCGCCAATTTGAATCAAGTATGAAAACGACATTATGTGGACCCTTTTGGAACGGGTCGAAGGAAATTGAAAGTAAGAATAGAAGGAATGATATGATGTTCCATTTGGAACTTACTTATGTGCAAGAATGAAAGCTTGTAGTAACCTACAAGTTGCGGATGTCATAATGGCTATAAGTTCGTAAGATGAATGCTCGAGTTAAAAGAAAGAATTTTAGTACTAATGAATTTATCTTGTCGTGGCAATGTAGGTAAATCTCATGTCTAGCTATCAAGCTTTGCCGGGTTCGAACACGCTTCAAGGGCAATCCCATTCTCCGCTACTTTTGTAAAGAAGTCAATGTTTAGTACTTTTGTCGCTTTGTCAATATTTAGTATTTAAAAAACTTAGTTCTTATTATGTTGTCAGTTGAAAACTTTAGTAGGATGTTGTATCTTAAACTTAATGATTTCCGTATGTGTGTCAAGGTTATTTGATGGCATATATTTTGACATTTTAAAGTGGGTCGTGTAGAACATAAGTTTCGGTCATGTGATAAATAGGGGGATCGCTCGTTTTTTGAACGGGTCATGCCCAATTTTTCTTTAAATATAGTATGATGTTGTTAAAAATAAAAATGGAATATCTCATGGGCGTTACAAGTTGGTATCAGAGCCTAGGTTTAAGGGATTCAAGCATCAAGTGCCTGAACTCAAACCGAAAGCTCATGTGAAGTGTGTGTTCGATCCGCGCCGCGAAGCAAGTAAGTAACTTTAACATTTAAGCTTTTGCATAATGAATGAACTAGTCGAGGATGTGATGAAATGTTAAGGGATTGTTTCGGGAGGGCTAGGGGTTATTGCGGGTCATTTTGGATCGATTGGGGATAGTCCGGGTTAGAACGGAACTTGGAAACGGGTCAAACACGCGAAAAATAAACAAATGAGCGCCAGCAACACAGAAGGGGCGTCGCCGACGGCCCCTGGGATCTTCGACGGGCTAATCTCCTGTCTACGGGCTTTTTCAGCCGACGCAACTATACAAGGGGCGTCGCCGACGGCCCCATGTGCGTTGCCGACACCCAGTAAAAACCCAAAAACGCTGATTTACTTGTTGTGACCCACGAGACGACCTGGACCTCCCGAAACCTGTTCATTGACCTTTGGTTAGTCCCGATAGATGTCTAAAACTAATAAATGAAACTTTCCGAAAGTATGAACAAGAGTGAATGAAAGAAAAATGGTTCAATTTGTGACTAATATATTTATGTTCCTTGAACATCTTAGAATGTGATATAAAGAATGCACAAGAATGTGATTTTCTACAATTGAGGAATGTTAATAAAAGAAAGAAATGTATGTGTAGATGGCGGATAATAGAGACACGAATGACAATGAGGAGGTGCAACAAGATCAAATAAAAACAATGATTTTGGAAGAGGTTGGAAAGGCAATCGAGTCAAGTATTCCTCGGTTAGCCCAGGAGGTGGAAAGTCATGTGTTGGAAGTGATGGAAACAATGATGGCAAGTAAGATGGACGAGTTGAAGGGGATGATTGGAGAAATGCAAGGAAAGAAAGGAACTCGCAAATGCACATACAAAGAATTTATGGCGTGCAACCCATTACTTATAAAGGAAAAATTGATCCTATGGTTGTCAAAGGTGGATTGCAAGTATGGAGGCGGTGTTCGTTAGGAGTCATTGTGAAAAGGAGGATCAAGTGATGTTTGCCACTGGGTTGTTTCAACATCAAGCTAAAGATTGGTGGGATGCTTATAGTAAAGAGATTGGTGAGGATAAGGTTCAAGATTTGACATGGCAAGAGTTCAAGGAACCATTCCTAAAGTACCACTGTCCGCAATTTGCCATTGACCGGATCTAAGAAGATTTCTTACATCTTCGACAGAAGGACGAAACCATTGACGAAATCACCAACACTTTTCTTGACAAGCTGAAATTCTGTAAAGAAATAGCGGGAACGGAAAGAATGAAGATAAACCGCTATCATGGTATGTTGAAGGCTGAATATCGGGAGTTCATAATTCCCGCTAAATGTGAAACCTTGAATGAGCTCATTAACTTGGCCCGAGATAGGGAGATCGAAGTAAGAAGACAGGCAGAAAGAGGTGAAAAGAGAGTGTATGAGTGTCACACCACAACCGATGGCGGAATCATCGGGGCATGGCACTAAGCGAAACAGATTGTCCAGAAGTTTCCATAACAATTATCATTACTATTCAATTTAAATAATACGTCCCATACCCTATCTCAAACAGTAAATAAATTATTACAGACAAAAATCCAGGCAAATATTCTGTTCCGACAACTCAGATTTAAAGAAATAGCAATTGTTTATCTTCTTCTAGAGACCCATAATTTGATCACTACAGACAACTATTTGTTGGGCTCTAGAGCTTTATTCTAGCCTCGCTTTCCTAGCAGATAAGCATCTTAAACACCTGTCACATACGTTAAAATAAAGTCAATACATAAAATGTAAAGGTGAGCATACAAGTTTGATAATAGCATAATAGAGTTCGAAATAGTTTACGCATAACCAGCACGTACACAGAGGAAAACGATGCATGTTAATTATCGACATGGATCTATCGATACCAATGATTGCGGGTTGACTGCCCGAGGCAGTTCGCAATATATGATTACCACCGTAATCCATGCAAGTAATTGTCCTTAACAACCCCCGTGTGAATGGGTGCTGAGTCCAAACTATAGTACTATCGTCGTTAAGGCAGGTAGACAGCATTCCACGTGTAAACATAACAACAAGCATTCATTTAGTCACGTAATACATGCGATAACAGTTAGCGTATAAAGTATTACGTAGTGTGTTCGATTGTGATTTTAGAATAAGTAACGTATGTAACACCCAAAAGTGCGAAAGCAAAAAGGGTTCGAGTATACTCACAGCGGTTGATGGATTGAAGGGAGCGCTTGAGAGTAGGGTTAGCCTGAATAGTTTGATAGCATAACGATAAGCAACGTGTAATGGAAACAAGTGTTGGAGGGTCGGACAGCTGGTCGATCGGACGGTAGTCTGATCGGACGGCTGACCGTTTGGTTAACAGTCCGTTCGGACAGCTGTTCGGTCGGTCGGTAGGCTGATCGGGTGGCTGTTCGAGTGGATTGTTTCTTCCTTCCTTTGAGAAAGATGTGTTTGTGTATGATGGTTTGACCTTTTGAAGTTTTTGTTGTAACATTTGAAAACATTGAAGTATCTTTACCTTTCAGGTCGGTCGGTCGATCGGACGGTCGTTCAATCGGCTGGCAACCCGATCGGTTAGGTACTTTTAGCAAGACAAGTTCTCAGCAGGGTGTCACCTAATCTGTAGGATCGATTTCGACCTAAACGAGTCGTTTGGAAGAGCTCAAATCCGTTTTAGAGGCGGAAACAAAGAAACGGACGTGTACACAGCTTCAATCACACTTTAAACCTCTTGTAGATTGATTTTACAACGTTTACGTTTACAAGAAAAACCGGCAATACCTCGGTATCAGATCTGAACAACGTTACAAATGAAATGATAACAAGCCTATTTATACTAAATCTGGACCGCTCATAATGACATCATCCACAAAAGCGAACCTCCCAATAACCGTATAAGCGAACCGTCATGTTCCGTATAAGCGAACTGACATGTTGACCATAAAAGCGAACCCTTCAATTCCTTTTGTCTTTCAAGTGAACCCTTCATTGATTGGACCTTCAAATAAGATCATTTCATTGGACCTTTCATGCCATTGGACCCTCATATGGTCCAGTAATATCAATCGGCCACCATTCTCTTTTAATGGCTAAAATGACTTTGTCGTTTACTAAATTTCAAATGATAACATATGATGATCCAATATATGATGTCATCATCATATATGATGACATCATGCTTGAACTCGCAACGCAACCCGGACTCGACATTAGACGAAGACGACAGATGACTGCACCAACAGACTCCCCCTCAGATGTTGACGAGTCTTAAGTGTCGAGTCTTCAACGACTTCAGTCTTTATCAGTGTAAGCATCCTCAAATCTTTCTCTTCTCTTTACATCATCACCAACAGACTCTTCTCGCACAATCTCTACTCAGATGTCTTCAGACTCCCCCTTTCGATATACTGGGATCGCAGTCTGGCATGTTGTAATCACAAAAACCTCAGGTATCGGAACCTGGATCTATATCACTTCAAAACCTGCACATCCTCTACCCAAAAATAAATCTTCCGATGATAACATGTAAAGATCTAATGATTCACTTGCAGACACTACACAAACAAAAATTTATTTTACAATTTGAAGAACCACTTGAAGATATATACCATTTTTTTTTTCAAAATAACACACTCTCCCAAACCATCAGTTCATCATGTTTAGCACTCGGAATTTTGAAAATCAACTTTTCAATATCAGTTGTCGAAAATCTTTTTGTATTTTTCAAAAATTTATGCTAAAACACACTGAAAATCTTTTTGGATTTTTGACATAAGAAAAATAAAATGCAGTAAAGAAATATTTACAAACATTATTTTTGTGAGTTCGTGTAAGAGGATCATATCAGCTTATGAGACAAATCACCAACACCGTTAAGCTTCATTTCATTTTAAGTTCTAAACAATTTACCTAGATTGTCAGTATACTGGTCCATTTAAATTTTCACACAAAGTTCAACTGATCCGAGATACGATATTAATGTTTTAAGCACTTAAACTTATCCGTGTGTCCCACTACTTGAATATACTCCTGTATCCAGATCCCAATATTCAGTCTTACAGGTGAGTATACCACAGCTGATATCTGTAAGGGGTTAGGTGCGAAACCGTGAGAGCTCAGGTCAGAACTTCCGTTCAGCAGAGAGATGACGGCTCGACTTTTGGTGGGTCCCCTTTAGAGGATCTTTTTTACAACAGCAATGACTATCAATTTTATTGTTTCATCGATTTGCTGAGGGCGGCGCTTTTCAAGCATTTGCAGAAAGTATTATCCGGGGACTAGGTCAGTACTTCCATACAGCAGAAGTCCCGGGATACTACCCCAGATATCACTGAGCATAAAGACCTAGTATCTCAGAATAAGGGACCTTTCAAACAAGATTTCAGGGGTTACCTATATATCCAAGTTTGTGTTAACCCACAGAATAAGCAAGTTTGAATTTTTAGGTTTATATCTCGTCACAGTTTATTAAATGTGCAAAAATCTACTGACACATCCACAGTAAGATTGTTTAACACTTTTAAACTTTCCAATTCTTTAGCATGTTGTGATAGTCTGCTGATGTACTATCATTTCCTCTTTTTCACAACAAACTCATTTTTGGAATTTATCATGTTTTTGTCTTTTTCAAATTTTCTAATGTTTTTGGATTTTCTGAAAATTTCTACTCCCCCTAAAATGCAAACACATTAAAGAAAATTGAAAACAAACTGTACAGAAACATGACAACCGATATCAAATCGCCTCAATTCGCCATTCACTTTGGCATAAACAATCAGAACTCCCCCTATCAACAAACTATTTTCTCATTTAGATTTCAAAAACACTTAAGTTTGTTTTAATCAAAATGATTTTTCCGGAAAATAAGTTTGGTTGATTTTACCACTTGTAAGTATATCAATACTCAGTTCGGGGATGTGGTTCATCATCTTGTCTCTCAATCACTTGTAGGAAAATGTAAGTACAAATTAATGTCCTTGATTTACCGTATGCACAAGTTATGCACAATCAAATCTTCTTACCACTTGTAAACAAACATAAACAAACCTTTTTGCCGTTTGTATGATTGATATTACCGTAGTAAATTCCTTAAGAAAGATGCCGATACCTGCTCCTCGCTTACCTACCTGGGAGCTCCGGCATAGTCCTTAAACCTGTAAAATTTTAACAATTTCAAACACTTTCAAAATATCCTAATTAAACATGAAAGATGCCGATTCCTGATCCACGATTACCAACTTGGGATCTCCGGCAAGTCCGGTGTTTTACTCAAACATAATGTCCACCCAAGCCTCACCAGCCTTGGGTGACTTTGGAACACATCTGTCCCACCAACATTTTGATTTATAAAATTCTTTAGCACCTTTAACCTTCTTATCAACCATCTTTCCAAAAATGTGTTTGACTTTCTCGTTGAAAGCCTTCTCAACATCAAATTCTCCTTTATCAGCGAAGAATTGATTTGAAATCTCTACCTTTCCAACTTTCTTCATCAAATTTTCTTTTGACAATTTCGGAAAATTCTCATCGTTCACCACTGGAACGGAATTCACAATCTTTTTATCAACCAGTGACTCCTCTGATTTTATGGAATCAGATTCATTGTTAGAATTACCCTCGGATTTAACCACCCATTTTTGTTTACTCAAATCAACTTGTCTTTTGTAAAAACGTTTTGAAGTTTCACCAACTTCCAAAGTCGATTTATCAACACATTTCTTTTTCATATCAGGGTTAGAAGAAACTCCCTGTTTTTGGTAGTTGGTCTTGGGGCAATTCCAAGCTATGTGACCAACTTCTTGACATTTGAAACAGATTCTTCTGTCAACTCTCGAAGCAAACTTCCTCACATTCTTCTTTACTTCAGCAAGAAACTCTTGATTCGACTGCTTCCAGAACGGTTTCTTCTGCTCATCCTCTGAACTTCCTCCTGAAACAAATTTTGTTTTTGGTTTATAAGTTTTCTGATTTTTATAATTTTCTGAAGAATTGAAACCAAGACCTTTCTTTTTGAGATTACCATTATGGTTTGGTTTCTTTCGATAACCTGAACCATAATCATAACCCTTTTTCTTGTTCAATCTCTGTTGAACTCTTGAAGTGTACTTTTTAGGTTTTTCAGTAAGATTTACATCTTTTATTTCAGAAATATTAATTTCTGTTAATTTGAAAACCTGTTTGATCATTTCAGTTTTGACACTTCTTATTGGAAATTCCTCATCAGAATATAATTTGTCTGAATCATTCAATGTATATGCTACTTTGATTGATTCGTCATTCAAATTAGATTTTGATAACATGAATTCTTTATTGTAAACCCTCTTAACCAGCGAACTCGGACTTTTCTCAGACGAACTCGAACTATCAGACTTAGACTCCGACTTTGACGCTTCATCCATATCCAACACCTGATCGACAACTCTCTTAACTAACTCAGACTCATGATCAGTGTCAGACGTTGTGAATGTGACATCAATATTGTCTGGTAATTCATCAGTGGTTTCAGACTTTAATTTGATGTTTAGAGCCTTGTCTACTTGTTCCTCATTTGGTTTCCTGGGGGAATAACTCTCAAAGATAGGAGGCGGACATCTGTTATACTTGACACTTGGTTTCTTACCAGTATCTTTTTCTTTACCTTTCTTCTTGAAAGCTTCAAGACCTGCGACAGTAGGATAAACCCGATCAATCAGATAATCACAAGTAGTATAACTCAAAAGTAATCAGCTGATCCTTTCACTCTCAATTCTCTCAAGTTCCAACTCCTTCTTCAAGTTAGCACAATCTTCGATATAGTCATTGATGACGCTTTGCTTTGTCATTAAAGTTGCACTCATCTTGTCATTTGCTTTTTCAAATTCTGCATTTGCTCTTTTTAAACTGTCAACTGTCCTGTTTAGTACATCGTATGACTCTTTAACATACTTCACATCAGACAGTAAATCTTCCTTCAATCTCTCTAACTCAGCAAACTTTTTATCTTTTTCTTCACAAACTTTGCAAGCTTCTGAACATTTCTCACAAGGCTTTGTGACTTCAACCACCTTTTCAACTATCTTTTCGACTTCGACAGTCTTTTCAACTTCAACAAGTTTCTCGACATCCACTAATTTTTCAACTTCTTTCTCAGTCACTGGTTCATCAGATTCTTTTTCAGCTTTCTGTCCTTCAGCTTCCTTTGTTGAACTTTCTTCAACTTTTGCTTTTTTCTGGATATCCAACTCATGCTCTTCAATTTTCTGAATAAACTGTGCCAGATTCATAACTTGAGACTTCCTCATGTGTTTTACAATCAACAGATAAGTTCCCCACTTCTGTTGGGGTAAAGCCTCAGCTAGCTTATCGATCCACTCATCATCCTCTTTCTTAATGTCCAATCTACTCATTTCCAATACCAGATGACAATATCTATCAATTGTCTGCTTTGTTGTTTCATCTTCAAAAGCCACAAACATATCAAATTATTTCTTCAATAACACAGCTGAAACTGTATCAACCGGTGTAGCAAGAGCATTGTAAAATTTCTCTTCCATGTTTCAAAAATCAGATGATACTTCGGGAAATACCTGATAACACACAAACAAAAAACAATCAGTTTAAAGATTTATCAATTAATGGAAACGAACTGTTACTCGAATTGGTGAAAATTCTTTGCGGACAGAAGGTTGACAAACTTTGCGGACTGGTATGACCCTGGATCAAATATGGTGACTCGACTCTTTTACGTGCAAACTTTCGGAATTTCAAATGACTTGAGCCTTTGAGTCTTTTGAACTCCAAACAGCAGATTTGGTAATGAACTGACAGTTAAAATTTGAACTTTGAGCTTTGAGATTGAATCGATGATGAATTATGGGCTGACAGCACTTGATCACAACTGTGATTGAACCTCAAATTCACAACAAACTCCTTTTGTCAACACACTAAACTTATCTATTATGTCACTAAGCCAACACCTCAACTAAAATGATAGCATCAGTTGTTGTTGATTTAAGATTGGGCCGCAACTTCTCTTACAAATTGACAGACATGGGCCCTTTTAAAATGGCGGCAAGATTGTTTAATTCCGATTGGGCAAGTATATAGTGGGCTTCACTGAGTTTTGAGTATGATAGGGCCTTTTGGGCGGTGTAACTATTAGATTTTGTTTGTACTACAAATGGGTGGCTGACATGTAGGTTTTCTTTTTATATTTTTTCTTTAATCGTTGATTTGGCCATTGACATGCTGACAATATAACACTTATATACCGACATAGTCGACTTATATACTAACACCTTTAGTCAACAACTCATGCAAAATCATTTTAAGATAAAATGGGGCGGTGAACAAGAAGGTGATTGGTCCATTAATAGGTAGTGGGGCGGCTATATATTTTTAAAAAATCTGATTGGGCCGCTGACTTGGGCCAATGATCTTCAAAGGGGCGGTGCTGTTTCTTTAATTTCGATATTTTTAAGTGAACATGATAGGGCCACACTTTTAGTGAATGATGACAACTACTGGATTTTGTTAACACTGAAATTAGTAGCCGACAAGATGCTTGTATATGATACGGCCTACTTTAATCACATGCAAACTCCTCGATAAATGAACTGACAACTTTGATAACCCGACACACATCACACAATACAAAGTATTTTTCAAACGGTGCACACTATTCAACGAACAACCATGTGAAGACTAATTGTCATTAAAGCGGACCCTCAAATGTAACTAAGAGCGGACCTACGAAGTGACATAAAAGCGAACTGCAATCGTATTTACGAGCGAACCAGTGTTAACTTTTGAGTGGACCTAATAATGTCTTTTGAGCGAACCTGACAAATTTTTGAGCGGACCTGAATTTGTTTTTGAGCGGACCACGATGACGTCAGCAAAACACGAACAACTTTCAAGCTAAAGTTCAATTTGAATCAATTTTAGGCCGATTTAAGTTCTGAAATCTTCCAGGTTTTGTTAATACATGATTACGCACACACTGTGTGAATTTAAAGCGATTCTGACCGTAAAAAGTTCCGTTTTTTCGAAAAAGAAAGGTGTAGAAGCAGAAAAATGATGAAAACGAGCTGTATATGCGAGATCTCCTCCTCCTTGGCTCTGATACCAATTGTAGGATCGATTTCGACCTAAACGAGTCGTTCGGAAGAGCTCAAATCCGTTTCGGAGGCGGAAACAAAGAAACGGACGTGTACACAGCTTCAATCACACTTTAAACCTCTTGTAGATTGATTTTACAACGTTTACGTTTACAAGAAAAACCGACAATACCTCGGTATCAGATCTGAACAACGTTACAAATGAAATGATAACAAGCCTATTTATACTAAATCTGGACCGCTCATAATGACATCATCCACAAAAGCGAACCTCCCAATAACCGTATAAGCGAACCGTCATGTTCCGTATAAGCGAACTGACATGTTGACCATAAAAGCGAACCCTTCAATTCCTTTTGTCTTTCAAGTGAACCCTTCATTGATTGGACCTTCAAATAAGATCATTTCATTGGACCTTTCATGCCATTGGACCCTCATATGGTCCAGTAATATCAATCGGCCACCATTCACTTTTAATGGCTAAAATGACTTTGTCGTTTACTAAATTTCAAATGATAACATATGATGATCCAATATATGATGTCATCAATATGATGTCATCATCATATATGATGACATCATGTTTGAACTCGCAACGCAACCCGGACTCTACATTAGACGAAGACGACAGATGACTGTACCAACATAATCGGACAACTGTTCGATCGGGTGGCACTCCTAGTGCATCGAACATGTTGAAAACCGATTAAGTGTTGAAGTATAGTATCTCATGATCCGAAGAGTAATCCGATCGGACGGTAGTCCGATCGAACAGCAGTTCGTTCAATACTAGTCTTCAAAATAAATTGATTAAGTGTGGGACCATGTGTTAGCCGATCGGCTGGCCAGTCGATCGGCTGACTATCTGATCGGCTGGCTGTCCGTTCGGATGGCAGTCCGATCGGTCAGCACCCTGACCTGGTCGGCCTGTTCGTCTAACACTTGGTTGTTCTGATCGCTTGTCGTTTTATCGAGGTATTTTGACAACGAGTCGAACCATGGAACCCTCGTTCTTACTTGTTTCCCCTGATCGGACAGGAATCACCCAAATCCGGCTGGTGATCGATCAGCTGCACGATTCGAGTGTTCGATGCGACGATTTTTGATATTTCGATTTCGATTGAGGACGATGCGAGTACGATAGAGTTTCCTACTCAAATTACTTTTAATCCCAACTACTATATCTAACATACAAGCATCTATATCTCGCGCTATCTCTTCTCCACCAATTTTCATAATCCGATTTCGATCAAGTTCGATTGAGTTTCGATTGCGTTTCGATCGATCACCACATATAACATAAATAAACATGCACAAGTAACACATAAGGCACACACACATGTAAAATAACAACCAAAGTCGCATAATTCGGGTTTCGAGTTCGATGATGATTAGATTAGTTCGATTATCGATTAATTGACTTTATCGCATTGTTACTTCCTACTATTCACAGTCGTAAAATGGTTCGTATTGAGAAATATACTTCGATTACTTCTATTTTAGCTAATTACTCCACATAATACAACTAACGTAAAAACATAAAATAGACTAATTACAGTCAAAGAAGTCAAAACAGTAATTGAGTAAGGAGTGACAGATCGTAATTAGCGACCTTTTCTTCCTTGGACTTCAATCTTGACTTTGACTTTGACTTTCGGAAACACGGGGTGTTACAGCCTCCCCTTGTTTAGGGAATTTCGTCCCGAAATTAGGCTGAAAGCTGCACAACACCGTGAATCACGTTGGAGAACTTTCTCTCTCCAGACTTTCACTTAAACAGCTGCGGGTACTTTGCCTTCATGTCGCTTTCGAGTTCCCAAGTGAACTCCGCACCTCGTTTGCCTTCCCATAGGACTTTCACAATAGGAATGCGCGAGCGTCTGAGTTGCTTGGTTTGGCGGTCCATGATTTCGACAGGCTTTTCCACGAAGTGCAGTGTTTTGTTTATTTGAAGGTCATCGAGAGGTACAATTAAATCATGCTCAGCCAGGCACTTTCGGAGGTTTGACACGTGGAAAGTCGGGTGGACATTACTAAGTTCCTCCGGTAGTTCGAGTCTGTAGGCGACTTTTCCGATCCTCTCCGGAATCTTAAAAGGTCCAACATATCGAGGCGCTAGTTTCCCTTTCTTGTCGAATCTGACCACACCCTTCCAAGGTGATACCTTTAGGAGTACATAGTCGCCAACGCCAAATTTAAGGGGCTTGCGTCTTCTATCGGCGTAACTTTTCTGTCTACTTCGAGCTTTCAACAAGTTGTCTCGAATTTGGAGGACTTTGTCAGTCGTTTCTTGTAGTAACTCAGGACCGGTTAGTTGCGAGTGACCGATCTCGTGCCAGACAATAGGCGACCGACATCTTCTTCCATATAGAGCCTCGAATGGTGCCATTTGGATGCTGGTATGATAACTGTTGTTATACGAGAATTCGACTAATGACATATATTTGTTCCAATTACCACCGAAATCTATGACACACGAACGGAGCATGTCTTCAAGAGTACGGATTGTTTTTTCAGTCTGTCCGTCGGTTTGAGGATGGAAAGCGGTACTTAAGTTAAGCGTCGTACCGAGAGCCACTTGAAACGTTTCCCACAATCGTGAGGTAAACCGGGCATCACGGTCAGAGATGATGTCACGAGGCGTACCATGATTACAAATGATCTCATAGGTGTAGATCCTAGCTAATCGTTCTACCTTGTAGTCTTCTCGTATTGGCAAAAAGTGGTCTGATTTGGTCAAACGATCAACGACAACCCAGATGCTGTCGTGACCCGATGACGTGGGCGGAAGCTTTGTTATGAAGTCCATAGCTATACTCTCCCATTTCCATATAGGGATTGGGGGTTGCTCAAGTAAGCCTGAGGGTCTTTGATGTTCAGCTTTGACTCTTGCACAAGTCAGGCACTTCCCAACATAGCTATACTCTCCCATATCCCTCTTCATGCCCGGCCACCAGTACTTGTAGCGAAGATCCTGGTACATTTTATCAGCACCGGGATGAATAGAATATCGGGATTTGTGGGCTTCGTCCATTAAAATCTTTCGCAACTCGCTCCGCTTAGGGATCCAAATTCGGTCCAGAAAATAGAAGATCCCATTCGATTTGCTTACAAGCTGAGCTCCATCGTGATAGATTCTCTCCTTCTTCAAGGTGCGTTCATTAAAACAAGCATGCTGAGCTTCGCGGATGAGGGCTTCGAGATCGTGTTGGGCTTGGGTATTACGAATGTGAGCAAATAACTCCGTCTGCTGAGCGCGTCAGCAACGACATTTGCTTTGCCTGGGTGATAACGAATCTCACAGTCGTAATCGTTAAGAAGTTCTACCCATCGGCGTTGACGCATATTAAGTTCTTTCTGATCAAAGATATGTTGCAGGCTCCTATGATCGGTGAAGATCGTACACTTGGTACCATACAGGTAGTGTCGCCAAATCTTTAACGCAAAAACAACTGCGCCTAGCTCGAGATCATGGGTTGTATAGTTCTTCTCATGGATTTTGAGCTGTCGAGAAGCGTAAGCTATAACCTTGTCTTGTTGCATGAGGACGCAGCCAAGACCAAGGTTGGAAGCATCACAGTAGACAATAAAACTGTCGTTTCCCTCGGGCAATGTGAGAACAGGAGCATTGCAAAGCTTATGCTTGAGGGTTTTGAAAGCAGGCTCTTGTTCAGTTCCCCAAACAAAAGACCTGTCTTTATGCGAAAGAGCGGTAAGCGGCACGGCGATCTTGGAGAATCCTTCGATAAATCGTCGATAATAGCCCGCTAGTCCGAGAAAAGAACGGACTTCAGTCGGGTTCTTTGGCGTAATCCAACTCTTAACATCTTCAATTTTCACGGGATCGACATGAATACCTTGACTATTAACGATGTGACCCAGAAACTGAACCTCCTCCAGCCAGAATTCACACTTGGAGAACTTGGCATAGAGTTGATTCCCCTGGAGTAACTCAAGAACCAAACGTAGATGTTGCGCGTGCTCGGCTCTCGATTTGGAATAGATCAAGACATCATCGATGAACACGATGACGAAATGGTCTAGAAATGGCTTACACACGCGATTCATCAGATCCATGAAAACCGCGGGTGCGTTGGTTAAACCAAAAGGCATAACAACGAACTCATAGTGGTCGTAACGAGTGTGAAAAGCGGTTTTATGTATATCTTCTTCCTGAATACGTAGTTGGTGATAGCTTGCATGGAGATCGATCTTCGAGAAACATGTAGCACCTTGCAGCTGGTCAAACAAATCATCGATGCGAGGTAGGGGATAACGGTTCTTGATGGTTAAGATATTCAACTCCCGATAATCAATGCACATCCTGAACGACCCATCCTTCTTTTTAACGAAGAGGACTGGCGCGCCCTAAGGAGAGGTGCTTGGGCGAATAAAGCCTTTTTCAAGTAATTCCTGGAGTTGGTTCGAGAGTTCCCGCATTTCGGATGGCGCGAGTCGATAAGGGGCTTTGACAACGGGGTTAGCTCCAGGAATGAGGTCGATACAGAAGTCGATATCACGACTTGGCGGTAGTCCAGGAAGATCATCAGGGAATACCTGAGGAAATTCACGGACCACGAGAACGTCTTTGACTTCTGTCTTTCTTTTCTTTTCCTTCTCCACTACTATAATGTTGGCCAAGAAAGCTCTGTATTCCTTGCGGAGATACTTGCTAGCCTGGACGCAGGACATAAGTTTGAGGCCTTTCGAAGCAGTTTCACCGTACACACATAATAAATCACCATTCGCGAGCGAGAATCGAATCATTTTATCGAAACACACAACTTCAGCATGGTTTTCGCGAAGAAAGTCCATGCCTACTATGACGTCAAAACTTCCGAGTTGCATCAGAATAAGGTCGATTGGAAATATGTGATTGTTGAGCTCGAGGGTACAATCACGAAGAATAGAATTAACGGCGACAATTCTTCCTGTAGCGACTTCAACTTCGAATGAAGAGGGAAGATAAGAGCGGTTACGACTAGGGAGCTTCTCAAATTCAAACGACACAAAGTAATTATCGGCTCCAGTATCAAACAAACATGACGCATAAATACCATTCACAAGGAACGTACCATTAACCACGTTGTTGTCAGCCTGGGCTTGACGAGCATTGATGTTGAAGGTTCTGGCGCGTGCTGCTTGTTGCTGCTGCTGGGGCTGTTGCTGCTGCTGCTGTTGGGGCTCTTGTTTCACAACCCTGTTCGGGCACATGTTTGCAAAGTGGTTAGGGTCACCCCATGCAAAGCAAACTTGAGCATTGATCGCGGGTGCCTGAGCTGCTTGTTGGCCTTGTGGGGCTAGGAGTAGAGCTTGATGAGCAGTGGCAGGAGCTGCGGTGTTACGGGGACCATAGCGACAGTTGGCAGTGAAATGACCGTACAAATTGCAACGAGCGCAGAAACGACAGGCAAGACCCGCCGGATGATGATGATATGAGCATGTCGGGCAGAGCGGGTGGGGACCTGTGTAAGCACGCTTCGCTGGCGGCGCTCGAGTAACTGGTGCTGGTCGATGGTGAGACTGCTGCTGAGCCGGTACGGCTTACAGAGGAGCAACAGTGGTAGTGACAGCATAGTTCTTGTTGCTGGAGCTGCTGTTGCTGTGCTTCTTCTTGCGGCGTGATGAGGCGGTTTCGGTGGTTGGTGCAGTCGTGGCTTGATGCAGAGACTTGGAGGGCTTATCCCAGAAACCAGCCTTTACTCGCTTGTCGTTGATTTCGGCGGTAAGCAAGTAAGTCTCTTCAATTGAGGAGGTCTTCGCGACGTGAATAAAATCGGCAACACAATCGGGTAGAGCTCGAATGTACTTCTTGATTGCTATCTCTGGCGTCTTGACTTGGTCGGGACAGATAACGCTGAGCTGCTTAAAGCGAGCAGTCAGGGCAGCGTTGTCTCCATCCTTCTGCTTAATGTTCCAAAACTCGTCCTCCAGCTTTTGACGTTCATGGGGAGGGCAGAATTCGTCCATCATAATGGCTTTCAGCTCTTCCCAAGTCAGCTCATAAGCTACATCATTCCCGCGTTTGTTTCGTTTGGCTGTCCACCAGTCTAGAACTCGGGACTGGAAGACGCCGGTTGCGTTTAGGGTAAGGAGATTTTTTGGACAGCCGCTTTGGCGCAGAGTGACTTCGACGGAATCAAACCATTGAAACATAGCCGTTGGGGCATCTTCTCCGGTGAATTCCTTTGGTCCGCATGCCTTGAACTGTTTGGAACTGAAAACAGTCTTGGCAACATCTTTGGGAGCTTCAATTCTCGACTCCTCAGATGATTTGCTGACGTTCTCATAAACCTCACTTACAGCTTTTGCTACTTGTTTGGCGATGATAGCAGCAAGACGTTTGTCCCTCTTTTCTTGGCGAGTAAGTGGGGTTCGGTGTCCAGATGACGACATTGTCTGCAACGGACATCGTAGTAGGTCTCAGACACATCATAATCGAATCTCACCTCACACGTCTACTACTTACTAAAGCTTATGAACACGTTGAAGCGTGTATCACACAAACACATAAGCACATAACCACAGATTCACGTAGTCACAGAAGCACATAAGCACATAAGAACGTATGGCACAGAAGCACAGAACACAGAAGCACATACGCATTCCATCACAGAGGTAGCCAGAATACAGAAACCTATCATTCAAAGCTCGCGAGTCGTTTGAATATAGCAATCGCGTATAATATATCGAATAGTATAGTAATAACGTATAGCATAATGTCGTCCATATTGTAGCGACCTGTTAGAGTATTAAGGTAGAAGAGCAATGCGGGTTGTGTGTGTCGATCGAAGTGAGAGCAAAAATCGAATAAATATCAAAATTAAACACATAAACAGTTAAACACACATAAAATCAACGAGTCATCAGAGTCAGCATTTGCGGGCTCAGAATCGAAACATGTAAAAATCGGGAAATAGATTGTCTGCGGCTATTAGACATTGACTACCCAAAGCGATTCGACTATTCTCAAAGACTTGTCATCACATTCCGACTTCGGGATTGGCCTCGGCCTCGATTCTTGGGCATTCGGCACGCATTCCTCTAGTCATATCGTGAGTTCAGGTCGTTGGAGTCCGTCGAGGCTTTGGTGAGAGTTTTGGTAAAATCCATGGACAAGCTGTCAAGGTTAGGGTTTCACCCCTGGCTTGACAACTTCCCCTTGATTTTAGTAAAATAGAGGAGATTATTCATCAAAATATGGATTTCACTCTTGGTTTGGTATAATTCTCCCGTTGAACAAGCGTTCGTTATTGAAAAAGTATAATCAAGAGATCATTGATAAGTTGATGAAACAACATTGATCAAGCGATTTAGTCAAGAGTTTGCGGTTTTCACACCTAATCTTGGCTAAATCGCTTTCTCATTATTGAAAATTCGAATGCGGGGATAGTGTAGTGTAAGCGAGAATAACGAGATATAGCATGTATGCTCGGTCTGTTGGTTCCTAACTATAGTCTAGGTCTCTAAGACATCGACCCGGACTAGGTCGAGTCTTGCCTAATTCCCTATAGTTATGGCTCTGATACCAATCTGTCACACCCCAACCGATGGCGGAATCATTGGGGCATGGCACTGAGCGAAACAGATTGTCCAAAAGTTTCCATAACAATTATCATTACTATTCAATTTAAATAATACGTCCCATACCGTATCTCAAACAGTAAATAAATTATTACAGACAAAAATCCAGGCAAATATTCTGTTCCGATAACTCAGGTTTAAATAAACAGCAATTGTTTATCTGCTTCTAGAGACCCATAATTTGACCACTACAGACAACTATTTGTTGGGCTCTAGAGCTTTATTCTAGCCTCGCTTTCCTAGCAGATAAGCATCTTAAACACCTGTCACATACGTTAAAATAAAGTCAATACATAAAATGTAAAGTTGAGCACACAAGTTTGATAATAGCATAATAGAGTTAGAAATAGTTTATGCATAACCAGCACGTACACAGAGGAAAACGATGCATATTAATTATCGACATGGATCTATCGATACCAATGACTGCGGGTTGACTGCCCGAGGCAGTTCGCAATACATGATTACCACCGTAATCCATGCAAGTAATTGTCCTTAACAACCCCCGTGTGAACGGGTGCTGAGTCCAAACTATAGTACTATCGTCGTTAAGGCAGGTAGACAACATTCTACGTGTAAACATAACAACAAGCATTCATTTAGTCACGTAATACATGCGATAATAGTTAGCGTATAAAGTATTGCGTAGTGTGTTCGATTATGATTTTAGTCCGATCGGACGGCTGACCGTTCGGTTAACAGTCCGTTCGGACAGCTGTTCGGTCGGTCGGTAGGCCAATCGGGTGGCTTTTCGAGTGGATTGTTTCTTCCTTTGAGAAAGATGTGTTTGTGTATGATGGTTTGACCTTTTGAAGTTTTTGTTGTAGCATTTGAAAACATTGAAGTATCTTTACCTTTCAGGTCGGTCGATCGGACGGTCGTTCGATCGGCCGGCAACCCGATCCGTTAGGTACTTTTAGCAAGACAAGTTCTCAGCAGAGTGTCACCTGATCGGACGGCTGTTCGATCGGGTGGCACTCCTAGTGCATCGAACATGTTGAAAATCGATTAAGTGTTTAAGTATAGTATCTCATGATCCGAAGAGTAATCCGATCGGACGGTAGTCCGATCGAACAGCAGTTCGTTCAATACTAGTCTTCAAAATAAATTGATTAAGTGTGGGACCATGTGTTAGCCGATCGGCTGGCTGTCCGTTCGGACGGCAGTCCAATCGGTCAGCACCCTAACCTGGTCGGCCTGTTCGTCTAACACTTGGTTGTTCTGATCGCTTGTCGTTTTATCGAGGTATTTTGACAACGAGTCGAACCATGGAACCCTCGTTCTTACTTGTTTCCCCTGATCGGACAGGAATCACCCAAATCCGGCCGGTGAACTGTTCGGAACGGAGTTTAACGTTTAACCCGAAATCGGTGAACCTCGTGGGTAGACTCCGGATCTTAAGCCATGCAACCACCGGAATGATTAGCAAGTCGGCACAAGCTCCATTTCTATCGGTTTGAAGGCATTGAGTGTAAAAGAGTTGAAAGAAAGTTGGAAAACCATCTTTCAATCCTTTTCACCGTGTACATGTTTAGATCTATGAAAGATCTTTGTTTGTTTATGTGGAAATCGGCAAGATCCAAGTTATTCTTGGTGGATTGAGTTCAAAACATGAAGTTCTTCAAGAACCCATGATGACATCATCCTAGAACACTTGAATCTCAATGATTTCATGGTTAAAAGTTAAGATTTGAAAGATAGAAAGGTGTAGGAGTGCGTGTAGATCAAGAAAGTACAAGATTTAGGACGAAATCTTACCGGAATCGAGAGAAATCTGAGAAAAGGATGAGCTAAGTGTGCTGGTCGGACGGAGGTTTCCAAAAGTGGAAAGGATGACAATGACAGGCAGCTCGGCCAGGCAGCTCGATCGAACAGCCTGTCCGATCGGACAGCAGTCCGATCGGTTGGCTGTTCGATCGGCTGGTAGCCTGATCGATCAGCTGCACGATTCGAGTGTTCGATGCGACGATTTTTGATATTTCTATTTCGATTGAGGACGATGCGAGTACGATAGAGTTTCCTACTCAAATTACTTTTAATCCCAACTACTATATCTAACATACAAGCATCTATATCTCGCGCTATCTCTTCTCCACCAATTTTCATAATTCGATTTCGATTGAGTTTCGATTGCGCTTCGATCGATCACCACATATAACATAAATAAACATGCACAAGTAACACATAAGGCGCACACACACGTATAATAACAACCAAAGTCGCATAATTCGGGTTTCGAGTTCGATGATGATTAGATTAGTTCGATTATCAATTAATTGACTTTATCGCATTGTTACTTCCTACTATTCACAGTCGTAAAACGGTTCGTATTGAGAAATATACTTCGATTACTTCGATTTTAGCTAATTACTCCACATAATACAACTAACGTAAAAACATAAAATAGACTAATTATAGTCAAAGAAGTCAAAACAGTAATTGAGTAAGGAGTGACAGATCGCAATTAGCGACCTTTTCTTCCTTTGACTTCAATCTTGACTTTGACTTTGACTTTGGGAAACACGGGGTGTTACACTGAGAATGTTTCCAGCTCAAGCCCGTCAAAGAAACAGAAATTTCAAGATCATGGCAGGAAGGATAAAGCGAAGGGTAGCATTCCGAAATGCAAAACTTGTGGAAAGTTACACACGGGGGAGTGTTTGAAAGGAAAGAAGGGTTGTTACAATTATGGTCAAGAGGGACATCCGTACTATAGATGTCCTAATCCTACCAGAACGTGTTATAACTGTTTCCTACCGGGTCATGTTAAGGCCGAATGTCCCAAGCTTCAACAAAAAACCGACAAGGAAACAAGGAAGGAGGAATCCCCAAAAGCTAAGGGAAGGATGTTTCAGATATCGACTGAAGAAGCAAAGGACCACCCGAATGTTGTGTCAGGTATATTATTATTGAACTTGATGCCTACGTATGTGTTGTTTGATACTGGAGCTAGTAGATCGTTTGTATCAAATGAATTAGTGTCACATCCCTCTTTTACAATCGAAAGAATGCATGTGCCCTTAGAAGTAGAGATAGCGGATAGTAAGAGTTACTTGTTGCACGAAGTTTGTAGAGATTGTGAAATTATCGTTGAAGATGAGAAGTTTGCCATTGACCTTATTCCCATGGTTTTGGGAGAATTCAAAGTTATAGTTGGCATGGATTGGCTAGCCAAACATCATGCTGAAATTCAATGCGAGAAGAAGGTGATTCATGTGTTAACACCGGGAGGAAAACGCGTGAGTATACAAGGGGAAAGGAATGTTAATTCGAAGCTTGTTCTATAGTCCAAGCATTCAAGTATGTGCGATATGGAAGCAAAGCGTTTCTAGCCTATGTGGTGGATACTAAGCAGAATACCCCAAAGATAGAAGAGGTTGAAGTCGTGAACGAGTTTCTTGATGTATTTCCGGAAGATTTGCCGGGGCTTCCGCCAGAACGTGAGGTGGAATTTAAGATTGAATTGTATCCCGATGCCAAACCTGTAGCCAAAGCTCCTTATAGGTTGGCCCCAACTGAAATGCGGGAGTTAATGGTTCAGATACAAGAGTTACTCGATAAGGGATTTATACGCCCGAGCGTATCGCCCTGGGGTGTGCCTGTACTTTTTGTCAAAAAGAAAGATGGTTCGATGCGCATGTGCATCGACTATCGAGAGTTGAATAAGCTGACGGTGAAAAACCGATACCCGTTGCCCCGAATCGATGATCTCTTCAATCAGTTACAAGGGGCAAGTTGGTTTTCAAAAATTGATTTGTGGTCCAGATACCATCAGTTAAGGGTACGGGATGAGGATGTGGCGAAGACGACATTTAGAACGCGTTACGGGCATTACGAGTTCTTAGTAATGTCCTTTGGGTTAACGAACGCGCCCGCCGCATTCATGGCCCTTATGAATCGAGTTTGTCGGGCCATGTTAGACAGATTCGTGATAGTCTTTATCGATGATATCTTGGTTTATTCCCGAAGTAAAGCCGAACATACATGCCATTTGCGCGGAATTCTTGAAGTGCTCCGTAAGGAGAAATTATACGCGAAATACTCTAAGTGCGCTTTCTGGCTTAGAGAAGTACAATTTCTCGGTCATGTGATAAATGCGGATGGTATCTTAGTGGATCCGTCAAAAGTGGAGGTTGTTTTGAAATGGGTACCTCCAAAGAACCCAGGTGAAGTGAGAAGCTTTTTGGGTTTAGCAGGCTATTATAGGAGGTTTATTCAAGACTTTTCTAAATTGGCCCTGCCGTTGACCAAGTTAACCAAGAAGAATGAGAAATTTACATGGGGTACAGATCAAGAAAAGGTGTTTCAAATTTTGAAAGAAAAGCTGTCAAGCTCCCCGGTACTAACCTTACCGGATGGAACAGAAGACCTGGTGGTGTTCATTGATGCATCACACCAAGGGTTGGGATGTGTTGTAATGCAAAGGGTTAGAGTCATTGCTTATGCTTCAAGACAACTGAAAACACAAGAAAGTAATTACCCAACCCATGACTTGGAATTAGCAGCAGTAGTGTTCGCTTTAAAGATATGGAGGCATTATCTATACGGTACGAAAAGCACAATTTATTCTGACCACAAAAGCCTTAAGTATTTTTTCGAGCAGAAATATTTAAATATGAGGCAACGAAGGTGGTTAGAGCTGTTTAAAGATTATAATTGTGAAATCCTATACCATCCGGGCAAGGCAAACGTAGTGGCCGATGCCCTGAACCGAAAGGATTATCCGCCTCCAATTCAAGTAAAATCCATGAAAATGGTAGTTACACCTCGATCTCTCGAAATGATTAAGGAAGCCCAAGTCAAGTCGCTGAGCGAAATGGATTCAAGAAAGGAAAGAACAAAGGGGTTTGTTGATAAATTAGAAGAAGGACCCAGCGGAATTAAATCAATGTATGGCCGGATATGGATACCTCGGTTTAGTGAAGCAAAAGATGTATTACTCGAAGAAGCACACAAATCCCGATTTTTGGTTCATCCAGGAGCTACAAAAATGTATTTGGATTTGAAGAAAAGTTATTGGTGGCCCGGTATGAAACGTGATATCGTCAAGTATGTTGCAAAATGTTTGACCTGTTTACAGGTAAAGGCGGAACATCAGAAACCATATGGAAAGTTGCAACCGTTAGAGATTCCGGTGTGGAAATGGGAAGAAGTGACAATGGACCTAGTGACCAAGCTTCTAAGACAAGGAAAGGTCACGACGCTATATGGGTGATCGTGGACCGCCTCACCAAGAGCGCGCACTTCTTACCCATTCGGGAGACTTTCCCTTCTGAAAGGATGGCGGAGATTTATGTTAACGAAATAATATCTCGACACAGAGTCCTTGTATCTATTGTGTCGGATCGAGATACCCAATTCACGTCTCGATATTGGCAAGGTTTCCATGAGAGTATGGGTACAAAATTACATTTCAGCACCGCCTACCACCCCCAAACGAATGGTCAGTCTGAACGAACCATTCAAACACTTATTGACATGCTGCGAGCATGTGCTATAGATTTCGGGGGGAGCTGGGATGACCACTTGCCATTGGTGGAATTTTCGTACAACAATAGCTACCACAATAGCATTCAAATGGCGCCGTATGAAATGTTGTATGGGAGGAAGTGTAGAACTCCCATTTGTTGGGGAGAGGTGGGGCAAAGAGAAATTGCGCCCAATGATGTAGTATCTAAAACTAACGAAAAGATCGATATTGTGCTAGTCCGTTTAAAAGCGGCTCAAGATCGACAAAAGGCCTACGCAGATCGAAGAAGACGACCTATCGAGTTTCAGGTAGGTGATCATGTGTTATTAAAGGTTTCCCCATGGAAAGGTATAATCCATTTCCGTAAGCGAGGAAAGCTAGGCCCCCGTTACATAGGACCTTTCAAGATTTTAGCCCGGGTTGGGAAGGTAGCTTATCGGTTGGAATTACCTCCAACCTTAGATGGAATACATGACACATTCCATGTGTCCCAATTGAGAAGGTGCTTAGCGGACGAGACGGCATACGTTCCCCTCGATGATATTGAATTGGACGAAAGAGTGAATTACGTTGAAAGACCGATAGCTATCAAGGACTCCAAAGTAACCCACCTTCGAAACAAAACTATAAAGCAAGTCTTGGTGCAATGGCAACATCGGAAAGGATCGGATCTTACATGGGAGTTAGAAGATGAAATGAGGGAGCATTACCCGACATTGTTTGGTACGTATTAAGGTTTCAGGGACGAAACCTCTTCTAAGGAGGGTAGACTTGTAACACCCCAAAAAGTTTAATTGTATGTATGTGTTTAAATTAGCTATAAACTTAACTTAGTTATGAAAATATGCTAGGATGTTAGCTTAAGAATGGAAAATGCCTAAATAAAAATAACACATAAACTTGAAGGGCCAAATATGAATAATGTTAATGTTGAAGTATTAAAACAAGTGAAATCCACAAACACACACACTGGTGTGTTTGGGATCGATCAAACAGGAGAAGAAAGGGGAGAAACCTCATTTCATCAAAAATCAATCGATTGGAAGGGAATTTCAAGGCCAAATTAATGCATGGACCTTAATTCTTGATCATCTAAGCTTTCTTAACAAATGGTAAGTCGAATTTTGTGATTTGATGATGATGAAGAAAGTGGGTTTTAACTAATCTTGAAGTAATATAAAAAATTGAATGTTTGTAGGATATATTAACACTATAGAACAAGAGTTATGTTAGAAATTTCTCATCTTGATGATTAATGCAAGAAAACCCACTTGCATGATAGTATGATGATGAACGATTAATGTTTAGATGTAACAATAGATGTAATGTTGAAATAAGAACTATTATGAGATGTAATTTTGATAGTTAGATTGTAGGAGAATGAAAAAATTATGTGAATTGGTTGAATCTTGATGAACAATGATAAGGACTAGTAAAACTATGCTTGAAACACTTGTACATAATGTTTTATTAGTAGTACACACGCCAAGTGTTCGATGAAATGTCTCAGTTAGGAATTCTGCAATTTTGACTTCGAACCTACGTAATGAACATGATTTGAGTATGTAAATGAAGTATATGTTAAATTTATATGATGTCTTATCAAGGAATGTGTGCAAAATGAGCATAAGACATGAATTCTAAGTATAAACGGTTATGTATAGGTGTGAAGGAAGAAGGTTCGAGTCGCTCAACGCAACAAGGGAATCAAGAAAGAGGTACGCTACTTGTACAATTTATAAGTTTAATATTTTGTTGTGATTAACATTAGATGCGCCAATTTGAATCAAGTATGAAAACGACATTATGTGGACCCTTTTGGAACGGGTCGAAGGAAATTGAAAGTAAGAGTAGAAGGAATGATATGATGTTCCATTTGGAACTTACTTATGTGCAAGAATGAAAGCTTGCGGTAACCTACAAGTTGCGGATGTCATAATGGCTATAAGTTCGTAAGATGAATGCTCGAGTTAAAAGAAAGAATTTTAGTACTAATGAATTTATCTTGTCGTGGCAATGTAGGTAAATCTCATGTCTAGCTATCAAGCTTTGCCGGGTTCGAACACGCTTCAAGGCCCATCCCATGCTCCGCTACTTTTGTAAAGAAGTCAATGTTTAGTACTTTTGTCGCTTTGTCAATATTTAGTATTTAAAAAACTTAGTTCTTATTATGTTGTCGGTTGAAAACTTTAGTAGGATGTTGTATCTTAAACTTAATGATTTTCGTATGTGTGTCAAGGTTATTTGATGACATATATTTTGACTTTTTAAAGTGGGTCGTGTAGAACATAAGTTTCGGTCTTGTGATAAACAGGGGGATCGCTCGTTTTTCGAACGGGTCATGCCCAATTTTTCTTTAAATATTGTATGATGTTGTTAAAAATAAAAATGGAATATCTCATGGGCGTTACAGACAACCAGTCCATTCCCACTACTATATCGAAACTTCCGAGCTCTACCGGTAGTAGGTCAATAAGAAATTGGTGGTCGTTAAGAATTAAAGGACAATCACGAATGATTTGGTGACTAGTTATAGGTTTACCGATAGCAAGTTCTATGGAGTAGGGACTTGTTAATTCAATAGCCGGCATATTTAATAGGGGTAAGAAATTAATGAAAACGTAGCTCCTATCTGCGCTCGTATCAAATAATACTGAAATACTGATCGGAAACGAGGAAGGTACCTGAGACCACATTTGGAGCCTGCCGTGCGTCACCAGACCCAAGTATAAAGGCACGACCTCGAGCTGCATTTGAGGTAGAAGCTTGGCCCTACGTATCCCTTCCTGCTGGCTGTGGAGCAAATTTTGGGCTGCTTCTTCGGAAGTGCTCCGTACTGCCGCATCCGTAGCAAGCACGGGGGTAGGTAATCTGGTGCGTTGGTGGTTGGGGTCCTTGCTGAAGAGGCTGAGGCCTTGAGGTTTGAGAACGGTTGGGTTCCAATGGTGTCTTACAGTTTCGGGTATAATGTCCATAGTGGTGCAAAGTGCACTTGTTGCATTTTGGGCTGTTCCTATATAGCAACCAGAGTTTCCCATTGGTGTAGTCATGGCGTAGCTTTGACTAGTGTCTCTCCCCCTCTTCGGTATAGCTGCCCCCGCTCGACTACTTTCCGGGGCCTCTCGCTTATTTCCTGCCGGCTCTCCCGGCATTGTCAAAATCTTGCGTCTAACCATGTCGTACGTAACCGTGCCTGACCTAGCTACCACTCCGTGCATGGTCAGGTGCTCCACCGAATTAATGATACTCCTTACTTCCGGGGCAGTCCCCAGATATACCTCTTGATCCTCTTGGACTCCGGTCGAACCATATCTGGCAAGATGCGTGCCAGTTCATTGAAGCGATTTGTGTAACCTACATGATCCGCACCTTGCATCTGCAGGTTCCAAAACTCATGCTCTAGCTTCTGAATTGCGTGAGCTGGGCAGAACCTTTCTCTCATTAGTATCTTTAAATCATCCCAAGTCATAGCATTGATCGCGTCCTGCCTGCGAGATTGCACAATAGCATTCTACCAATTCAAAGCGTGGTCGGTAAAAGTACAAGTTGTATACTTTACCGCACAGTCACCCGGACAATTACTTATGTTAAGGACCGATTCCGACTTCTCGATCCATTTCACAAACTCGTTCGGTCCTTCAGTTCCATTAAACTCCATTGGTTTGCACTCCATAAAGTGTTTATACGTGCAACCTGGCCTAACATTGTTTTAGTTATTGTTTTGACCTAATGGTCCCGGCTGTGGGTTCGGTTGGGGGTTAGCGTTAATACCGATGCTAACCTGCGCCACGATAGTGGGGATAACGACTTGAAGTTGTTGTGCTATCAGTTGGGCAATTTCTGCCTTTGTCATTTGAGGTACACATTTTGGGGCCATTCCATTATAAATAATAGATATGTATGTATCAATGTCACATAATTAATCATCACTTATCACATTTTCAGTTATCACATACCCCACAATTCCATCGCACATCACATAATCTCATTGCACACATAAGTTCCCAACACGTATATCCCAAAATCATCATCACATATATAATAACATCTATCAAATTTTGCACACAGACTTAACCCATAAGGGCTAGTGCCTAAATGCGTTATCAAAACTGGTCACCAAAGTGACGTACATGCATCGTACTGCAAACGTGTATGGATATCGTGGTTACAACAACTGTGGCTTCATCTTTCGCATCAACCAGGGTCGAAGTCTCAACACTGCATTGCCCAAAACATAACCAAACGGATCGCAACATGAAGCCCGTCTGCCCTGAGTAACGGTACCTTGATAATGTAGCCGGGTGTTTATATATAGGAAGTACCGCAGCATATCCACCACACTCATATACATGATCAATGTTCCGTTCACCAAAATATTCAGGCCTAATATTACTTTCCGTGAATAACCAACTGAAATCCAAAACACTCATTAATCGAAAAAAAAACACAATGTAACCGACGGTCACACGAAACGAGATTTCACAACGCAAAGCGTTCCAAGGAATCTGTATCATGACAAATATACGGGAAGGGTAATGTCACACCCCGATTTCCACGTGTCTCACCGGTGGGCCCGGTGGGGGATTACCGTGACATAGTTGGCAACATTATAGTCAAACCACACAATATATATGAATGCACAGCGGAAGCATAAAGATAAATATATTTCAACATTTAGTGTAATATCAATTTATCACCATTGTTGAAATAATAATCCACAGGGGATCAAATAAAAATAACAAAAGTATTGTTCAACAGACTTCAGGCATCTTAAGCTTGCGAGACTTCTAGTGATGCTAAGGAGAAATCCCAGCCAATTACGCATAGTACCTGCATTTAGTCTTTTTGGGGAAAATACGTCAGTTTACACTGGTAAATACATTCAACCGACACTTTTGTAAACTGTTTAATAAAATTGGTTTAAATGCTCAAGGCACAAACTCTTTATAACTTGGGATAATTTATAATCAAATCTTGTAAAGAATTACATGTTACTATGCGTTCGGTCGCCCGAGTCGTATCGGGTTAAAGTTTAATAGACACACCACATAGTATAAAACCGTGGCAGGTAACCAACGGCTACACTTTTATAGTTATGGACATAATGTCGGGTGTACGCCTACACCGGGATGTCAAGGTCGTGGCCATTCGTAAATACTGCCAAGGATATCCGGGACATGGTCATTAAGCCCCCAAAGGCGTCAAGCCAACAAAACAAGTTTTTAAACGGGTCACATTGATAATACCCAACTACAAATGAGTTGGGGTCAATTGCCCGACCAAGCGGTATTTTAGATACCGTAACCCAAGCCCGTATAACGGAAAATAAGTTAAAAGTATTTACCTTTGCAAGTATAATCCTTAATTGAATAAATCACAGATAGCTTTTACTGGTCTCCTATTCTGGAACGAAGGTTTAAAATAACCTATTAGAATCCTAACAGGTCTTTATATTTGCCGTAGCTTAGGCCGGTCGGTTTTAAAGGATAGTTACGGTTTAATCGCGTGAAAGGCGAAAACCGTGAATGGAGTGTGATTTTGACCCAACAAGTTTGAAGACTTGTTTTATATGGGTATAATAATCATACTCTAGATTTTGGGGTCCAAACAATATGGTTTGACCCGTTTCGGCTAACTTATGTAAACTAGTTACATAAGCCGAACCGTGCGCGCTAAAGGCGCAACGGGTAACCGTAAGAGTCCTACACTGTTTTCCTAAGTCAACATGCTTTAAAGAGGTTGTGGTATCAGTAGGATACCTTCCATAATGCCCGTAACGAGTTTAAGTTCATATTATGCCCCGTAGGGGTATTTCGGTCTTTTTAAAGATTATAAAAGAGGTTTCTGAGTTCTACAGGAAATCTGAGTTTCCCGAACAGTTTATAAAGTCTAAAATACTTTATTTATTATTTAAAATCAGTAGCAACTGGAATCGGGTTAAAAGACCTTGTAGAACTCAAGTTATGGCCAAAAAGGGTATATTCGGTATTTACCGAATCGTTGCCATAACCGCAGGTTATGAGCAGGTTAAAAATAATTAAAAATCTTTAAAAATCCCAAAATATTATTTTACAACAGTGAGCAAAAGGTTTGGTGTCGAAATCCGGGTTTAGATAGGCGTTATGCTAATTTGCGCTATTTAATTACTAAAGTTTCGCAATTTGCGCTATTTAGCATAACTCCTATTCTGGACCTCGGATTGACATGAAATTTTAGGGACATGCTTAGAAATCAGTAACCAAGGTCATGATCCTTTCACGTGTCTGAAATTCTCGTTTTAAATTAAAAAGGGCGTTACGGTCAACTTTTAAGCATTTAACGGAAATGTGTAAAAGACTCGGACAAACAACGAACCGGTCACAGAGGTTTATACCATCATGTAACCTGGTCCTAAGAGAGTCCTAAGGCATATCTATATCAAACTTTAACGGGTCAGAACTGAAGTCAATGTAAAAGTCAAACTTTTGCGACTTTCGGCTCCGAACCGGGTCAAAACAGAAAATGGTCGGATCAAGCAAGCTTAGACTAGTTTATATACTTATTATCATGTTTTATGAGTGTTCAAACAGGTTACATATCATCTACATTACAGATTATGCAAGAAATCGCAAAATGACATTTCTGTTGACTTTTTCTAAGCACGTTTGACTCGATATTTGAACTAGTTAGAGTGGGAATCAGAGGGTGCCCTTTTAGGGGTTTAATGCCCACATGATTACCATCATATAACTATCTTTGATTCGACAAACCACTGGACCATTCGTGATTTATCGCAAAGTCAATCGTTAATTACGACGGATTGACTTTTAGGCTAAACTAAGCAAAAACTAAGCCATAAAAGGGTTGGCATACTTACAGAAGCTTGGTGCACGATTTAGAATGTTAGAAGAGTGCTTGAGAGCTCCAGAGATGGTTTAGAATGCAGGTTTGAGTGTGATTTCACTTATGTGCAATGTATGTCCTTTTATAGTGAAATTTTGAGCTTAGGATCATTACACATCACCCTACAATGGACCATGGATGATCAGCAGGTGGCCCTTGGTGCTAGGAGGCAAGTAGAGGGCGCCCATGCTTCATTTATTGCTCAAATGATCGTTCACAACTTCAAACAACAAGTCTGTCCAAAGTTTCTGCATCTGGGACTGTCACGCGGCCCGCATGAGAGATCAGGCAACTTGTACGCGGGCCGCCTGAATCCTCAAGTCAGAACGCGTGTTTGCAGTTGGCTCGCGGCCCGCATCAACTAACCCTTAAACTTAACGCGGCCCGCATTAGACTGGATTTTCAAGATTTTTAAATCTTTTGCAATCATTAACCAAATCTTTGGTAATTAATAACCTGACCTTTCGGGTTCGAAGGGGTAACTTTGCGTTTTGGCCCTCGGTTAATTACAATTAAGGGCCTCGTGCCATTTATCCGTACTGTTAAGTCCCCGGTTAGTTTAATTACTATTCGGAAAGCCTTAACTTTCATTGTTGACGCTTTTAACCCCTCTCGTACGAATTTGATCATAACTTTCTCGTTTTAAAACGGAACTTCGCGAAATTTATATAGTACATTCTAGTGAGCGTATTTTACTGTTACAAAGTCTCGGGTTCGTCAAAGGGTCACTCAGAGGTATAATTAAACATGTTGACATAGTTAACCCCTACAGCTGGTAATCTCTCACTTTCTTCCGCGTTTCGCTTCCGTACGATCCATGATTTATTCGTTTGAAGGTACGAGCATTGTTTAGGGTTACTATACAGTATATTTACCCTTTGTTGACATTTATAACCCTCGAATTTACACACTTTCAAGGTTTGTCAACTTTAGTCCTTTATTTAATATCTAATGCCACGTGTAAGCTCATGACACGTGTTAACACATTATTGGACACAAAATTTCGAGGTGTTACAGGTAACTTATTCACGCGCTCCACGCCATCTCCATAACCCGGAGATCGTCATATTCAGATATAACATATATCGAAATAGGGGTGCTAAACGGGTCGTGTTCGCGGGTTGGCGGGTTCAACCTGACCCGAACCCGAAAATTTTACACAAACCCGAACCCGACCCGAACCCGAAAATCGTATCATACATAAGAACCCGAACACGACCCGAAGTTTCGTGGGTTGACCCGAACACGACGCGTTCAACCCGAATTTTATTATTATTTTTTCCTGAAATTAATATATTAAAATTAAAATTTACTTAAAAAACACAAATGTATATAATAATATCATATTTAAATTATAAAATCTATGTTAATTTCTCTTTTTAAGTTATAATCATTGCATAAAATACACACTCCATTTAGTTTATGACATAAAAAATATTGTAAAAAATATAATATAGTATAAATGTGTTAAACGTGTCAACCCGTCAACCCGACCAGGTTGACCCGAACCCGACCCGTTAACCTAAACGGGTTCGCAGGTTTAACCTGAAACTGACCCGAACCCGTTTAGACTAAACCTAAACCCGCGAATTTCGTGTTAGGTTCGTGTCGGGTTTTCGGGTCGTGTCAGAAATTCACGCCCCTATATCGAAACATGTGCTAAGGAATACCATGAAGCATTCTAGTATCACACGACGTGAAGGCTAAAGCCAATATTGTAAACAGAAGAGGAATCCAGCGGACAATCAAATGGATCGTGGATTCACGGACGAAAAAATTTCGTAAGATGTTTAAACTCTACGACTGTATAACAATCGATTGTGAAGCAATGAGAAGTGGAGTAAGGATCCGTACACGTCCTCCCAGTCTATCAGAACGACCTGAGCGTTCTTTGGGTATCTATGTTCTTTTTGAAGTATCACTCTAGTATATAACCATCGTTATAGTAGTTATAAGAGTAGAGTTGGTGAGATCGTATCATAATAAAGTCTTGAGTTCTCACATCATGAAGTATTTGTAACAACTGTGTGAGTGATAGGAATCAAACTCAAGTGTATATTAAATATGTGATCAATAGGAATGTGGAATGGATTATGATACTAGTTTTCTGCATATCACTAAGGCACATGCGGTAACGTATAATCCACCAATCCCAATTCATGTATCAATCCACACACAAACATCCACACACTATCACCTTGGTACACGCATGTATCACTCCATATATTTAAACGTGTTTATTACCACGACCTTCCCAACACCGCCTCGTATGAGCAAGTCTGTTACTACGTTCCGGACCATAATAACCCTCTTGCCCCACAAGGCCATCCTGGTACTCACCAATAGGATATTTTACAGTGTTCATTGACTACTTTTAGTAGTGTTTAATTTTCCAGTGATGTCCACTAAGGTCCGAGCCTGGAGTTATAGTCTAGGTTTCCTTAAAGGCACCTAATTCTCTAAAACCAATGGCTCTGATACCATCTTCTGTCACACCCCAATTTGCAGCGGAAGAAAAAAACGTGGGATGCAACAGACACCTCTGGTACAAGCACATTGTTTATAAAGACACTACATTTTATTAATTACAAAATGTTGATTACATACTACATGTATGTTACAACTGCGTGTTCCCATGAACCACATAAGTCTTCTAAGTCGCATGCGTCTATCACAATATTTGCCAATAACACGTCTTGAACAACATACACGGATCACATCAGTCTCAAGTTACCTGAAATGCATGTTAGTTTTAAAAAGGGGTCAGCTAAACGCTACTGGTGAGTTCCACTGGTTTGGTTGTTTCGTTTCAAAATGTAACAACATGTTTAATTGCACATATTACGGTTCATAGATGGAATTACACGAGTGTCACAAGTGAAACCTAGATTGTTTTAATCGTATCGTGTCACACAGACACATACTCGCACCACCTGTATCTCATAAAGTTCAATGCCCTCGGGTAGTTATGTCTAACAACATAACCTAGGTAGGACGCGTGCAGTTGCCTGGCTGCCGGTCGCACATGTCCGGCAGGTAACTGGGTTTGTCAAACCAATAGTACTATCCACTGCCCACGGTTTACTTTAATCACTTGTATCGGGGCTAATATCGTGTGTTAGATAATTCACATCATACGGTTTGAGCAATTAACATAGTTTGTAACATGCAATTCACCCCAGAAAACAAGAAAACAGTTAAAAGTGGGGGAAGGGAACTCACAGTGCAAATAGTAGTCTCGGCTAACGAGTGTTTAATCAATGAAATCAGCTTTAATAGCACACATGCAAGTAAGGACTCAAATCAGTATCTAAGTCGGTAATGGTTATAACTTGGATTTGGTCAGGAGTTTTCACCCCGGATTGAGTCTATAGGACACGGGTATGGTGATGGAGGTCAGAGTAGTTTTAGTTTTCAGTTTGGCTTCCGGGCACCGGTTCGCGTGCCAGTCAATGTTAGTAGTTTTTCGTGTTTGGATAATGGTACGGGAATACCAATAGTGCCAACACATTGTTATTTAAGAATGATTAATTTTTCATTAAGGGAGTTTGGGTGTTTGGGGAGTCCAGGTTGCCCAATTTGGAGTCCCGTTTCCACCGGTGCGGATTTCCACAAATGGTATTGGACACACCCCGAGTGTCCAATCTACCCTGGAATCTCCCGGAATACTCCTCGTGTTTCAATTATAGTATTTTTTGGGTTGGGTCAGTTCCCAGTTCCGGCAGGTTCGTTACCCGGTAAATTGCCGAAATTGATTTAAAATAACCCATTTTTAATCCCAAAAATTCCCATTTTATCTATAATTTGAATAAAATTCTGAAAATTTTTATATAACTCGGTAAAAATCTGTAGAATATAGGAAAAATTTCTGGGAATTTATCTTGGCATTTTACTTGTCTAAATAAATTATTTATAAAACCATATTTAACCACTTAATTAACATTAATGACCATCAGTGATTAAAAAATCCCCAAAAAATTCCTGGACATCCCTTATATTTCCAGAAACATCTCCAAAAATTTTAAGATTTTTCCGATTTCGTTTCGGTGCGTTCCGGCTACCGAAAATTCGCAAAAATGCGGATTTTTAACCCAAAACAAAACTCAACCAATGGACTCCGAATTTTCCCAGAACATTCCTCATATGTTCCTTACACTATGTTCCCGAGTCATTTAACAGAGGGAGGGGAGGGGAAGGAAAATTTTCTCTCCTAATCTCTCCAATTTGGGAGGATGAATATATGGTTATATTTGCTTATATTTTCTTCCCTTTTCCCTCCCCTCCCCCTGTTAAATGAAACTCGGGAACATGGTTTTTCATCTTTTCATCTCTTTTCCCTCCCCTTCCCCTGTTAAATGAGTCTCGGGAACAGAGTGTTAGTGTCTCTGTAAAATTTGGTGATTTATTGAATCCGTTTAGTATTTTTTCCAGAATTCTTTTGTTAAAACAGTCAAAATTTTACCAAAAATCGTAGAAAATTCCAAAAATTCTAAAAATTTACGTGGATCTTCCTGACACTACCCTTCATCACCACACCAAATTTCAGCTCAATCCAATACCCACGGACCAAGTTATGGTCTAAACAATATTCTGCCTAGGCTAGTTTCGAGTTTCGGGTCATATACCTAGCGATTCCTTCGATTCCGAGCGTTCCTTGTGAGTCCATAAGTATGTGTGAGCTATATTTAGTATCCACACATCAAGTACAATCCAAATATGCTAGAACTTAGATCAATCAAGCTTTGATTCATTGTTTTTCGGTTAATCGAATAGTTAGGCGATTTTTGTCGAATAAGTGTTGATTAGGGTATCAAACCCCAAAGATTTATAATCATGGCTGCCATATAACACCAGGGTATTCATATGGTGTTCATATTCAGTCCCTAAACTTGTTTAAAACTCCAAAATGCATGGACTAAAATGGGTTTTTATGACATAAATCAAGTTTAATCAAGAAACCATGCTTAAAACCTTATGGATTTGAGTTAATACCTTTGATTTGTTGAAGTTTCTGGTGAAATCAGCTGGTTGTTCTTGAGAGAAACCAGAACTTTGAAAGGATTTGTGTTAAAATGAAATAAGAATAAGAAAAAAATTAATTTTTTTTATTAAATAAAGAGGGTGGGGGCGGTTTGGATGTGGGTCCCACAAGGCCACCTCGTGCTTCGTAAAGTGCGCTAAAATACGATGTTTATCTTCCGTTGAGTGGTTAGGTTCATTTACGGTCAGCGCGCGTTCTCGATTTGTGTGACGGACTCCGTTTCGCGCGTAATTACTGTCAAAAGACTCGGTTTTAAAAATCATGCATAACCGTCTTGAAATCTGAACCCAGTTACGTTTTAATCATAAAAGACTCGTATTAGAGTGGTTTAAGTGTTTTTAAGCTTGATCGATCGTTCCTTGCACTTTGGATTGCGTTATGTTATTCCTGAAACGAAAGCGTTTCCCTAACCGGGAAGCTGCTTCGTTTTGCGTGCCCGATCTCTGATTGGCTTCAAACCTTATATCACAGTCTATGGCACAAAACTAAGTTGTTCCTGGAACTTAAAATCTTAAATGATGCTACCTATAACCTAATAATCAATGTCAAAGGTTTAAAGTGTTGTTAAACGGAACACTCCCGTTTAACACGTGTTTCAAGGCTAAGGACACCAACTTCGCACTGTTTGCCCTGATTAGTGTCATGTTAGTCATAACGTGTTCTCGGATTCCTCCGGGACATAACAGATATCATTTAATCAAGCATATAAGTCACACATGTTTTTAGGGTTTTCGTGCAATTATATTGTTAAGTGTGCGTTACAGTTTTGGACCGTTTAGGGTGTACCTGGTTTCGTCATGGGTGTCACACCATCCGATCGAGTTGCCATCCGATCGGTGACCAATCCGATCCATGTGCACTTTCCTCTTTTGTAAACCCTATAAATACCCTCCAGTCACATCATTTGTGATGTGACATCACTCTTACTCGACTAGCCGCACTCAAGCCTTCTTTCTCTCGATTTCTCACGATTCTTGTAAGTTTTCAACCTAAATCTTGTACTTCTATGATCTACATGCACTCCTTCACCTTTTTCACCTTTGAATATTAACTTTTAACCGTGAAATAAGTGGATTTGAGGTGTTCTAAGGTGATGTCATCATGAGGTTCTTATGAACTTCAAGTGTTGGCCGCATTCCACCAAGAACAACTCAGATCTAAAGGATTTCCACATGAATCAACAATGTTTTCGCATAGATCTACACATATTCAGGGTTAAAAGGATTGAAAGATAGTTTTCTGACTTTCTTTCAACTCTTTTACACTTAATGCACTCAAAACCGATAGAATCGGAGCTCGTTCTTATCTTCTACTCCTTCTTAGTGATGTGTCGGTTCAAGATCTGGTTTCTATCAAAGAGACAATCGATTTCGGGTAAGCACGAACCACCGTCTCGAACAGTTGACCGACCGGACTAGGGTGATTCCTGTTCGATCGGATCACCTGGGTTTTGACGAGGTTATGTTGTTTAGTACGTTGTCAAACCGTCTCGAACAAACCGCAAAACTTAACGGATTGCCATGTAGGATTGGGGATTCGATCAAACGAGTCGTTCAGAAGAGTTCTCGATCAATACGAAAGGCGGAATCAGACGTATTGATGTTATGTCAGCTAGATACACACTTAGAATCACTTTAACTGTCGATTGTATTGATTTGATAGTGTTTACAGATCGTTCGACACTTCGGCAGCACTTCGTCTCCGGAATCAGAATGTTACAAATGAAGACACAAGACCCCCTATTTATAGGAAATGCCAGGTCGCATGAACCAGTCCATGCTTTCTGGTCCAGGTCGCACGACCTGGCCAGGTCGCACGAACTGGTCACTTCGTGTGAAGTGGCTGGTTCAGACCTGTTTCCCGTTTCTCTTGAACAACGTGTCTTGGTCTATCTATCTAGTTACATGACTCGATACAAGACATAAGACGAAGTCAATCAGACATATGCACTAACAAACTCCCCCTTGGATGTTGACGAATCTTCAGTGTATTGAGTCTTTAGTCTTGATCGGTCTTCTCTCTCTTTCTAAAGTATCTTTCTCTATAAGCATCCTTCAGTCTTTATCTTACTCTCCCAGAATCTCAATCTGACTCTTCAAATTCTCTTGATCAGATCTCTTGATTCTTTAAGCTTCACAACTTCAGACTCCCCCTTGAATGCAACTGGGATCGTAGTCTGGAATCTTCTATCTACAGGCTTTGGATTGGAAACCTGGCTTTAATCTGCATATGCTTATGTGGAAAATCCTCAGGAGTCAAAACCTAGCTCTTTCAAAGCTTTTTACCTGCACATACTCTACCCAAAAGTAAATTTCACAATTTTTAAAATTTAACAAATTTAGAAACCACTTGAAGATATCATTTAATATCAACATCAACAATAGTTATATCAAGTTCAAATTAATGACCTTGATTAACTAACAGTAAAATCATCCTCAAAACATCACTTGTAACATTTTTCAAATTATCTCAAACTTTAACTTCATTTTTCTCTTCAAGCACACTCTCCCAACCCTGTTGTTCATCATGTTTAGCACTCGGAATTTTGAAAATCAGCTTTTCAACATCAGTTGTCGAAAATAAGATGAAATTTAATCTTTTTGATTTTTCAAAATTTTATGCTAAAACACACTCTTTTTGGTTTTTTTTAAAGATTTTCAGTGTGTTAAAATGCAATAAAGAAATATTTACAGACAATATTTTTGTGATTTGTGTAAGAGGATCATATCAGTTTTGAGACTAATCACTAACACCGTTGATCTTGATTTAACTTTAGGTTTTAAACAAATTCACTTTTGATTGTCAGTATTGTTGTCCACTTAAACTTCTTCACGAGTTTCAATTGATTCGAGATACGAATTAGTGTTTTAAGTACTTAAACTTATTCGCGTGTCCCACCTCAGAATATACTCTCGTATCAAAATTCCCTAGATTCAGTCTTACAGGTGAGTATACCAATTTGATATCTGTATTCTGGGTTAATGCGAGACCTTGAGAGCTCAGGTATGAACTTCCATTCAGTCAAAGAGATGAAGGCTCGACTTTCGGTGTGTTCCCTTTAGGGGAATCTTTTCTTCAACTGCAATTGATTCATATCTTTCGATATTTTTCAATTTTTATGCAGAGGGTAAGCTTTTTAAAGCGCTTAAAGTATTATACGAAGTCTATGCCATTGCTTCCGCAATATCAGAAGACCAGGTATAATACCCCAGATATCAAACAGTATAAAGACCTAGTATCTCAGAATCAGGTAATCTCTCAAACAAGATTTCGGGGGTTACCCACATATCTGAGAGATGTTACCCACGAGATAAGCAAGTATTGATATTTAGGCTTATATCTCAAATTCAATCTACTAGTCGTGCGAAGTCTACTGGCACATCATCAGTGAGACTCGTTTAAAAACATTTTGACTTTCCATTTCTTTAGCATGTTGTGATAGTCCACTGATGTACTATCATTTCCTCTTTTTCACAACAAAACTCATTTTTGATTTTTCAATGTTTTTGGCTTTTTTAGATTTTATCATGTTTTTGGATTTTTCAAAATTTCTAAAATTTTTTACCCCCCCTAAAATCAAAAATATGTTTCAATTTTTGATTTTCCGGGAAAATTTGAAAGTAAAAGCAATAAACTGTACAAATAAAATGACAAACTGATGTGAATTGCTTCAATTCTCCATTCTCTTGGATTAAACAATCAGAACTCCCCCTGACAACAAACTATTTTCCCATTATGATTTCAAAACACTTAAGTTTGTTTTAATCAAAATGGTTTTTCCGGAAAATTAGTTTTGTTGATTTCACACATCATGGGGTTTAATTCATCATTTTGTTCTTTCCACAGCTTATGAATGAATCCCTTTTTTTCTTTTAACCACTTGTACAAACTATCACTTGTAGATTTTTCACACACACATTTTTCAAGAATGATGCCGATTCATGCTCCATGATTACCAACTTGGTAGCTCCGGCCAGTCAGGATTTTTAAGCAAAGAATACAGACACTCAAGCCTGATCAGCTTTGGGTGTAACCTGTTCAATTTCACTTGGTCTTTGAACAGTCCTTTTTTATTCATAGAATTCTTTTACCCCTTTGGCCCTTCCATGGACCATTTTTCCAAAAATATGTTTTACTTTGCCATTAAATGCTTTTTCGACATCAAATTCTTTCTTTTCAGAATAGAATTGATTCGAAATTTCTACTTTTCCAACTTTTTGTTTTAAATTTTCAGTCCGCAATGGTGGAAAGTTAACATCATCCATTGGCGGTACTGATTTTTCTCTTTTTAGCTCAACTTGTGGCTCCTCTCACTTTGACGAGTCAGATTCGTCGCCAGAAAGTGGCTCCTTTGCTTCCGAAGAAACAAACTCATCGCCAGATTTAACATCTGATTTCTTAACAACCCATGTTTGGTTGTTAAGATTCACTCTTCTTTTGTAGAAACGTGTTGAACTCTCACCAACGTCAAATTTTGAATTTTTGAACACTTTAAATTGTTCGGTTGGTGGTTCATTATCAACCAACTTTTCTTTCAAGTTTTCAGATACTCCCTATTTTGTTTGGGTTGCATTTGGACAGTTCCATGAAATTTGCCTAACTTTTTTACATTGATAACAGGTTCTCATTTCCTTCTTCTGAGCAACATCATTCTTCATTCCCTCTTGCTTCTTAGCAAGGAATTCTTTGTTCGTCTGCTTTCTGAACAAATTCTCTTTTTCTTCTTCAGAAGATGTTCCTGATACAAAAACAACTTTCGATTTAAAATCTTTAACATATTTTTCATTTTCTTTTGGAATAAAACCTAATTCTTTCTTTTTGAAATTATTTTTGTGTTTGGTTTCTTATGGTGATTTGGACCAAAACCTTTTTTCTTGTTTAACCTTTGTTGAACTCTCGAAGTGTATTGTTTAGGTTTTTCAGAAAGATTTTTACCTTTTATTTCAGAAATATTAATTTCTGTTAATTTGAAAACCTTTTTAATCTGTTCAGTTTGTACACTTCTTATTGGAAATTCTTTATCAGAATATAATTTGTCAGAATCAGTCAAAGTATATGCTACTTTGAATGTTTCATCATTCAAATTATTTTGTGACATCAGAAAATCTTTATTGTAAACCCTTTTGCCCTTTTCAACTGTTGGACTTGAAGTGTCAGACTTTGACTTTGACTCCTCGTTTTCATCTTTATCTAACACATGATCCACCACTTTCTTAATCAACTCAGATTGTTGATCAGTGTCAGATGCAGTGAATGTGATGTCAATATTATATGGCAATCCATCTGAAGGTTCAGATTCCCACTTTAAATTGGTTGCCTTTTTGACTCTTTCTGAATTAGGATTTCGTGGAGAATATCCTTCTTCAAGCGGAGCTGGACACTTTGTATAATTGGTACTCTGTTTATTACCAGTATTCTTTACTTCAGATTTCTTCTCTTCAAACACTTCCATGCCTTCTACTGTAGGGTATATCCTGTCAATCACGTAAGAAGCACATGAATAACTTTTCAATAACCTGTTTACCCTCTTAGTTTCTATCCTCTGAGTTTCCAATTTTTGTTCAAGTTCAGCACATTTCTCAATGTACTGATTGATGATTTTCTGCTTCGTCATGAACGCTCCATTGAGTGTCTTCATAGCGATCTCTTGTTCATTGCTTGACTTGCTATATTGATGCATAGCTTTGTTTAAAACATCATAAGATTCTTTCAGTCTGTTCATGTTATGAATCAATTTGTTGTTGTGCCTTTTCACACTATCACAATTTTCACACTTCTCAGGTATCTTTTCAGCATATGCTTCCTTCTCAACCTTGATAGCTGGGATTTCTTTAACCTGCTTCTTTACTACTCGAACATTTTCCTTAGATTTGACCTTTCCTTCAACAGTTGTTGCCTTATGATTCTTCTTTTTCGTAGCTTGTCTTTCTTTGATCTTTTCCATTTTACCTGCAAAATACAAATTATACCTATCAGGTGAAAGTTCTCTTTTATAATATTCAAGTTTTCGAATTTCTTCACTGTTATCATCACTCTCTTCATTTGATGAGTGATCAAAGATTGGTGCTTTTTTCTGAAGCCTCTTCTATTGAAATTGGTTCTTCTTCTTTCTTTTTAGGACTGAATTGCTGAGATTCGTAATAAGCATACACCATTTAATCTTCAGCAGTTGAATCTTCAAAAATTTGAGCAACAAATGCTTTAGAATCTGAAGTTCTGTTAGGATCATAATGATCCCAATTAAAACCTTCTGGAATTATTTCATCTTCTTGATGAACTAGATAAGCTTTCTTTGATGGCTCTTCGATCAGATCCTTCCTAGCATGTGAAGTTTGTGGCGATTGTTGTTGATGCGGCTGTAGAGCAATTTGATGATAAATCGCTTTTCGATGGTAATCATTGTTGCCGAATGGATTTTAAGCTCCACTTGCTTCGCGATTTGTGCATTCTCGTTTAAAGTGCCCCTTCTCCCTGCAACGAAAACAAGTAACTTTAGATTTATCAAAACCTAAAGGTGAAGTTCCAGCATCACGGAAATCATCTCTTCCAGTGATCTGTTTAAACTTCTCAGCTCTTCTCAACACACTAGCCATACACCACTTTATATCCATTAGTTCCATCTCTTCAACATCAATTTGATCATAATCCTCTTTGGTCAACATTGGATTACCAATCCTTCCGGCTACCAAACTTTCATAAGACTCTAATACGGTCACCAATAAAGACATATGACCTTTGGCAACCTCTTCTGAGAAATTTTGACCATTCTGAAGATGTAATGCAATGTTGCATTGTAGTACTTGGCCATTATTGTTGTATGAGCTTTGCTGTTTAGAATTGGTTGCTGAAAAATTTGGATCTAATGATGGATATGAAGAGAATCCATTATTGTTGTTTGATCCTTGAGATGACCCTCCAGAAGAACTGTTTGTGTTAAATGCAGTTTCGATCTTTGGTGCAATGTTGGTCTTATCAATCGTACTTCCTTTATAGTACAAACCAATGTCCTGTTCACCATTAGAATTCTTCATTTTCGCCATCTTCCGTTGTTCCATATCTTGAACTTCGAGTATTTCAATAAACTTGCTCAGTGATAGATTCGCAAATTCACTATTATTCTTCAAAATCATAAGATACGTGCCCCAAACATCTTGTGGCAATGCATCGGCCAATTTTTCCACCCATTCTTCTCTATCTTTCTTGATATCCAATCGCTTCATGTTAACCACCAAATTGCAATATCTTTCTATAATCATTTTGGTGTTTTCATTTCAATCCATGCAATAGATCAAATTCTTTCTTCAAAAGCGATTTTTTGTTCTTGATCATGTCTAAACTTCCAACAAACTTCGTTTTTAGTGCTTTCCACATTGAGTGTGCACTTCCGTTGTGTTGCAATAAGATCAAGATGTCTTCCTTAATGGCTTGTTGCAATATACTGATCATCATCTTTTCACTTTTGTATTTCTTTTTCTCTTTATCATCTAAATCTTTAATAGCAACAATCTCTCCGTATTCATCAATCGGTCTAACATATCGTTGTTCAACACATTCCCACGCCTCTAAGTGATTTGCTTTAACCCAATTTTCGAAATGTTCCTTCCATCCATTATACTCGTCGATATTCATGAGCTTAGACGGTTTTTGCATGGTGCCCATTCCATTCTCTAAGTTCACGTTCTGAGCCATAGTGATCGGGGTAGCAAATGCGTTGTAAAAATCAGAATCCGTGTTTCGGTTTTTTTTTTTAAATTTCACAAACTATCATTTACAAAAAATCTGGAATGTCACGCGAGCTGGAAATCCTCAAACTATACGAACTCGTGCTGTCTGGTTGTACAAATCCTCAAACCGTGCGAGCTGGAATGTCACAACGTTAAACCACACGACCTGGAAATAAACATAAAACGACCTTTTAACCACACCGCGCGAACTGGTTTTCGAATGACCTGATCAGTTTCCAAACGACCTGGATACTTTCAAGCGACCAGAACCACTTCCAAAGGACCTAGTTCACAATGACAAGCGACTTGAACTGACTTCGTGCGGTCTGGACCACCTCGTGCGGTCTGGACCACTTCGTACGACCTGACTAAACTTTCAAACTACCTGGTTATACACTCACACGATCTGAACTGATTTCAAGTGACTTGGTTCAATTTTCATGCGGCCTGGTTCAGATCCCAAACGACCTGGTCATGTTCACACGATCTGATGTAAATCTCAAACGATCTGATGTGATTTCGAACGATCTGAATGGTCTAAGTCCAATAGTTCATCATTTGTCAATTTTTATTAAGCTTTAGGTTGAATTTGGTTCTGGTTTGTTCACGGATTGATTAAAACTCAGTTTTACGTGTTATATCACAAAATCAGATCATTTTAACCGTAAATTCGTTGAAATTTTGAAGAAAAAGTGTCAAAAATGTGGTAGAAATGAGAAGAAATCAGATTTTATCCGTGAAAACAAGTTGAAATGGTAAGAACTCTTCCTCCTGAGCTCTGATACCACTTGTAGGATCGGGGATCGAACGAGTCGTTCAGAAGAGTTCTCGATCAATACGAAAGGCGGAATCAGACATATTGATGTTATATCAGCTAGATACACACTTAGAATCACTTTAACTGTCGATTGTATTGATTTGATAGTGTTTACAGATCGTTCGACACTTCGACAGCACTTCGTCTCCGGAATCAGAATGTTACAAATGAAGACACAAGACCCCCTATTTATAGGAAATGCCAGGTCGCATGAACCAGTCCATGCTTTCTGGTCCAGGTCGCACGAACTGGTCACTTCGTGTGAAGTGGCTGGTTCAGACCTGTTTCCCGTTTCTCTTGAACAACGTGTCCTGGTCTATCTATCTAGTTACATGACTCGATACAAGACATAAGACGAAGTCAATCAGACATATGCACTAACATGCCATCCGATTGGATTGCCATCCGATCGAACTGCAATCCGATCGGATTGCACTTGAGGATTCAACACTTAAACTTTTTATTGAAACCTTTCAAAGATCACCAGTAACTAACGGATTGCCACCCAATCGGATTGCAATCCGATCGAGTGACCATCCTGCTGTGAACTTGTTCTCACTAAGTGTCCTGCCAATCGGATCGCCAACCGATCGAACGACCATTCGATCGATCGACCTGAAGGGTAGAGATACTTCTCTGTTTTCATAATGCTACAACGAAAACTTCAAAGCCATCATACACAAACACATCCTTACCAAGCAAGATGTCAATCCAATCGAATGGACATCCGATCGGATGACCATCCGAACGGATTGACATCCGAGCGGATTGCCATCCAATCGGATTGCCATCCGATCGGATTACCATCCGACACTTGGTACCTTTGCACCGTTTAACACGCCGCTCATCGTTTATGCTATCATTGACTGTTCAGGCTAATCTCTCTCAACGTTCCTTTCAATCCAAGAGAGTGTTTACTTGTTAGACACAATCTGTGAGTATACTCGAACCATTTTTGCTTTACGCACTTTTGGGTGTTACATACGTTATCTATATTCAAATCACCTCAATCACACAATGCAAACATTATTTATACGCTGACCATTATTGCATGCTACGTGTTATTCGATGAATGCTTGTATGTTATGTTAACACAGTGATTGTTGCCTGACACCTTAGCAACGATAGTACTATAGTTTGGACTCAACACATGTCGTGGACAGGGGTTGTTAAGGGCTTTACTTCACGTGTCCCAGTGGGGATATGTGTTGCGTATTCTACAACTCGCAGTCACATCTATGCATATTTCTCTGTCGATAACCTACTTGCCTTCACTTTGTACATGTTACATGCTGGTTATGTGTAAACTATTTCGAACTCTATTATACTATATCAAACTTGTATGCTCACCTTTACACTATGTGTATTGACCTATATTTTAACGTATGTGACAGGTGCTTAGGACGATTGCTTGCTATGTGGAATCAAGTAGGAAGAGTCTAGAAACAAAGACAATTTATTTTTATTTAAATCTGAGTCGTCGGAACAGTTTTAGTTGTTTTTGAGACAATATGTCTGTAATAATTATTTTGCTGGATATGTTTTGGTATGGGACTTAACGATAAATATTCGGTAATATTAGTTGTTATGGATTTCTCGTGGACAATCTGTTTCGCTCAATGTCATGCCCCGATGTTTCCGTCATCGATTGGGGTGTGACACAAACCCACAACAAACCCTAATATAACCGCACACTATTTATTTGGGGGCGCACATGTGGGTGTGCGGGATCTTGTGATGGGTATAAATAGCCACATGTTGGCAAACCCTAGGATGATTATACCACAATCATTAGACGACAGAAGAATATTCTCCCCCTCTTTTCACCAACATCCCCCTTTTTATGAAACCCTAAAACACTCCAATCTCCTTCCTTTTTCTTCCGGTTTTGACAGCAACATTATCCTCTTGAAGACAGCCAGTGATCATTGCCTTGGAAGCTTTGTTTCTCTATCTTTCGCACACACTCTTGTGCCCTACATCATTCGGTTAGTGTATTACCTGTATTTGAATGATTATACCTGATAGACGTTTTGTGCTTGATTGATGATTCATGTATAGCAAGATTTAAAAATAATGATCGGATATAGATGAAGAACATGCTCAATGTTTGTTGTAGATGATAACTTACTTGACAAGGGTTTAGCTTGATGATAGTGTTTTAGGGATGATGTATGTTCTAATGATTCACGGATTGTTTTATTGATCTTGAACCAAGCACTGTTAATAAACTATGAATATGTGCTAGAAGGGGGTTTTGAGGATTATTGAAAATATGGAGATTTAAATCTATGCAAATGACAGTTATGTTGATTTGTTAGTAATTTTATGTGTGCAAACTTGCCATGATGATTTGGATTGTATCGAAGTTGCTGATAATGAATATCTGATGATTGTTGTGACATGGTGCGAATAAATGTAGATAATAATTGATTCATGATTAATTTTCATGTTTGAATATGTGTTTTGATGTTTGATTTTGAAATACCTGGATTAATGCTGTTTGGAATAATTGGAATCACACACTTGTGGAGATATACAATTCAATCTGCACACCGTACAAACTGGCACAACACACCGCACACATTAGGTGCCACGTGTGCCGCACACTCATTATGTATAACCACAAGTGCACCACGTACAACCGGGTGATATATGGTCGCACACCGGGGAACCGCACACTCCCAAAGTGCAATTACTGATGCACAACGTACAAGCAGACTGTGCATGCTCGCACACTTCCATATGGTACACACCCAAAATGCATAGGGTACAATTTACCAAAGCGTGACCGCACACCCAAGGGTACGCCGCACACTCAAAACGGGGATGCACACTCACATAGTTTTGGGTTGCACTTCTAAGTGGGGCGCACATTTATACTGTTCACTCAATTTGGGGTTCTGTTTTGAATACATACATGGCCCACATGCATATTTATGTGATACGTGATACTTGTATGCAACTTGCTAGAATACATGTATAAATATGTGGAATACTAGCATACGAATCTGATTAAACTCGGTAACCATAATAGGACATGGTTGACCAACTATTAAAACAAGTAAACTATCTACCGAGCAAAATAAAGATGAATTCACACACTTTACTAAAAGCATGTATTCCTAGTGGTTGGGAACGGAACAGACAAAACTTTCCCTAGATTGGGATTGCCTAGTATTCCTGGTTTGGAATACTGTTAAATGCTATTTATATTTCATGACTTAACGTACTAAACGAAACTCTATCACGGAAGTCCCCACTTACTATACCGATTAATCGACTGGCCTAGCGAATAGGATATTAGTTGATAGCGTTGTAACGCCTCGCTTTTCGCAGCTTTCCGTTTTTAGAAAATTTGACTTGTAATCCCGCCTGGAGCGCAAGTTATCCAGGAATAGTTCAAGATAGCGGGACCAGATCATGTAAAAGTGGCTGGCAATTTCGTTATTATTGGCTATATCCTGGATCCTTAAGGTATATAAGGATTAATCACCCTCTCTCACGAAAGGGTATTTTCATACTCTCTAAGGTTTAAAGGTATTCACCTTTCTAAGTCTTGGAGTTTATACACTCCCGCCTGTAGCGCACGAAAACAAGGGTTTATCCCCAGGATACTAAGGTTTATCCCTAGGATACTAAGGGTTTATCCCCAGTAAAACTAAAGTTTTCGGACAAGTTCCAAAGATATGACAAACTACGATTGTGTTTACATACATTCTTCTGTTGGTGAAAAGTTACGAAGTTTAATCACTAAGTGAAGAGATTCTCAAGTGTGTCATATACTGATGCAATATCCCGCACAGACAAGGGACATCCATGCTAGGGACATTACAAATGATTCAAAGGTTGAAGATGAAGGTTATTGTCTAAGTGTTTCTGGTATGGATTTTTACTTTTCCTAAGTTTAAAGGCCTTATCTAAATGATCTAAGCTTTTATAAAGTCGTATTTAACTAAGTTCTTATCTAACATTTTGAATAAAAGTGACAAAAGTGTTGAGCATAATATCAGTATCCTCACCAGGATATTTGGTCAGAATATTCAGAACGTATTTTTCAAAATAAGAAACACAACAACAAAGATAAGGCCAGAAGGATTAGTTTATTAATGGTTCAAAATGTTGGCTTCATCTCAAAACGAGACCCATCCACCAAGAATACAACTAGTTTTAAAGCATATTTACATAAACAGTTGAAGGCTTCGCCCTGAAAACACAGAATCCCTCCACGTCCAACTGTTGAATTGTTCTAAAGCATGCAGGAAATTAAAATTGTTCTAAGTACAGGACGACCAGATGATTCAGACCCTACAAAGCAAAATACAGGTATCATTAAAGACAAACTAACCAGGATACAGGTTCAGTATATGTGTGCGGGATACAAGATCTGGATATTTACCTTATTAAGAAAGGAGGTCATGGACTCGGTGGATTCCATGAAGCCAATGTCATCATAAGAGAAACCTTCGGCAGCAGCAGCAGAGGGCTTAGAGCTGGTGGCAACAGATGGCTCCTTTTTACCAGGATAGGCACTGTCAAGCTCCTCAAGATCGAAGACAACAGGGTAGGCTTAGAGTAACTGTCAAGCTCCTCAAGATTGAAGACAACAGGGACTTTAGCGGAGTCTACAGAAAAGGGAGTAGTTTCAATCTTATCATATTATGTGCTGATTAACCAAACATATACAGGAATGTTCAAAAAAGATATCCTTACCGGACATGTTGGAATGACTGAAAAATATATCCGTTGGAATCGGGATATCCAACAGTTATATTTTTTGGGACAATTGTTATGGGTGAAATTCTGAGCCCATATCCCGACTTTATATCTTGATTATCGGTTAGCTGTTTATGATCAGGATACCGGACCAGGATATTGGTAACATCCTGGGGCAATATCCTGGCCATTACTAACAATTTGCTTGTAGACGTTGGCTACAAGGGACTAACGTTCATGAGGACCAAGTCATTCTGAAGACTCGCTCAAATTGGTTAGGATAAGGACATTAAAGCCGAAAGAAGTGGTCTACGACGTCACAAGGGAATATTGCAAGTATCCTGAATTTTTAGGATAGTTAGTTAATTATTGTAACTATAAATAAGGAAGGCCAGATCATAGGAAACACACATTTTCGAGCTCTCACATTCACACACTCTCATTTCTAGCTGCAAATACACTCTAACACTCACAAATCACAATCATTGTAACACTTAGTAGCGATCTGAGCATTATCCTGCACTGTCTGGTTATTCAAGTACTAAGAAGAACAAGGCAGCCGACGATTGTCAGCTCCCGAGGTTTTATGTCGGAGATCTAGATTGATCATGGGCTTTCCTCGTATATCTCGTGTCAACCTTTACATTTCTACTCATTGTTTGATTGTTGATATAGCTTGGTATCCTAAGCTATATCCTGAAACTGTTTTTGCAAACTAACAAACCAACATATTTTCCACAAGCATTACTAGCACACTATCTCACAAAACTAATTTGATCACTTAATTGCTTCGGTAATTTTTGACCAAAACAATTAGTATTATTTATTTTTATCATTTAGTTACCATTGAATCACATGTTAACATCTTTAAACAAATAAACAAAAGCAGATTTATTTAAACATTAGATTTACTCACCAACTTATGTTGACCCAAAAACTATTTTACACATGATACAGAAAATCAGGTTTGACGAGCATAGATGGAGATCACGTAGGAAATGCATTAATCAAATGAACTTGACATTTACTTTGTGTTTTATATCTTGAATATTGTTTGTATTATTTGGAATTTATTTGGATATGTCGGGATCCGAGGCACGGGGCGTGTCTTCCGAGACATGGGGCGTGTCTGGATAACTTTTGCTAGTTTTCTCCTTTTTTCGCCTGGTTTTGCTTCCATTGTTAATCTTGGGTTATTTTTGTCCTAAAAATTCAATATAAACCAATGAAAGCCTATTTTGAATATTTCTTTAACAAAACATAACAAAGCGTGGGTATAATTTGATATATAAACATGTGCATTTTGGCTCATATCAGGGTTACAACATTCAAGATCACACAAACAACTAACATCATCGCCTACACCCGTCGGTCACCTCTTCCAACCGAAACCATTGTCGCTCATTTGCGAACCATCGCCCTCCGCCGCCATCGCCGAAGACTGCGCCGCCTGTCGAAACCACCGTTGCGCCATTCGTCGCCTCGTCGACCCGCCCGACACACCGCACCGACGCTCCCTGCCGTTTAGAGCTGCCTCCGCTGACCAGAAACCCGGTTTGACTCGGTTTTTGACCTTGTTTGACTAGGTTTGATCGGAAGGAGTTCTCGTGTCTCGAGTTCACGTATTCGAGTTTGAAGATTCATGTCAAGGAGTTGATTTGGGATCTCGGTTCATGAACAAACATCAACTAGTGTGACGGTTTGTCGATTGAAAGTGTAAAGCTTAGGTTTTTTTTTTTTTGTCAAATGTTAGTTTTTCGAAAACCACATATGGTTGTGTTTTGTATTAATGGTTGCAATTGACTCACTGGAACGGGTTAGTCGGTTTTAATTGTACAAGCTTTCGATTTATATAATTAATATGTGATATTAGTTAACAATAAATAAAATTAGATTTTATTTTAAATTAAAATTGTACACCATCGAATCCCAATAACTACTACATAGACATAGAAAACATAAATGTTTGACTCAACAAACACAAGGTTATTAGCTTGTTTTTAAGGATTTGAAAAACTCACTTTCAGTATAGTAATTAGTACTTACAGTCACTAACACACACACGCCCCTAGTTAATCCATAGCTTATTTAGTTAAGTCACCATCAAGGGGTTGTTTCCCTTCCAAGTACTCACAAGAACCTTAGCCACTCATGGCTTTAGAGATAAACCTTAACAAACTTGGAAATATTGTATTAATGATTACAAGATTTTAATAATTTACAATTCTTAATAATTACAAAACCAAGAGAAAGTTAGTAGAATTAGAGTGTATTAAGGGGGTAAAGAAAAGAATTGAGCAATGGAAATGGTTGGAGGAAGCTTCAATTTATAGGCAGCATCTGGTCGCGAGGCACAACACGTGCCTTGAGCAAATCTTGACAAATTTGTTCGAGGGTGAGGCACTGCCCGTGGTATTGAGGCACGGGGGCATGGTCCGCTCTTGTGGGTCCCATCAAATCTTCAAAAGCTCACTGAAGATCTTTTTTGTCATTTTTTTGGTCAAGACATGGGGCGTGCCTCGTGTACTTTTAGGCAGACGTACTGTGTTTCGCGTGGAATTGCTTCGTTTGTTTGTTCCGAAAATTAAAATTAAAAATAAACTAAATGGGACATAAAATGAAGTTTACTAAAAAATAGAGTTAACTGCCATTTTCATCGCTTTAGTTTGTCCAATTATGCCAGTTCAGATCAAATTTCAAATTTGTACCATTTCCGTCCCTCACATTCTTGAAACATGCCAGTTCCGTCAAAAAAAAAAAAACATGAGTTAACTGCCATTTTCGTCCCTATGATTTGTCCAATTTTTCGATTCAACCTTAGTTTTTTTGGATGAAACTAGAATGTTTCAAGAATGTCAGAGACGAAAACGATACGAATTTGAAATTTGGTATGAACTGACATAATTGGACAAACACAAGGACCAAATTGGCAGTTAACTCAAATAGAGTTAGCATGTTTTAAGAATGTCAGGACGAAAATGATACAAATTTTAATTAGACAAACACACTTGGGGGTAGGATAAGGCTTTGGGACCAATAGATCCTGGGTTCGATTCCCACAAGTGGATTTTTTCCTATATTTTTGTTGGGTTTCATTTTGAATTGGTGTATATGCATTGCCTAGTGGAGGTGGATATGATCGGATGGTTCTTTTCGTGACATGATGATGCTACGGTGGTGTGTTAGTGATCCAAATTTGCCGTTTCAAAAAACAATAAATAAATAAATAAATAAAAGAAAATTGAGGAACGGATAACCCACCCGAATGAACGTCGTCATAAAGGAGATCAAGCCGGCTTGACCGAAGCCTCGTGTTCTCAGATCCATCTATCGGTAACCTAGATCAGCCAGCAGCAGCAGCAGCTTATTCGCCATGGCTATGGCGATCAAGCTTTCTCTGATTCTTCTCCTCTGCCTATCCTCCTTATTAGCACCTTCCTTCTCTCTCTTCGAAGATCAAGTCGGACTCATGGACTGGTACCTCAGACTCACTCTTTACCTACTTTTTAGTCTTCTGTGTCTGCTTGCTTGTTTGCCCCACTTTCCTAGTTCAAATCCAATTCAGTTATGTTCAAATTCAGTCTCAGTATTGATATATTGCTAGATATGTTTGCTAACTAGATTGAATTTCATCATAACTACTGTCAATTGATTAATGTTGCTGTTGACTTAAATTCATTTAGTTTTGTACTTGCCATGAATGTTTACGTAGTAATAGCAATAGCAATAGCAATAGCGGTTAGATCAAGTAGAAACAACTAAACTGTTGTTAATCGATGGTGTTTTGAGATTCTAACTTATGCGGCCAATTTTTGAGGCTTGAAAGCAGCTTATGCTTCTTGTTCTCTGCGATCTAAGCTATTCAGTGCTTACTTTGTTCCCCTTTCACTGCATATCTTTTTGTTGTTCAGGCATCAACGCTACATAGGCAAAGTAAAACATGCAGTATTCCACACGCAAAAGGCAGGCCGGAAACGTGTTCTGGTGTCAACTGAAGAGAATGTTATTGCATCTCTTGATCTCCGTCGAGGCGAGATTTGTAAGTTGTTGTTACCATCCATATTATCTAGGCTTCTTGTATATCTTTCGTCTACATCTATTATTGGTGTCGATTTGTTCAAAGAGTATATGTATTTACTTATGCGTTTTGGCTTTGCAGTTTGGAGGCATGTTTTGGGACCCAATGATGTTGTTGACAAAATTGATATCGCCCTTGGGAAATGTTAGTATTCTTCCTTGTAGTTAAAGTCAGCTAACAATATTTTGGACTTATTTTCCAGAATTTAAAACTAATATCTAACTTAATCTATGGAGCTTTTACCCAAACTAGTTGTGTCAGCTAAAAATCATATCTATGATATAGCTACCTTTCCTTGCTTATATAACTAAAAAGTTTAAAGAAGAGAACTTAGATGTATATATACATGCTTGACACATTCTTATTATATAAGAGGTTGATTTCTTGTTATTAAGAAAGTGGGTTGCTTGTATGGTGTTATTTCTTGCAACAATAAGTTGATAATAACTGGGAATCTTATCAAGTGCAACCCTTCGTTATGAAGTTGTCATTTAATGATGATGTTTTTCTGAAGGGTAACTTTTTTTGTATTTCAGATGTTATTACACTATCATCAGAGGGGAGCATATTAAGAGCTTGGAACCTTCCTGACGGTCAGATGGTGTGGGAGTCTTTTCTGTCTGGGTCAAAGTATTCCAAGGCATTATTAACCGTTCCTGTGAGTAACATAAAGCCTTCTTATGCTCTTACTGCACTCTACACTTCGTCATATTCTGTAACCCTCATGGTTGGTTAACTGAACCGAAACGTGTTTTCAGTCGAATTTGAAGGTGGATCTGGACAGTCCAATTTTCGTTTACAGTGGTGGATGTCTTCATGCCATTTCCAGCATTGATGGGGAGTATCTTTGGAAGAAGGACTTCGCAATCGAAAGGTTTGACCAGTTCAACTATTGACGACTTGACGTTCCTTTTACAGTTTCTTCCTTGTAGCACGCGACTTTCAGTAGATTTATCTATGTATTTCTTGTGCAGTAGCGTTGATGTTCATCAGTTGATTCTTTCTGGCGGGAGTGATGTAGTTCATGCTGTAGGAGTTACGGATTCATCTCAGTTCGATACCTACGAGATCGATGTTAAGAATGGAGGCTTATTGAAACATACAAGTGCATCGTTTCCCGGTGGCGTTTACGGGGAAATCTTGCCAGTTTCGGGTGACAGATTTGTGGTACTTGATGCTTCAAGGTCAGTTGTGCTCTTAATAACTGTAAACAACGGAGCGACCCACCTTCAACAAACCCATGTTTCAGATCTCATTCATGGGTCTTCTGAAAACACCGTTATTTTACCTTCAAAGCTTTCAGGAATATTTTCTCTAAGAACAGATAGTTGCATAGTTTTTGTTAAAGTGACGGATGAAGGGAAATTAAACGTAATGGAGAAAGTTGATAAAACGGTGGTTGTTAGTGACGCATTGGCCCTTTCAGAAGGTGAACAAGCGTTTGCACTTGTTCAACAGGGAGATAGTAAGATTGAGCTGTCTGTAAGGCTTGTTCATGACATGAGTAGCAATCACCTCAAGGAAACTGTCAAGATGGATCACGAGAGAGGATTTGTGCACAAAATTTTCATCAATAACTACGTTAGAACAGATAGATCTCATGGTTTTAGAGCATTGATTGTAATGGAAGATCATTCATTACTATTGCTTCAACAAGGTGAGATTGTCTGGACTAGAGATGATGGACTTGCTTCTGTTATTGATGTCACAACATCAGAACTACCTGTCGAAAAAATTGGCGTATCGGTAGCAAAAGTTGAGCACAGCCTTTTTGAGTGGCTTAAGGTATGAAACTTCTTGAGAGGCTTTCAATATATGCACATGTTTATTTATTTAAGCATCGTCATAATTACTTTTTGCTAATAAGAGATGTGGCATTTTGATATTAAATTTGGTCGCGCAGTTGTTAAAAGTTTAAACCCTCTCTTTTTTAATAAAATAAGAATGATTTATTTCTCTGAGTCAGTTAACTCCTGACAATCTTTAACCTCTTAGTGGGCGAACACGAACAAGACCTTGTTAAGAAAATATATGTTTTCACGAACTGTTCATGAACACTTACTGAACGAGATTTTCTGTTCGTGTTCGTTCGTTAAGGAAATGAACGTGTTCATGTTCGTTTGTTAATTTAGGCAACGAACGTTCATGAAGATAAATGAACACAAACAATGTTCATGAACACAAATGAAAACAGAAGATGAACACAAACAAACGTTCATGAGCAAAATATATAATACACTGATACTAAGTATTGTATTTGTCAGAATTTAAAACACTAACGGACTATTGAACACAAACGAACATAAACAAACACGTTACCAAGGTGTTCACGAGCATAAATGAACAAACACGACATATGTTCATGTTCGTTCATTTAACTAAATGAACGAAATTTGTTGTTTGTGTTCGAACATTTAACTAAACGAACGAAATTTGTTGTTTGTGTTCGTTCATTTATTAAATGAATGAACACAAACGAACTTCCTGCTGAACGGTTCACGAATTGTTCGCTGAACGTTCGGTTAGTTTGCAGCCCCAGAGGTGGACTATTAGTAACTCATGACGGTTTTATCAACTCTTAAATAAATAACTATTTGTGTATTAGATTATGGAGTTTAATACTGAATCTTAGAAATTATGAATTTTGTTGAAGGGTCATATGCTGAAGCTAAAAGGAACTTTAATGCTTGCAACACCAGATGAAGTAGCAGCTATACAACAAATTAGGTTACAGAGTTCTCAAAAGAATAAGATGACCCGAGACCATAACGGTTTCCGTAAACTGCTTATACTGCTTACAAGAGCTGGCAAGCTTTACGCCTTACATACAGGAAACGGACGAGTTGTCTGGTCAACCCTACTTCAATCTCTACGCACCACATCACAACAACAGTGTGCTGGTCTCAAATTGCGTCAGTGGCAAGTCCCGCATCATCATGCACTGGATAACAACCCATCTGTTCTTGTTGTTGGCAGATGTGGACTTTCTTTGACCTCTCCTAGTGCACTGTCGATTGTTGATGCCTACACTGGAAAAGAGCTTCAAAATTTGGGTCCTGCAGAACATTCTACTGTGCAAGTTATTACGCTACCGTTCAGGGATTCCACTGAGCAGCAGCTTCATTTGCTGATAGATGCTGATAAACGCGCTCATTTATACCCAACAACTCCTGAAGCTGCTAGCATCTTTCAACGGGAGTCTGAAAACGTGTATTGGTACTCTGTTGAATCTGAAGCTGGTATCTTGAGGGGGTATGGGGTGAAAAAAACTCATTCTAGTGAGTACTCCTTTGAGGCTAGGAACTTATGGTCCATTGTGTTTCCAGCAGAATCAGAGAAAATAATCGCAACAGTGACGAGAAAACCAAATGAGGTATGTTTTTCTTTAACACTTGTTTTGTGTTTTGAAAATGCAAATGAAATTTGGTTGGAGAAGAAAATCAAATTAAATTATTATTGTTGTTTTTCAGGTGGTTCACACTCAAGCAAAGGTGATTGCAGATGAGGATGTGATGTATAAATACATATCGAAAAATATGGTGTTTGTTGCTACTGTTTCACCTAAAGCCAGTGGTCCTATTGGCTCAGCAACTCCAGACGAATCGGTGCTGGTGGTCTACCTTATCGATACTGTGACTGGCCGCATACTACACCGCATGACTCATTTAGGCTCACAGGGTCCCGTGCATGCAGTGAGCATTATATACATTTAAAGAAGTAACTTGTTTTTCAACTTTTCTTAAGTTATCTACTTGAATTGTTTTGAAGGTTCTTAGTGAAAACTGGGTAGTCTACCATTACTTCAACTTACGAGCACACAGATACGAGATGTCCGTTATTGAGATATATGACCAGTCCCGTGCGGTATGGATCTTAAATTTTTTTTTTCTCTCATATTTAACCATCCCTTGATGCTTAATCCCAATCACCACCCGCAGGAAAATAAAGATGTTTTGAAGCTTATTGTTGGAAAGCATAATCTGACTACACCCGTCTCATCTTATTCCCGGCCCGAGGTTACGACCAAATCACAATCTTACTTCTTCACACATTCGGTGAAAGCAATATCAGTATCTTCAACTGCCAAGGGCATAACTTCCAAACACCTTCTTATTGGCACAATTGGGGATCAGGTAGGTTAGCCCACAAATAATATGAATTTGTAATCTTTCGTTTTTATTCGCATCCAATTCCCATGTTTCATAAATTTATAGGTGTTAGCTCTTGACAAGAGGTTTGTTGATCCAAGAAGGTCCCTTAACCCTACACAAGCTGAGAAAGAGGAGGGTCTTTTACCTCTCACAGATGCTTTACCGATTATTCCACAGGTAGAAAAAACCTCTTCCCTTTTGCTGTCATTAAAATTTCCATTTATATTACACATAGAGGGGCGCATCATTTCAAAGTAAGCAAGTCATGAAAATCGTTTATTTCTCTCTGCCCACTCTTTCTTTGGTTTTATTTCTTCTCTTTCTAATTTCTTTTAAAAATGTGCGCATATGCATTTACATGTGCATATAGTGTATATGCGTATGTGCATTTAGACAAAAGAGTGTCAGTATTTTTTTTAAATAATTTTTAAACTTATGGAAATCTTACACATTCTAGTCAATTTATATAATAATTAGTACAAAGGTTAAAACATTCTCGCAGCAGTTTTAAATGTATTATTGGTTCTGAAATGAACGTCACTCTATATATATATATAATATATAGTTTTGTGACTGACCAAAATCAACTTTGTGTGTATGGGGGGCAGTCGTACGTGACGCATGCATTCAAAGTAGAAGGTCTAAGAGGCATAGAAACGATACCTGCAAAGCTGGAGTCAACAAGCCTTGTGTTTGCATACGGAGTTGATCTCTTTTATACTCGGATTGCGCCATCAAAAACATACGACTCACTTACAGAGGATTTCAACTACGCATTGCTTCTACTAACTATAGTTGCCCTTGTTATCGCCATTTTCGTAACCTGGGTTTTGTCTGAGAGGAAAGATCTGCAAGACAAATGGAGGTGACCACTTCCTTTTCCTAGTTAATGTGTTCTTTTTTAATTTCCTAGTCTATTTCATATGCGTACAATTTTGACACATTGTTTACTAGTGTTAAAGAGTGAAATTTCACACTTTGTAGTTTGTCACGGTGTAATCACTACAGAAAACATGCGTAACCGACACTTGTTTCATTGTGAGACTTGCTATTTATTTTCGATTGGTAGTTTTTTGGAGTCATCATACGATTGTGATATGTATCGAGCTGGGGGTCTCACTGGAAGCAGCCTCTCTATTCCTACGGGGTAGAGGTAAGGCTGTCTACATCTTACCCTCCTCAGACCCTACCTTAGCTTTGCTATTGGTGGGATTTAATGAGTATGATGATGATGATACGATTGTGATATGTAATGCAAGTCATGTTTGGTTGATTGTCATTCCATTGTTAGTAGACAAATCTGTCATGTCATACCACAATCTTTTTAACATCTATAAATAAATAAATAAATACTGGAGTCTATTGTTCATATACATCTAATGCTAGCCATTTACAAAGATGGGAACTCCACCCTGGATTGGGTGACGTGTTACTAGTAATGGTAATCAGAAACATGTCATAGTTCCATTACTATTAAAGTTAGCCCTAAGACCAAATTACATATTTTTATTTTATAAAAGTGACAAAACATCTTTAGTTAGCACCTTAGGGTATATTCTTCACCCGGCCCAAAGTAACCTATGAACCTATGGTGAATGAAATATACTGAATGAGCCAAATGCCTAGTGCAGAATAATAGGCCTTTATATGATACAATATAGGGGTGTTCACAGCAACTGTAATATGATACAATATAGGGGTGTTCACGGTTTGCTTTCAAACCTTAAAACTGTCAAAACGAGTCATTGGTTTGGTTTCACGGTTGTTTTTTTTTTTTTTACTTTTGGTCGGTCGTTTTAAGAAATTTAAAACCTTAGTAACGGTTTGGTTTACGGTTTATACCAGAAACCGACCATATAAAACCGGGCTTAATCGTAACATCCGATAACATATTTTAGCTTTATTATATATTTTATATTACATGTATTTAAATATCTATATTTTGTATTACGTTTAATTAAAATAAATAAAACTATGATTGTATCAAACTTATAAGTTACCTATCTTCCTTTTTTTTCATCAATTGTGATTATTTTGGTGGCGAAGAAGGCTCATTTGTTCAAATATAATTCTATAACCAATAGAACTAGTATTAAACACCCTTCGCGTTGCGGCGGGGGCGAGCACTAATGCCACACTACTGTCAGCGACCACCGACACTGAAGTTGCGGTATTAATGCGAAGAAATTAAACCGAAACGTAAAACATAGAATAAAATAACTAAGTTGATCTAGTACTTGCGCGTTACGATGAACACGCGTCTATTTTTTCCCGTTTGACAGGTTCATCGTAATCTATATCTATATATAATATATATCATTACCACTATACAAACCATAATGCATACATTACAACAACCATTGCATCAATATGTTGCAAATTATATTTATACAAGATTTTGGTTAAATTAATTAGATTATAATAATAATAATAATAATTTACAAATAAAACAACACAAATTTGAATGGATCAAACCGATTGAATATGGTAAGATAATGAAACCATTATTTGATTAGGGTACAACCACTTAAGCACAATTTACAACCATACATGCATACAAAACATATTGAATTTGCTAAGGTAATGAAACCATTATTATTTGATTAAGGTACAACCACTTAAGCACAACTTACAACCTATATTTGATTAAGGTACAAGTATTTAAACACAACTTACAACAAAATATACACACAAATGTTTCAAATTAATAGTATATAAATATACAATGAGTTAAAAAATTAAAATTAGAGGTTAGTTGATCTTTTCATTTTTTGTTCCCACATATTATTTCATTTATAAATTGATTAGTTCAAAATGTTTTATGCCTTTTTAATAAAAGTCCGGTAAAGCCCAAACCGTGAAACCAAACTGTTTGTAACGGTTCGATTTTAGTTTGGTTTTAATTTTCAACGGTTCGGTTTCGATTTTCAATTACCAAAAAAAGTTTCCAATACAATATAACAAGTCACAAGCAAATTGTATTATATGGATGTATCCTTGTGCCAAATAGTAACCAGTGTGGATTATAGACCTGCTAACCTATGCACCCAAACAGGTACAATGGGTGTGGGCACACAAACCATCTACCTCAGTGTCAGTAATCATAGGATAGATCCATGCTATGTACCACACTTGTACACTGGGACGCCGTGAACTGATCTCCCCGTTGCGGAAGGAGCACACGTTATCGATGCCTCAATAACGTGCTCGTGTGACACTCCACGAGAAGCGTAGAAGTCATGGTACAGTTCGTCAGAAACAGTAATCCAGTTTAACAATAAACAGTAATCGTGCAATTAGTATCGGAACATGAGATAATGAGTACAATATAATCATAATCCTATCGCATGATATTAAGTCAAATCTAAAGTCTGAAAATGAAAAGAATGGATAGTCAAACGAATCGATATTCCAAAGACGTCAGGAGTTCCAAAAGAAACGATAGTCAGCGGGTTTATAAACAATTGAACAATATAACAAAAAGGAAAGGAGTAAGGATCCGTACCTTGTTGCTTGATATGTTACCATAAAAATAGATATTTGTCTAAGTGTGTTCGTCTAAACCTACATCGTGTCCATATATCTCATAAGGTCTTGTAGATATAAAGCATATATATTTGCTTGTCAAGAGATCTGTCCATGTCTACTCTAAAGCCTCAAGTTTGTTTTAAGTAATTAGTTTGCTTAGATTAAGGATTAATTATTATCATTATATATATATATATATATATATATATATATATATATATATATATATATATATATATATATATATATATATATATATATAGTAGGGATCTTGCAGAAAGTGTGTTTTTCCTAGAAAGTCTAGGAAGCGATCTGGGCCATCCAATGGGTGTGTTTAATGGTTAAGATGAAGTCAATGGCAATCTTGTAATTTTTTAGTTTATTTAATTCATTGTTTTAAAAGACTAGGGGCCATTTTGTCAATATATCGTGTTTTAAATCAATTAGATAACCGGCAGTCAAACCCAGTCCCTAATTTCACGCGATTTTCCCCCCCTCTCTCTCCAAACCCATCTTAGAAACCCCAATCCCTACCAAAAATAACTACAATCATGGAAGAAGATAACTTTAGAAAGGATGGAGAGCACCAGATCAAATTAAAACACTTCTCCATCTCCACCATCTCCGAGTTCATCATCACCATTCAAATACTGTTCGTATCATCTCCGTTTTCTTGACGATGTGTTTTAACAGAAAGCAAATTAATACAGTTGTGTTTTAGCAGCAAGCAGATTCATACAGTTGTGTTTTAGCATTCAGATTCATACAGTTGTGTTTTAACAGCAAGCAAATTCATACAGTTATGTTTTAACAGCAAGCAGATTCATACAGTTGTGTTTTAACAGCAAGCAGATTCATACAGTTGTGTTTTAGCATTCAGATTTATACAGTTGTGTTTTAACAGCAAGCAGATTCATACAGTTGTGTTTTAGCATTCAGATTCATACAGTTGTGTTTTAACAGTTGTGTTTTAACAGCAAGCAGATTCATACAGTTGTGTTTTAGCATTCAGATTCGTACAGTTGTGTTTTAACAGCAAGCAGATTCATACAGTTGTGTTTACCATCTTTATATTATGGGATCTATAAAAAAATTGACTTTAGCCCTGTAAACTGTTAAAACACAGCACCAAGAACATGCTGATAATTTCCAGTAATCTTCTGAACAATGGAATATGCGATTGGTTTAGATTTCGAAAACAAATTATTCAGAAAATCATGGAGAAAAACGGTTACAAAATATGGACATGGATAGTTAGTTAATGAAGATAAATTCCAAAAATAAAAATAGAATGTGAAAGTACAGAATTGTCCTTCTAGTTAAAAATCTTCAATGCCACATGTCGCATTCTGATTGCTTCCTAGACTTTCTAGGAAAAACCCACTTTCTACCCAACTCCTACTCTCTCTCTCTCTATATATATATAGAGGCCAGTTAACATACAATAGGGCTTATCGTACAATACGTATGGGATCATCCCAGCCGTACGATCTGCTGCGAATTCAATCTTCCACATGCGATTTTGTCCATCTACACATCCCATGCCATTTTTCACATTACCCCATGCTAGCCATTTTTTTACATGTGATATTCAATCTTGCACATGCGATTTTGTCCATCTACACACCCCATGCTATTTTTCACATTACCCCATGCTAGCCATTTTTTCACATGCGATTTCATTTGCATGAGATTTCAAAACATGTGATTTCATGCAAGCCTTTGATTTTGTCCATCTACACACCCCATGCCATTTTTCACATTCCCCCATGCTAGCCATTTTTCACATGTGATTTCATTTGCATGGGATTTCAAAACATGCGAATTCATTGCATTTTCAAGCCATGCGATTTCATTTGCCTTTTTATAACATGCGAAGATTGAATTCGCACCAGATCGTACGACTGGGATGATCGCGTACCTATCGTACGATAAGCCCTGTTGTACGTTACACTTTTTCTATATATGTGTGTGTGTGTGTGTGTGTGTGTGTACAGGGTCAGAATTTAGGGAAAACGGTGAAAAGTGTGAGAACAGTGAGAACGCTTATGGATCGTCAGATCAAAACAATCTATGGGTTAGATTGGCGCGGTGGTGTTTTCGTAAATAACATCAATATTCTTACGTGGACGCGCTTCACTAAGGATAAAAAGGTCTTTAGACTTCTATACACAAAACGCCAAACTTATGAATAAAACGCCATTGAATTGTCGCCTTAAACTACAAAGCACACATCATTCTAATCTAAACGCTGTTAAATATAAAACGCCAAACTTTGTTTCTAAACGATAAAGCTGAACAAACAGTAACTGAAATGACGGAACTTCATTACTAGCATTTATTATAATAAAATCCCACCTAAAATACGCGCCAAAAACATCCTATACAAACAACGTCTCAGACCTTCCATTAAACACACCAAACCCAAAATGCCATAATTTACTATATATCATTCATCTTAGAAACGCCAAAAAAACCCAAACATCAAAGATTCCAATCGACGTTTCTTTGAGATACACTATTTTCTCGGTAAAGTTTCACTCAATATGATGGGCAAAACCCTTATGTGAGGATATTGTCCAACTCATGTCCATTCTGGACTTTATTTCTTCACTAACGTCAGGAATGATAAATGGTAAACCAGTTTTGAGGCAAAACCTTTCATTCGAGGAAACACCTTCGTTTAAGAAAACACAGTGAGGAACAAATTTCAGAAAAACACCATTAAAATAGAAAATGTATCCTGATAACATTATCGATGAAAACACCATTAATTGAATAATAAACAAGACATAATAAACACATAATTTGAAAACGCCGTAATAAAAACGCCATAATACACACACCATAACTTGATTGATTAACAAATATGATGAATTAACAATATTAATGCAACGTGATAATCAAAACGCCATGAGATGACTAATTAAAAACAATTAACAACATGAATAATTAGGAAATATAACATGATAATGAAAACGCCATAGTTAACAAAACTGATGTTTACAAATTAACAAATAGTAATAACTGATGTTTACAAATACTACTAAATAATATTCAAAACTAATCAGGTGTAAAACGCCGATGATAGTAAAAACATAAGAAAAATACTAGATCCCAAACGACAATTAAAATTAATAATGAAAACTCCAATTATCAGTTCTTACTAATTTTTTAACTACCAATGAAAACGCGAATAAATTGTATACATGAACAACGCCATTGAAAAGCATACAACACATTATGAAAATATTAATTAAAAAAAAAACAATGAAACAATCATAAAAGAACAAAACGTCATATCTGTTGTATATGTGTTGCATGAATTACTGGAACAAAAATATGAAACGTCATCAAATATTACTTTGTCGAACAGAATTCATGTTAGACGCCATAGATCTGAGAAAGCTTGGAAAGGAGGTAACAACTAATACGAAATCTTTGGAGTTTTAATTTGAAACAGATTTATAACGCGAATAAGGAGGGAACGTACAAAAGGACAATCGTACCCCTGCATATCATCTAGCGCCCCCTGCCATGTGTTGGGTCAGGATCCGTTCTCACCGTTCTCACAGTTTAGAGCGTTTTCTCCTGATCCTGTACCTATATATATAGGAGAAGGATCCGTTAGGAATCACCCTTTATTGCAAGAACCGCGAGAACCAATGTGAACAAAACCAAAAATACCTAAAAATAGCTAAAACACACACAATTTTTTTAATATTTTTTACTTAAAATTCGCTGTATTTCATTATTAAAAAAATTAATTTTTTTAAATAATTTTTTTGGCTACTAAAAGTAGCGATTTTTAAGTAAAAAATATTAAAGAATTTTTTTTTTGTGTTTTTTATTTTTATTTTTTAGGGGTTTAGTTTTTAGCATTTAGCTTGGGTGTGGGGGGGGGGGGTAAGTTTTTTTTAGTTTTTTTTTTTTTTTTTTTTTTTTTTTTAGGGGGGGGGGTAGTTTTTTTTTTGGGGTGGGGGGCAGGTTTTTTAGGTTATTTTGTTCTGTTCACATTGGTTCTCGCAGTTCTCACAATAAAGGGTGGTTCCTAACAGATCCTTCTCCTATATATATATATATATATATAGAGGGTCGGGATTTAGAGAAAACGGTAGAAAGTGTGAGAACGTTGAGAACGCTTATTGATCATCCGATCAAAACAATCTATGGACTAGATTGGCGCTGTGGCATTTTAGTAAATAACAACAATTTTATTACGTGGACGCACTTCATTAAGGGTAAAAAAGTAAAAAACCATTTCTCACATAAAACGCCATTGAAAAATAAAACGCCAAATACATACAAAACGCCAATTTTATCATTGGGTACTTTTTCTCTGGGTTTTTATTTAAGCTCTCTGACTACAAAAAGGCGAAAAAATATGAAATGCCATTATATATAACGCCAAAGCTTACATCAGGATAAATGTTAATTGCATTTTTTGTTACAAAAATAGCATCCCGCCAAAATTACGCGCCAAAAAAAATTCTATAAATAGAAACGCCTCACCCTTCCGTTTATCACACCAAAAAAAAAAAAAAAAAAAAAAACACATAGTGGTTGCTAAAAAAATTTACAACTAAATGTAAAACGCCAAAAAATACAATGACGACAAACATCTTTTCTTTGATCCTCAGTAAAGTTCTGCATGAAGCTTCATTGAATGATTTGTTATGTGAGTGTAGAAAGATTTTGCTGCATGAGATGGACAAAATTCAAAAAAGAGGGACTGATGACACCCATATGTCATACTGTCATCTTTGTTCCTGAAGAAGGTTTGGATGATAAGAAGAGACTTATACCAGAGTAAATGCTACTTTGGCCTCGATGATTATAATGAAGACGACAGGCAGATATCATCCACCCACACGGGGTCGATCTATGTCTCCAACATCCACAAAGACACTTCAACACATGAACAAAGAAAATAAACAACGCCAAACCCAAAACGCCATTTATTTGTCACATTTCTTGTAGTTTCAAAAGAAAAAGAGATTGATGACACTAAACATTTCTTCTACTTGTGTTTTTTTTCTTTATCATTTGTTTGTTTTGTAATTTCAGTTAATAAATAGCAAAAACAAATATTAATGCTATAATGAAAAAAATAATAAAACGCTAAAATTAGCAAATGCATGTAAAATGCCATAATGCCATAAAAAACGCCCTAAAAAAACTACCAAACTATAATAAAATTAATTAGAACAACTAATATTATAAAGAGTTAATTACTGTTTTCGTCCCTGTGGTTTGTCAAAAATCACTATTTCAGTCCATTAGTTTAAAAATTGCGATTTCAGTCCCTGTACTTAACAGAATAATGGACTGAAATGGTTACCAAAGTGAAACCACAGGGACTGAAATGGTTACGAAAGTGAAACCATAGGGACTAAAATCGCAATTTTTTTAACTAATGGACTGAAATGGTAATTTTTGACAAACCACAGGGACGAAAACAGTAATTAACTCTATTATAAAAAAAAGCGTGAAACAATGTGCAAAGATTATAAAAACAAAAAGAAGTCCAATAGTTATCTAACCGCCATTGGAAAACAAAACGCCATAATTACAGTCGTCAAAGATTTGACGTGTTACACCATAAAAATAGTTGAGTCTGAAAACAAAACACGGTAAACTGAAAAAAAAACAGTAAAATGAAACGACGGAAAACATAATTACTAACATTTATTATATTTATTTATCTTTTTCAAAACACCATAATTACCTGTCATACGCGGGAAAAAAGTCAATATAAAAGAAGACCATGAGAACCCAAGCTCAAACACGCCAAAATATTTGACTAAAACGCCACGTATTGTCCAAAACGCCAAAAAATTAAAAAAATGGCTAAGGTTATTGCATGTAGGTTTGAAAGGAAAGATAAACGATTCATCATAAAGTTCTCTGATAGGAGAAGGGTAAAGGTAAGGACAATCAAAGCAATGCTTGGAATGAATGAAAATGTTCAGAAGGATATCATGGCCCTTGGAGTTCCAATAAACAACGATTGTGAAAGAACGAGAACTTTAATAAAAAGACTGAAGAGAAAATTTCCGGCAGAAGATGATGATGATATTGAAGATACTCATATACCAAAACTTAGCAGTTGGGTATTGCATGAGGAAGAAGGAACACTTGAATTGACTTATAAAAACGGGATGCAATATTCAAGGCCAATGGAAGAAATGTTGAAGACAGGGTTGCTATCTATCATTGAACAACTCTTTGATTTAACACCTTCAAACGATCCAAAATACAAGGATGCAGACATATTCAAGAATAGGCTGCAGCAAAGAAGAGACGAGCTAATGGCGTTATACGCAAAAATGAAATTTGATGATGAAGAATCTAAAGAAAATGAAGAACAAAGCGATGGGTACATCTCTGATGTAATCCCACCTACGGAAGACTACTAGTTTATTTTGATTTTCGTGTTATTGGAGTTTTATAAAATATTAATCTATGGTAATCAATTATTAACAAAAAAAGATACAAAACGCCAAAAATAACATGGAAAAAGCCATAACGCCAAAAAATTAACTATGTGACACAAAAGAAATCTGAGAAAAACAGTAAAACGCCAAATAATTAATAGTTCTACATAACGCCAAAATTATCTTGCACGCAAAAAAATCAGCATGTCAAACGCGAAAATAGTGAAAGGAGAAGAATACTAAAAAGACAAAAAACCCCTCGGACATTGATCATGCCCCGCGCCACGTGTTCGGCCAGGATGCGTTCTCACCGTTCTCACACTTTTTGCCGTTTTCTCCTGATCCCGTTTATATATATATATATATATATATATATATATATATATATATATATATATATATATATATATATATAGGGTGGGGTTCAGCTACAAAGTCTATTTTTCTTACAAAATGTACAAAGTTATAAAACACCACAATTTTAGCCATAAAACACACTCAAAACCCACGAATAACAAAGTGAAGATCACTAAAACACAATATCCAAACCCTATCAGTCCATAAAAACTTCAAACACACACCATCGTAGAACTACGAATATAAAACACAACATGATATTCAATATAAAACACACTAATGTTACTCATTCAATAATCAAAACCTTATCATCCAAAACACAACACAAAACCCACAAATATGGCGTTTTAGTAATCTCCACTTTGTTATTCGTGGGTTTTGAGTGTGTTTTATAGCTGAAATTGTGGTGTTTTGTGACTTTGTACACTTTGTAGGAAAAATGGACTTTGTAGCCAACTCCCACCCTATATATATATATATATATATATATAGGGTAAGGTGTCACACCTCAACCGATGGCGGAATCATCGGGGCGCGGCACAAGGCGATCCAGATTGCTCAAGAGAATCCATAACAGTTGTTTAATGACAATATTTAAAAGGTTCGTTATCCCATACTAATAAACAAATGTTTCAACAAACAGTCACAACGGAGTTCACATCTCTCTAACAAAACAAGTCCGACAACCTAGATTTTATTTGGTGAGTTTCTAGACTTGCTATCCATTTGCAGCAACCTGTCACATACGTTAAAATAAAGTCAATACAATAATGTAAAGGTGAGTACACAAGTTTGCATAAGTATAGTATAAAAAGCGTTTAACACGTATCAGACGAATCAAGTAACTATCAAGAATGATACATGCTAACCACATGACTGTGAGTAGATTATGCATGACACATGTTCACCGAGGCGAACAAGTGAAGTAAAGTATGTGATCCTTAACAACCCCTGAATAAACAGGTGCTGAGTCCAAACTATAGTACTATCGTTGCTAAGGGCGGTCTGACAAGTCATCATTGTGTAACATAGCAACAAGTATTCATCTAATCACGTATAGCATGCGGGTGCGGTTAGCGTTGTAAAGCGTTTAAGTGTTGTGTATTTTGATAGAGAACGTATGTAACACCCAAAAGTGCGTTAAGTGAAAAAGGGTTCGAGTATACTCACGGTGCGTGTCTAGCAAGTAAACACGATCTGAATGGATTGAAGGGAGCGTCAGATCAGCCTGCGTACGGGAACAGAAGCGTAAGTCCTCCAAAGTGCTGAAACGGTCAAAAATCGAAGTGTCGGTGGGAAATAGAGGCTTCGTATGAAGTTGTGCCTTCGTACGAAGGGGATCTTCGCACAAGTGATGCTTCTGTTGTCCAAAATCGAGTGTTCTTCGCGACGTCTTCGGAAAATCGAGTGTTCATCCCTCCAACCTTAAGCTACTAATTAAACTTAGAGTCAAATAGGTCTTTTTCTGAGTCACGGATGAGAATCGGGCTGTGATGTGTGAAACCAGTGCCTTCGTACGAAGCCGGGCTTCGCACAGAACAGTCCAGCTCGCATCCGTGGCTGTTCTTGGCGTTCGGAGCTGTGTTTTTGCCTGAATCGGATGTATTTTCGAGTCCTATTCAAGGTGGTTTCGACACTACTTCGTTCCACTCTCCAGTGAATGAAATACATGTCATTTTAGGCCCGTTTTAATGTGAAAATCGAGTTTAAAAAAATGGTTTTAAGGGTTTTTCACTTAGACCTAACACTTGGTGAGTGTGAAATCTGTAGATTTCTAACTTAGGAAGCCGAAGCTAGGCCCAATACACTCGGTTAAGTGTAGATCCGTGATAAAGTAAGAAGATTTGATGAAAAAGTTAACGGTTTTTATGAAAAAGATGAAGTTCTTTGTAAAAAGAAGAAGTTTAGTTGAAAACAAAAGAGTTTGGATGAAATCGGAGTGATTCTTGTGGAAAATCGCAATGGAAAACGTTGTGTAATCATGTAAAAATGATAAATCTTACTTGAAAACAGTCGAAACAGTCGGACTGGAGCCAGAATTTTGAATTTTAATTCTAGGCAGAGATTTTGACGGCAGAGGTTTGAATTTTGTATACATGAATACATCAATAAGGGCAGACTTTTTAATGGCAGATGTTTAAATCAATTTTAAAGTGATTTTATATATTAAGACTTATGATGCAATAATGACATAAGAAAGACATTGTTGGACAGCCTCTATGGCTGGCACAACAGCTTTTCTTATGTCATCGAGGTTTCTCCTTTTTATAGATATAGATTTTTGATTTACTAATTATTAATAATGGAAAATATGATTTTAATACAATATCGTATTTACCATACCTAATCCAGTTAATAAGGTTTTCATAGAAGAATACACGCATCGAAAAAGATGTATATCATTGGCTTATCAAGTTGCTAAACAAAACCCTGTCTACCTTAAACCTAATATGATTTATTTTTGTGAACAATCTCAAATCTCCACCCAGCAGACAGGCTACATTAAGATTATTCTTTAAACACTTAGATTCACATCAAGTGTAAAAAAGATTTATAGAATGACAAGTGTCTAATAACCTAAAATCTAAAACTTAAACCCACTACACCATCACCCAAAACCTAAACACCCACCCCCATCCCACCACACAAAAACCTAAACCTTCACCCCCCCCCCTCCCCCAAAAAAAAAAAAACCCAACCCCACACACACACCCCCCAAAAACCTAAAAAAAATCCGAAACACCCACCACTACCAAAAAAAAAACCTAACCCCCCCCTCTCTCGACAAACAAAAAAAAATTGGTTTTAGATGGGTTATGGAGGGGGGGGGGTTAGGTTTTTGGGTGGTGGTGGGTGTTTTTTTTTTTTTTTTTTTTTGGGGGGGGGAGGGGGGGGTTAGGTTTTTGGTGGTGGTGGATGTTTAAGGGTTTTTTCTTTTTTTTTTTATAGTGGGGTTTTTTTTGTGTAGTAGGTTTTTTTAGGTTATTGGACACTTGTCACTTTATAAATCCTTCTTACACTTCTTACAATTAGGATCCTTTGTATTTGATCCTAATCCGTGATACCATTAATACTTGTCTATTCAATTTTGCTTGATATTATTCAACAAGTGTTTCTGCAAGAAGAACCAATTTGACCCTAACTAGTTATTGCATCTCATTTTGTCATTTTTACAAAGCCACTTAAACCATTTCTCATCTGACCAACCCGGGTTCCATTTGAAATCTCAGCAATCATCAAACTACTTCTACCTTATCTTTGATCCGATCTGATCTGATCTGATCAAAATCCAAAAATCATCACCCTTGAGTACAAATCCACGGCTTCTATTGACATAATTTAAATTCTTTGTTCCTACTTCTATGCTAATCTTTCCCCGCCCGTGTTTTGGTGTGAGAATGAATCCAAACCAAAGAATAATGACATATGATTAAAAAAAAAAGAATGTACAAAGCGCGGGTAACTAGTCTTGTGATGTGGTGGAGTATTCAAAAAGCATACGCTTGGAAGGAGCCGATTGTAAAAGGAGGCGTAATCTGCTCGTAAGCTGGTAGATCAATGTCCACTGCATTGCCATCTCTGAATCCTTCATCTGTCTCACCACAGATGCCTGCCACAAAGTAACACCAAAGATGAGAGAGAAACCCTTTTCTTGGGTGAGCAAATCTAGAGGTGGCAAACTGAGCCGTCTGGTCAAATAAGGGCAACTTCTTTAGCATGTCAAGTCAAATATGATTTTACATACCTTCTATGATTCAAAAAGATTTAGGATGTCCATTTAATGCATTAGCCAATTTCTTTTTGAAGCTAATTTTACTGATTTTGCCCCTTGGAGATGAAACACACTCCGTACCATCCCATTCATAAGTAAATAGATGAAAATCGCCACCTACCTCCAGGACTATAAGAATATAATATCTAGTAACAAATAAAGAAAGAAACCTGAAGGCGTTTTCCCAACTGGACTTCGACTTCTGTACCAAATGAAATATTGCTGGCTAAGGATTTAAGGGGATCAACGGTTGGATCAACAGAAAGCAAGCTAGGGATCTGTGGTGCATACACAAGCCTCCATCTAGCATGCCCAAATTCACCCTTCCCTTCTATTCTTGGCATTAGAGTCTCAAGTGTCGCTGTTGCAAGCTTTTTAAACGCCAGTTGACCGTCCCCTTCTAAGATAGATTCCGCCAATTGACTCTCAAACACTCTAGCAGCCTTCCATTCCAACACAAGATTAATTAAATATGTTCAGAAAGCAATCAAACAGTTCCAACATCAACTATTAATACTACCTACCTCTGAGGGTGAAAGAACGTCCTGTTCAACAGAACGTGTGGATGTGACAACCAAACTATCCTGCCATTTTGTTGCGCGACTTTGAATCCTGAACTGCCACTCTGATCCAACCAAAGCTAAGTCCAGCATCGGATCTAATCCATAATCAGCCTCAAACTTGGCAGTATTCAAATGCTCTCGCTTCAGTCGCACCTAATGCAAGACATTCTTATTATTATTAATTAACAGAACATTTAGAAACATAACTTTAATCACTGCTAGATGAGTGCCTAACCTGTGTTGCAACAAGGTTGACATCACCATTCTCAAACATTAAAACACCTTTGGGTTTTAATAACTTGGGGTGAGCGACACCGTTCAGTTCAAGCTCACCACTCACAGCAAAGTTGAGAATTAAAGGATAAACTATCCTCAACTCGGGACCAAGAACCAGCTTCAAGTCCGTCAGCCGGATATCCAATTTTGGTTTACTATTTAAGTGTCCCGTTCCTTTTTTTACTACTACTTCGGCCTCTTTACCTGTACAAAAACAATGAAAGGTTTCTTTAGTGTTGTGTCTTTAGTTTTTACATAACAATAAGAAAGATACACGGACCTGAAGGCTGCTGAAATGATGTATTTAAAACCGTGGGTTTCAAATTCAAGAACCGTGAAACATATTTTGATGCAACCACTTGATTGTATCCCCCAGTTGGCATGCTTGAAGCATCTGATGCTTCACGGTTCATAGCAGCAGCACCTTTCTCATGAGGTAGATAAGCTTCTCCATGGCTCAATTTGATGTTCCCAGATATGTTTGGCTGCAGTATAGACCCCGTTACCTGCAGCTCGGAGTCCACCTGACCACTTAACATATTCTTTGCTCGTACTTCCAAAACTTCGCATTTTAAGTCAATTTTATCAGCAAGTGACGCTTCGGTTGTCCTCAAGGGTAGGTTACCTTTCACCGACAGCTTCCCTTTTCTGCTAACCCTACTTTCCAAAGATCTGATGCATAATCTATTAGAGTCCATGAGAATTATGCCCCCAAAGTTTGTTAGCGGTTGCCTAAGTATAGGTGAAGATATCGTTGCCCTGTGAAAAGATGCCGACCCATCAACAATCGGTTGTTCAACAGTACCTCTCACCTATTATTAAATATCGCAAACAGACAAACAAAAGTGCTCGTTAAACAATTGTATTAGAAGAGGTTGATTATTATTAGATATGTTACATAATTAGTTAACAACCTGAAGCATAACTTCAGCACTCCCGTTGAGCCAGTTGGCGTAAGGAGATAAAGCCGTTAGCAACATCATGCCACCGTCTTTAACATCGGCATCAACCCTAACTTCACCGACATCCAACACGTTCCAGTGCAAACCTTTAAGAGACTCTGCCAACTGCGTATCCCAACCTTGTTCATTCCAAGACGCTGCTTTCTTGTCATCGTTTTTCCCTTTAACACCCCACGGAGCCCAACTTGCTTCTTCATTTTTCTTATCGTCTTTTTCAAGATTTTCTTCATCTTGGACTAATAAAATATTGAGAGGGATGCTTCCTTGAACGTGTACATGTCCATTTTGTATGATAGGTTCAAACTTTGCATTAAACAGAAACCGGCTCGTTGACGTCAAAGACGCAACAATTTCAGCGCGTCCGAGATCAATGCCTCCAATGGCACCATCGAGGAGTCTTACTTGCACATCGCATTCAGGTTTCGCTAAACTTCCTCTAAGATCTCCTTCCATGTAAAGTATTCCTTTTATAGGTGCTAAAAGTTGCCTCAATGAATGAACAGCAGCTTCGTTTGCTGATGATTCTAGAACCTGCACTAGAGTAGGTACTAGACTAACCGGAAAGTTGAGAACTGCAAAATGCAAATTGGTTTTTGGCCCCAACAAAGTCCCGTCAGCATGGATTGTCGCATTATCTCTTTGAATGAACATTTTCTCAAGGCGCAACCCATCGTCGTTGCTGTATGCACCTGCTGCTAGGACACGCTGAGTTTTATAAGCTCCCCACTCCCATTCCTCCCCTTGAAAATCAAATTCTGCCTGCACATTTCATAGGATATATGTACAAGATTAATCAATAAGCAAGGAGATATTACACAAATTTCTTTCTTGTAACATAATTAAAGATAATACATACACAGACATAATAGGCCTACCATTGTGTCACCATTGCCTCCGCCACTTGCGTCTAAAGATCCACCCCAACGGCCTTTAAGCTCGGCTAAACCTGGAAGGTTTAATTCTTCCAGAATAACTTCATCCGTCGGAGTAGAATGCCCACGGATTTCCTGCAAGTGTAGAAACTATTCACTAGAAGACGGTATTTAAACACGCTGAAATCCTATTTCGTGTGTGAATTTTATTCAAGTATTAATAAGTAGGTTCAGCTAATCAAGATGTCACACATAGTATGGTCAGGTTTAGGTCCAATAAGAATTTGTGAATAGTAAATTACTAATAACTAGCATAATTACCCCGCGCTTCGCAGCGGGTGTTCGGTTGGTATCGTTTCGCTTCTTTATGGTAGCGACACTTGCTCTAGGAGTCGAAAGAAAAACTCAATGTTAAAGAGTATTTTAGGATAAAAAGAAAATATAAAAACTCCAAAGGAAAAACAATAGTTTTTAACAAGTTCATTTTTAATAGCTTACGAACGGTCAACTAATCCACACTCACGATATCTAAAATCTTTAAAGGTTATGCAATCAACCACCAACCCAATGGTAAGTTGGTAACTCTCGGTAATAAACATAAAAGCTATATACATTTATATGCTGTTGAAATTGTATAAAAAAACATATAATATATAGGTTTTAGAAATTTCTAAATAGATGGAGATTGAGACAGGTGTATATGGCAAGAGCCATCGTCATCACCTAGTCACCTACTATGCTCACAATTTTATTTCTAATCAAATAATTTAATCATATAGTAGTATAGTAATTGTTATTAAGTGTCCAAAAGCAAAAGGTAAAAACTACTGCCCTCAAATCCAAAAATCTGAAAAGTATATTGTTCCACCGACTTTTATGGATTAATATATACACACACACACACACACAATTACCTCAAGAAGCTTCTGGAGACTTTCAGCAGCAATCCCCACTGACTGTATGCTTTGCATAAACAGATCCTACCAAAATGGAAGATTAATATCTAAAAAGAAGAATATTATATGGTTTATATACATAAACAATAAAGAGTGAGTTCACCTTTGATCTGAACTGAAGGGCTGGATCAGTAGTTCTCGAAACAAGCCTGGCAAGTGGAAGCATCTCAGCAATCTCAGCGCGAGGAACCTCAAGCCTCATTCTCCAGCGACCCATTGAAGATATGACGCTCCCAATATCACTCCCTCTTCTTCTTCTTTCTTTTTTCCCGTCTCTTGAACCAGGCAATACGTATTCACCTTGAAGCTCATACTCGCTATTGCTTTGTTTCAAAGCAGCCTTTTCAACAGTTATCTGCACAGTTACCAACCTAGTTACTTTTTATGTAACAAAAACACGAATGGGTAACATATAGCAAGAAGTTGAAAGAAAGTATCAGGTTTGTGTACTAACAACGTCACCGCTCCATCTAGCAGCCAGGTCTAGAGCTTCTCCCAACACACCGCTGAATTTCGGATGCAGCAGAGATAAGATTCCATGACCTCTTCTTTTCTCAAAATTGATTTGGACTTCTGCCTGCAACAAATCAGGAATAAACAAAGATACAGTTTATTTTTACATGTTTGCTGATTTCCAACTACGTTAGCTGGTTTAAAATGCAAAAAAAAAAAAAAAAAAAAAAAATATGTCTACAAGTGCATTCAATGAAAATTAACAGAAACGAGCTTACCCTTTGTAACATTCCTCTAAGTGAAGCCAGCTCCAGTTCATCAAGTGGTAAATGCCGGACCTTATTGCACACAGGTTATACATGTGAGCTCACAAGAATACAACAAAACTGAATCAAATTGACCTAAAGGGTTAGCGATGATACTTAAATAATTCTATTTATCCGAGTTAGAAGATAATCTAACTACCTACACTAAGTGCTGCAAGTACCTCTAGATTGATTGACTGAAAAGGTTGATAGAACGCATTGGCCCTTAATTGTCCCTTCAGAAGAGAAAATGACAACTTCGTCCCAATTATGTTGTCCTCAGAAAAAGATTGCAGAGGTCCACTGACTTCCACTGCAAGACTTTCATCTGCTCTACCAGTCGCATCTAACTGCATCACATATCACAACTTTCAGAGATCATTCAAATTTAATGTATTTGGGACAAAAAAAATTACCTTAATACAATCAGGTGAAATTTTGAGCTGTCCAGCTAACTGAGGGGCTAGCAACAACTGATTTAACTTAAGTCCTGTGATTGAAACATCACCAGCAAGAATCTTTGACACATCAGCAGCAGGCTTAACAACTTTTCCTTGAAACTTGATTCGTCCAGTCGTTTTAAGATGAATTGGGCGTAGAGAATCAAATGCAAATGATGAGGAAACCAAGTTGAAAATCTCAAAACCACGCATACGTAGATCCAATTCCACTCCTTCAATAATCACAGCCAATTCTTTCCTATCTAACCAGTTTTCATAAGGATACGAAGTTTCAACCTTGGTAAACAATTCAAAAGCAACCGATGAAGAACTAATGGTGATGAATTCATGAGATATAATCATATCTCCTCGAGCATCTCCAAACGACCCTTCAGCTTTTGGTGCAGTCCACTTAATATCGAATCTCCTATAATGATGATGATAATAATATAACAATTAATAATGATAATAGACCCGAACTTCTGTAAGTGAACAGGTCATTGTTGCCACACATAGTTGATAATAGTGTACACAATAAAATGTTGTTGAAGCCTTACGGTTTGAGCAATGAGCCTGAGAGTTTTGTTTCTCCATTCAAATCCCCTAATTTAAAGGGTATAAGATGATTGTAACCAGGGACATACTGATCCATTATTTTATCAAAGCATAAACTTCCAGAAAAATTCACATCCATTGCTGTGTCATCAACCTCACCCTGAAAAGATATAAAATATCCAATTAACTTTCAAAAGGAAAACGTTAAACGTATGAAGATAGCGATAAAGACCCAGGGATGTTATTTTTCATAAATAGCTACAATGTGATTCGTCTTTTGTTCAGATGTAAGTACCTCTGGACAGATCCATGCGTTCCCGGCCCCACGAATTTCACCGCCATCAACAAGAGTAGCTCTGATTCCATATAAATCTGCAACCTGCAATGTATACAAGTTGTACTGATTAAAGAATGTTTGACTCATACTTGCACGCAAGAGAGAGAGAGATGACGAGCAACTTACGCAATTATCAGTGTTGAAAGTGAAATTGGCTGATACATAAGACAAGGGGACTCTGTCAAATGCTGCGACAGCACCAGCCTCCTTATTTTTCAGGATTGCGTCGTAAGCTGCTGATGTAGGAACATCATTATCAGCAACCCAACTAGACATTTTTCTTGATACCAATCCACTTCCGACAAATACAGGCGCATCCAAAGGCCCTTGACAGTTGAAAACAGCTGTCACACACCCTGCCAACTGCCAAGCAAACAACAAAGATTACATACCACCTCATCAACGTTCTATCTTTCTGTCACCATGCAAATTCTCTTAATTCTTATTTTCTACTTTATCTACAAACTAGTTTAATAAAAAAAAATGAACTGACTAGGGTAATAAACTGTAAAGAAAAGCACATACCGGAAACAATAGAGGTTTCATTTTGAAACTTTTCATGAGATCATTCACTTCCACAGAAGGAACCTGACACATAAGGTGAAATTCTCCTTCCTCTGGTTCAATTCCAAAATCTCCAGAAGCCTCTAAAGGAACCTTGCCAAACCAACCACTCGCGTTGTGTAAAAATATACGTTGAGCCCGGAAACATAAGCTCGCAGATATATCCTACAAAGAAAAGAGAGATCTGTCAAATCTAAAAATGATATGTGAGTAAGAACCGAAAGAGAAGTCGGTACATACAGAAAATGAAGATGGTGCATCGAATATTTGAAAAGCCAAACCCGTCACATCAAGCTGCCCATGAAGATTTGGGAAACTTTCTCCTTCTGACATGCATATGTGAACCTGCATCATAGATACACGACCAGTTAAAAAAAAAAGTGTATAAGAAACAATGACTATGAACATGTAGAAAGAAAGAGAGTGTCTGTCAAGTGAATCACCTCACCACTAGCTCTTCCTTCATAGAATGCAATAGGAAGTTCTAGAATCCTTTCAAAGAGCTGCACACGACAAATAGAGAAACCTTATAACTTGGTTGAACAGAAGAGAAAAGATATATTGTGTAATTTTCCTAACCAGCCAAACTTAATTATATACCTTACCGGAGCAAAGAGATTGACAACTTTAAGATTGGCATGCCACTTTTGCTCCAATATGTCCACAAAAACATCTGTAGACAACCATCCACCATCCTCAGATGTTACATCCGATCTCCACATCTTACAATTACCACTTAACTGTACATGCACGCGACTGTAATTATTTTGGAACTTCACATGTCCACTTGCATTCTCCATTTCTCTGTAAAAATACATCAGAAACACTGCATAAGCTTATGAGATTATTTATGCCATCATCGGAAGAAGCATGATTTCCCAGAGCACATGTATTCTAATTCTAAACGCATAAGTGCATAAACTTCACTGATGACATGTTTTCTTACAATTCATTCAAATTGTTTCTTACTGTCCTATAGTTTCAGCTGGCCTCTAGGCATCGAAATATACCAGTCTTAAGCCGTAAACACTATAGTTATCATTTAAAAAGATATCAACAAACAGAAGTGAAATCGACCTTGGCTCATTGTCACCATATGCAAGTAACAGTAATGTTCCACCTTTAAAATGTACAGAATCGAGAATAATAGGAACCATTTTCTCAATCCCTACTGTTTTCTCCTCGTTAGCCCCCTCAACAAGCTCACCAACAATGTTTTCAACTTCCGGGATAATAAGTGACTTAATCTTTTGGATGGGACCAACTATTAAGGATGACCACAGATCTCCCGTGCCCCTGTCGTTGGCGTAAGTTGAACCTTGAAAAGACGAGCTCAGCTGCTGCTTGGAATCCATGTCTTCATCTACAGCATAAAGATTACTTACTTAAAACAAGATATGATATATACGTACATGGTTATATCAGAGAAGGCATAACGATTTGTGTAATGGTTTCGTGAGAATGTTTGGAAGTTAATATTTGGTATATTGGTCCTGACCAACAAGATTGATGAGGAGTCTTTGTCCCCGAAATCCGGTCTTTAATAAACCGACAATCAACTTCAATATGTTTTGGACTTTTGGTTCTCTCGTAAAAACATGATTCTTGGCTACATGGATAATTGACTGGCTATCACACTAAAGCCCCATCAAGTTATCTGTAATCAATCTCAAATCTATAAAGACTCTCTTAAGTCATAACCCATGTCATCTCTCACATCACATATCCACCATAGCTCTATATTCCTACTCAACTCGTGCCGTCTTCCAGGCATTCGTGTTGCCTTTAGAAAGGACAAATGAAATCATACCAGATCATTAAAACAACCTTTCGTATGTATACTAGAAAAATAGAGACTGATGTATCACAAGATTCAGAACTAGGAGCCTCAAGTCATCACCAGTAACATCGGCGCATGTAAATATTTACAAAGAGTCAAGTTACCTTTTGAACACAAGGATACACACATGTTAGGGTAACACATCAAATTTGGGTTGTGCAGGCTAAACCACCGATATTTTTTTTGTCAAAAAAAGGCTTTGTTAATATAAATGATTGAAAAACCGGTATCATAAAAAAATAAATTAAAAGAAAAATATACAAGAGATTGTATGAATTCGAATGCACACTTTTACCCTTTTTCATTTCTAGCTATTTTACCCGTTATCAAACATACACACCCCAAGTTGGCCCATTTTCATATAAATTGGTTGAAATTGCCACCTTTAGTCACAATGAAAAAGTTTAGTGCGGATAGAAGAATGTAAATAACGAAAGTAAGCAGTTAATCACCTTCCAGAAGAGATTTTCTCTCTAATCCAGAGATTTCCGGATCAGCATCTTGTAATATTTGATTATGAGAATATGATTCCCTAATCTGATTCTCGTCTTTTTTGTCAACAAGGCTAGGATCCAGGAAGAATGCAAGTGCTGCTGATGCACTCTGCTCCAGAATTTTTTCTTTGGCAGCTATACCATCATTAGTGTCGTTAACCACTTTCCTTCTTTTACGCTTTAACGGTCCACCAGGTGACCAAAATTTCACCCCTGCAACTGGTGTATTCACACCAAATGATTTTTCTAAATCTGCATGTTTCATATCATACTCTACACCAGCATCCATGCAGTGGTGGTCCTGCCAACGCAGTTTCTCATCCATCGAAAATACATTTTTATTCACAACATCACCATGACCACCTTCCCCTTGTACTTCATTATTGGAAATAACATATCCTGTTTTGGCAGCCTCTAGAGCAGCATCGTCTCTTTCTCTATTCATACGGGCTGCTGTTTCCTCTCTAGCAATTCTCCTGGTTCTCGTACGATTATCGATACCTTCTTCAGTCGACAAGTGCTTCTGCAAAACCCCCGCATCAGTAAAGGGTATGCCTAACCAAGAATAGTTTCTTTTCTGTGCAACCAACAGCGTAGGATTACACAAAACAGCATCGATTACAATCTTTCCCCTCCTCAAACTTGAAAAGGGCTGAAAACGTAATTTAAGCGTGGGGACCTCACCACATGAGAACTCTTCCTTATGAGGTCCAATTGAACACGACTCCAACGTAATGCTCAAAGGAGAAATGCTTCTCACTTTACCAAAATGAAGGTCACGTTGGATATAACCGCTTAGTGCTGTACAAACCGAAGGTAAAAGCTTTGATTCTACCAATGTCTTGGCTTTTCGCTGCCCATACCATAACAACAAGCACACCCCTGATACCACAGCACAAAATACCGAACACCTAAATACAAACAAGCCTTCCGCCCACACTGTCTCCAATGACCTTACGAGAGTCTTGTTTCTAGCGAAGGGCGCCTTGACAGATTTCACCACGAAACCACTTCTTAATCCTATATTCTTCCATAAAATCTCAACATTTTCTCCACAATACCGAATCCCATGAGATATCCAGTCATGTTTCTTGGCGTGCGGAAGACAAGCTTTTCTGGGTGGTTTAGATTTGACGAGTTTTTGCTTAAAAGTGCATGGGAAAGGTCCCCCAACAAACGGGTTATAAAGTAGTCTATTGCTCATTATCTTTCACATAAAAGTAGTCATGTCTCAGCTTGCACCTCAAACATTGGGGGACCAAGAACTTTTTCTTAGCCCCCCTAACAAAGACATGGAATAGTAGCTAGCGCAAACCATCAAAGCCTGATACAAACACCCAAATTCAAAAGTTTTATCTTCAACTAACAGTAATAAATATAATACCCCTAAACTAACACACGGTCAACTAAAACGTAATCATACCAAAAACGCTAATCAGAAAATAAGATAAAGAGCATCTGTAGCAGAATTTTCAAAAACAAGAATCAATCGCAATGAATTGAACAAAACCGAACCAAATTGATACAAACCCGATTCCTATACGGGTGGGTATTAGGGTCAGATTTATTAATGGGTCAAAGCAGTTATTAAAAAGGGAAACTGATGGGTTTTTGGGAGCTGAAGGGCCAGTTATTACTACTATTATTGCTTATTTATATCTTTGTTCTAGTTTTTGGGGATTAGGTTGATGATTATTATCTAATTGGGTATCTATACCTTTGTTCTTGGAGATTAACCCATCTCGAATCGGGTCTTCTATCTTGTAGTATTTCAGTTTACAACAATAAATCTATCAGTAAGTTTTGTTTGATTTTGGGTTCTATCACAAATGTTCGGCGAACAGTTCGTGAACTGTTCGGCGGGAAGTTCGTTTGTGTTCGTTCGTTTATTAAACAAACGATCACAAACAAGAAATTTTATTCGTTTAGTTAAATGAACAAACATGAACAGAGGGCGCGTTCGTTCATTTATGTTCGAGAACCTTCGGTAACGTGTTCGTTTGTGTTCGATAGTTTATTAGTGTTTTTAGCTTTTATATTTTATTTTAAACACTTCAACTTTCCGACAAATAAAATATTTAATAAGTGTCAATGTATTATATATTTTGTTCATGAATGTTTGTCTATGTTCGCTTGTCACCATTTGTGTTCATGAACATTACTTTCTGTTCATTTGTGTTCATCATTGTTCGTTTTCATTCGTTGCCTAAAATTAACAAACAAACACAAACGAACATGAACAAGTTCATTTCCTTAACAAACAAACACGAACATAAAATCTCGTTCGGTAAGCGTTCATGAACAAATATATTTCTTAACAAACGAACACGAACAAGGACTTGTTCGTATTCGTTCGGTTCGTTTGCAGCCCTAAACAAAACTTTGTACAGTGTTGCAGTAATTCAGTTGATTAAGTAATTGCGCATATAGGTCCAACTTCAATTGGTACTGAGAAGGTATATATTTCAATGCCCCGTTTGAAATAGAATGTCACAATTTAACTGTAGTAACAATAAGTATAGCAAACATGCATCTGAAAAGACGAAACCTGCTTGAAATGGATCAACCATTCTCTTCTCCTGCTGCTGCAAAACCAATCTGAAAGCGAAATCGAGAATCCGCAACCACCACAGGTTTCGTGTAGAAGATAACCAAATAAATACTTGCTGCCTTCAGGGTTCCGTAAAAACGAATTTGATCAAGGAATATTTTGGGAATTACTCTATTCTTTATTCATTAATAAATCGGATTGTGATATTTTGGGATTAGGGTTTATTTGTGAGTTTTCTCATCAGTCACCGCTATGGGAGTTGATTTTCGATATATTGGCTTGCGACTTGGAAGGCAACTAGTTTATAACCCGTGTATTAAATCGGTTGAATAAATGAATTTTATATACTAAATAATAAAATAATATATCTTTAAAAACCTCATTTATTGTACGGCTTTAATAAATGTAATTTTATATATTAAATTTAGAAGTGAGGCGAGAAAATCATAAAATAAATGACTACAATGAACGACAGGTGTCACACATTAATATTTTATTATATAGTATAGATTTAGATTTCTATTGATATAAATAAATTATTCTGTTGTAGCAAAATTTGTTAACGAAGTCTCAATAAATTTAACCCTTTATTTAAAACTCTGTAAATGTATAAATGATAAATAATATTAGTTAATCTTATTTTAAGTTTAAAATCTATTTGATATCAAACTAAACAAAACGTTCAAATATATAGTTGAAAATTTTACATATTTTCCCCTCCTAAGTTGGATTATTACGTATTCCCAAAAAAAAAAAACAATTACATCTTTCCCCTCCCTAACTTATATATATTACATATTTCTCATTTTCATTAAAATTACTCTTAGAATTATCACTTTACCCTTAATGAACCATTAAATAAATATATACATATTTCCCCTTTCTAATATCATCAATCAATTACATATTTCTCCGATTCATGTATTATTTCCCAATTCTTCTACTTACTACTCTTAAAGTATTTTTTTTATAAAATACATTATAACCTTTTTAATTATAATTGCATTAGTTATAATTACTCTTTAAGAATTTTGAAACTATATTCTTTAACTAATAAGTTGAATGAATGTTTGAACTTGAATACGTCTGTTTGTAAGGGTGTTAACGGTCCGGTTTTGACGATTTTATTTCAAACCGTGAACCAAACCGCTAGTAACGGTTTTTGAGTATCGAACATTGAAACTGAACCGTTGAAAATTAAAACCGAACCAAACCAAACCGTTACAAATGGTTTGGTTCCAATTTGATTTAACGGTTTAAGCTTTATTGAGCCCGTATATTAAATACATAAAATTAAAAAGAAGTTCAAAAAATATATATACATCTTTTCATATCATTCAACTCATCTTCGTTGGTTCAACCATTTCAATTTATTTTACTACACTTGTTCATATCATTCAAATCACAAATATATATAACTATCGTGGAACTAAGTGAAGTAAATCGATAAATATATAAGTAATTACTAAAATAAATAATATTTAATCGGAGGGTTATCTATTATTAAACTAAATAATATTTAATAGGAGGGTTATCTACAATTAGTTAGAATAGATTAAACTAAAATAATAATTATCCATAAGATATGGCTTAATACGACGACAAGTGTCCTCCGATTAGTATCTTTTATTTTATAGTATACTAGCGGCAAGACCCGTGTGCAAACACGGGTCGTTTCTTAGAAAATCATGCATAACACATATTGACAGAACATATAGATATGTGTATAGATATTTTACCAAAACGTGTTATTTATTATAGCTAAAAGACAACTATAAGTAAATATAAAAGATATTTAACAAAGTTAATAAAAGATGTCTAACAAACTTAAAGTTTAGATTGGGCAAACACGGGTGGTTTCTTAGAAAACCATGCATAACAAATATAAACGATGATTATAGTTATATTTATATAGACTTATAAATAAAATAAATAAATAAGTCAGTCATTAAATACTTAAAGTTTAGAGTATAAAAACTTAAAGTTTAGATTCTGCTGAGTCTTGTTTTTCTTCCGTAAATGTCTGAAAAACCATTTTGATGATGTAATGTTCTTGAGCCTTGTTTTCTTTTGTTAATTCATCCATCTGCTTTTCTTTCCTTCTTTGATAAAGGATGCTAGCATGTGGAGCAGTGGGTCTCCTGATTGGCAATTTTTGTTGTTTGACTGGAACCACTGCTTCCGGATAATCAGGCTTTTTAGGAGCAGTGGGATCTCTCTTCCTTAACTCTTCCAACTTTTTGTAGGTAGCAAACACCTTTTCTTCTCTCCACCTTGTAACTTGGTTCCTTGACCCATAATCAGCAGTTATCAGCTCTTCTTTCATTCTTTTCAGTTTCAAGGTCCTTCCTGGTACATGTTTCTTGTAATTGGCCCAAACCGGAGGAGTTTGCTTTACCTTGTCCTGAATCATCTTCTGAATTCTGACTGTCTCCTCTTGCAGTTCACTGATGGTCCATTCTTTGTATTGATACTTTTCTGCCCTGTACTTCTTGTATGCTATTATGTATTCAAGATAGTAATTTCTCATGCTTTCATCATCTTTTTCTGATAATTTCTGACAAAAGACTTTTGAGAACTGCTCTAAAGTTCTAACTTTACTGAGCAGGTATTGATAATTTCTTTGAATCTCTTTGTCAGACTTTCCCTCTGTATCTCTTTTAGATATATCCTCTACTTGTTGGGCCTTTATTTTGAGATATTATTCTATATTTCTTGGCAAAGGATAACCTTGAACAGATGGGAGTTTCCTCTTTTTAGGATCATCTTCAGAGTAGAAGGATTTGATTTCCTCCCTGACTGTTGGAAGATCTAGAGGATATTGTACTCCTGCAGGGTCAATGGCAGTGTTTTGATTGAAGAGTTGAACTGAAGATAATGGAACAGGGTTTGGAATGGTGACAAGGGACAGTGGTTGTGTATATGTTAGAGTTGGGGAAGTGTCATCTTCCAGTATAATGTTTGTTATCTTTCTCCTTTTGTGCTTTGGAGAAGTTGGTGGTGTATTTATGGGTTCAGTGGCAGAGATTGAAGTAGTTGGTATCTGATTAACAGCTGTTGAAACAACAGGTTTTCCAACCACTGTGGTCACTACAACAGTTGATGTGTCAACTGTTATTTTCTGCTTTTTGGCAGCTGGTTTTTGTGGTGGTGATATTGTTTTTGGTATGACAGTGGATTGAGTGTGGGTTGATGTAGTAGTGATGGCAGTTGTTGAGATAACATCTGTTGAAACAACTTAAGTACCAACAACTGTTGATACAACATGAGTTTTAACATTTGTTGGTTTGGAGGTTTGATGAGAAGAACTTTTGGGAATTTGAGGAGTTTGTTTGGTGGTTTTGGAAGGTGTGGTTTTGCGTTGACTTACTTTTCTGGCAGGCTGTCTTCTTTTAGGTTTAGAAGTACCATGCTCTTCTTTTTCCATCAAAACTTTCTTCTCCTCCTCAAACCTTTTAGATCCTTTCATGTTTGCCTTTAATGCAGCAAATGCATTTTGAGTCTCATCAACCTTTTTGGAACCATCTGGCCTTGGGATTTCTACCACAAGTTTGGACATTCGATCTGTTGGCATGTATAAACCATCTTCTTTTCCCTTCTTCCCTTTAGTTTTCTCCCACTTTTTGACATCAACAGGATTTTCAACATAAATGATTGAAGGAGGAGAAGTGCCAGTAGTTTGAAGCAGATGAGCTTTAATGGCTTTGATATCTGCTTGAGTATCTTTATACCTAGCTTCCATAACATTTCTGACCATTTGAAGTTGAACTTCATGCTGTTGATCTGCATATTGTCTTTGTTTGTGAAACAGAGGTTGAAACAGATGCCATAGCTCAGCAGCGGATGGATCAGATGTTGCGGATGGTGCAGCAGTGGGTGTAGCCTTTTGAGCTTGTAACAACTGTTGCAGTATAGTTTTGATTTCTGCAACAGATGTGTTAAGTTTATCAACCCTCTCCGTCAATTCTTTATACTTTAAACCATCACCCAAGTTAATGGGATCATCTGATTTCCCACCAGTGGTGCTTGTATCAGTGGTTGACTTAGGAAATGTTTCCCAAAAATCATCCACTGATGCCCCTTGTTCTCGGTACTGGGGACTTCTTTCTTCAGCAGAGCTTACCATTTTAAGGTAACCAGCGTATAAAGGAAACACACCAGTGGACACTATGGTTCCCAAAGAAGAAATTGCCTTCAAGGGAGTCTCACTAATGAAACTACTGTCCAGGTGTAAACCAGTGGGTTCAACACCAGTAGTAGCTGCTCCACTTGAACTACTGACAGGAATTACTTGTAATTCCTGCAGTGTAGCTTCCTCAAATGTTGGTGGGTTAACAGAGATAGAGACACCAGACTCAGTCACTTGTTGTGGTATATTCTCATTGACAAGTGATTGAGAAGAACCAATTTTTATCTGAGCTATATCAAGTGCATCCAACAGAAGTATCATTGATTATGGTGTCCCTGTTGATACAACCTGATCCTTTTGAGAGGACGCAGGAGGAGTTTTAGGCTCAGGTTGAGATCTTTCTTACATCTGCTGTGAGGAAGTAGCAGCTGTGGTTTCAGGTGACTTTTGTGTTGTCACAGGTGTTACCTCTGGGATCTCGTCTTCCAGAGTCACCTTTTTGGTGGGTTTGGAGGGCTTTTGGATAGTTTTCTTTTTGGTCTTTTTGGTGATTTTTGGTGTGGGTTTCACAGATGGGGTTGTGCTTCTGTGGTCGCCAGCATCAGTGGGCTCAACAACAGGGGCCTGAGGAGCAGTTGTTGCTGCTAAATTCTGCTCAGGTACACTGTTTTGGTTTTTAAAGGTTTTGACAGCCTTGTGAATGTTTCAGAAGTTAGACTGTTTATTTGAATAGGATTTCCTTGGATAAGCACATGTGCATTATCCTTTGAAAATTTCTTTTGAAGATAAAAACTTAAAAACCTTGGAAACAATAAAAATGATTTTTTATTAACATTCTTAACCATATCATTGAAAATTTCCTGAGAGTAGTTAAAATTTTGTTCAGCCATGATAACATATCCCTAGTATTGAATTTTCAATGGTATTTAATTAAAAGTTGTTGTTTTATTTGACACACACATCAGCAGGGTATGGAATAAAAACCTCGGAGCAGGAGGAAAACTGCCCTTTTCTAAAGTATCCTTTTTTCATTTATTCTTCATACCCTCTCTCAGAAAAATCAGTTTGGTACTCTGTTTTTGGGAAAGAGCTTTTACCTGTAAGATCATTGATTTCAAAAACCTCTGAAATGGTTTGAGGTGTGATGACCACTGGAATTCCCCTTATTGATGAAGTAATAGCTAAGGTATTTTTGTCCTTAGTTTCAAGCTTTGCATTTTCCCAGAACTCTCGTTGGGTATCCACGTAGATGGTTTCATTGCAGGTCAACAAAGTTTTGTTGTGACAACTCGAGTTTCCAAGATTTCCATCTTTGCATTAATTGCGCGTTAATTGTTTAAGTTGTTTATTTATACGACTTGTTTGTTTCCCAACGGTACACGTTTGTAATATGTTGAATCGTATTGTGATTGATATGTTATATATGGTGTGTATTATGTGTCTATGCGTATACATATTTTGTAGTAATATCATGGTGGTATAATTAAAAACATGGAACCTTGGCCGAATACCCTACCCCACGAAATCACCCTTAGCCGAAAACACTAGAGTGTTTTCGTCCAAATAATGTCCGGCGAAAACAGGATGGGCTTCGGCCCAGTTACGGTTTCGTTATAAGTGTGAGATTGTTAGATTAGACTACTTTTAGAAAACCCTACATCTGTTGTGTGACGGCAAGCCGACTACCTTTCATTCCAATCGATTACTTTGAGGTAAACCCTTTTTACTATTGTTGATATTTAGCATGTGCAGCCAACTAAATAAGAATCATATGGTCGGCCACTAGGTTCATACTTGCATGTAAACTTGTCAGTGACATGTGATGTTTCATTTGTGCAACTTGTAAATATCATACATGTGGAATTAGAGTGAATACAGTCAATTAAGTTCTCTTGTTAATCGATGATCTCATGATTTTGTTTACTGATCGATGGGTTATGTGATGGGTCAATTATTGTTTCTTTTTAGGCAATTAATATGAGTAGTAGAAGGGTACAAAGTCTATTGTTGATGGCCGACAATATTAAACAAACAAACATAGGGGGGGCTGAATCATTTTGGCAGCACTTTCAATACATTAAAGCTGCATATGGATAAGTCTTGGAAGAAAAAAAGGGCGGCCATGTGTTGAGTCATGTGTCAAGCATTGACTTAATTATTATAGTATTGTTAGTGATAATGTATGATCTGATTGTTCATTAGATAATATGATGTAAATGATTTTGGGTCACTCTTATGAACATGGTACACATGCTGGGCCTTTTAATTGGACCGAACATTCTAAGAGTTTACGTATATATTGTTTGAGTTAATAATGGGTTGAATAAATTATAGAATTGTTTAAGTTGTGATGTCTGACTTTTATAGGCTATAAGGGGTCCGACTTTGTTAATATGAAACCAGGGAGTCCGAGTTTTTAATGTAGTGGCCCTTGTCCGACTTTGTGATAATGATGCCTTGTCCGATTTTTGTTTAACACAAGCATGGTCCGAACTTTGTATAACTGGTGCGCATGTCCGACTTTAAAACCCATCCGCCCTGTCTGAACTTCATAACCCATGCGCAGTCCGAATTTTTATGTGTGAATAGGTAGATAAGTGCCTGAGTTATTTCAAACACCAATGTTAAAGCCTACTGTATGTTTCTGGGTATTACTGCATGTCACTGTATGCTGCTGTATATGTCTTGTATATGATTGAATGATGCCGTAAGTTACTGGATGATGCTGTATGTATGAACTATCTACGTCATATCATTCTGTACACAACTATCACACGAATCACAACTGTTTAGACATCAAGGACTTGTAAACCCTGATTAACGGACTTAATCAATAATTAACACTAGAAGCAATATCATACCGAGCAAACCAAGGTGAGTTCACACAGCCAAGGCATGGGGTTCCAGGGTGGGAATGGGTTTGGATTATTACTTGTACTTATCTAGCTTACGGAAACTAGTTATATGGTCCTCGGGTGAGGAGGGGTTATTGATATGATACGACTAGACTAGTGATGCTCATAGAACTGATCTTCGCACACACGCCAGGGGTTGGCCGCGATATTATGACTAATCATTCGCACACATGCCTAAGAAGGCCGCGAACTATACTCTAAACTTCGCATACATGCCGGGTGGCCGCGATACAAACATACCTAGTCTAGAATACTTGGGAACTTTCCCCAATCTTCGCACACATGCCTAGAGGGCCGCGATACGAACTAATACGATACATGACTTAATGAACGAACACAGGGCTTACTATACTATTACGATTACTGAACTATTAACTGTGAACTCGCTCAACTAGTTGTTGACTCTCTGCTGCATGCCTTGCAGGACCTTAGGTACATATGGAGCTTGCACAAGGAGGAGCAGGTCGTTGTGGGCACGGATCGTGAATGTTTCGTTAAACACTTTATGACATTTCATACTTTATTATGTTGGGTTTTATTTATACGCTTCCGCTAATCAGTGATAACATACTTATATTTTGAACACCTTTCATATTGGTGGTTGAATGGCATTTACTTTTACTTATTAATTACATGTTCAATATGATTGGTGGCTTGATCCTGGTCATGTCACGCCTCCAAGCGGTGGTACTCCGCGTGTGGATTTTTGGGGGTGTGACAGATTGGTATCAGAGCCATTGGTTATAGAGAACTTGGTTTTAATATGGGAAAAACGTTTTTATTAAAACCAGACTATAACCAGAACAGTGCTCTCAACGATCCACAACGACGCTTCGCTCCACGTGCAAGACTCAACATCCTAGGTAATAAGGTTTATGTTTATTACCTGCTTGTTAGAACTACATAGAACTTTGCTCGTAGTATGCTTAGATTACGTTGCCTACTATACGCCATTACATGAGAACACCTATGTGCTTACTCTCTTCTGTCATCGCACTACTCGCGAACCATTCTCACTTGTTTTACTTTTACTATGAAGATCATGTCTGGACGCGTTAACCTAACTCAAGCCCAGTTGGCGGCTTTGATCACTGAACATATAACTGCAGCACTCGCAGCTGCCCAGGCCGGAGGTACAACCTGCCATCACAACTCACTCTAGGATCCTTAGATCCTACTTTCGTAAACCGACACTCGTGCTTAATTTTGTTTACTCCTACGCACACGACAAGTCAACACGCTCAGCCACATGTATGCACATTCAAGAACGTTCGTGGACTGTCGTCCTACTACTTTCAGTGGCACGGAAGGAGCAGTTGGACTCCTCCATTGGTTTGAAAAGCTCGAATCGGTCTTCGAGATATGTGAATGCCCTGAGGCTCATAGGGTGAAGTACGCCACTGGTACTCTCGAAGGCACTGCGCTAACTTGCTGGAACGCGCAAGTTCAGATGCTGGGGCTGGCGGCTGCTAATGCCACCCCATGGAATGATTTTAAGGAACTGATCAAACGTGAATACTATAGTCGTGACGACATCCACAAGTTGGAAGTGGAGTTCTTTAACCTGAAGATGACGGGATCAGAGATAAAAGCGTGCACGAAACGATCCAACAAACTGGCAGTCTTATGTCCAACTATGGTGGATCCTCCAATCAAACGCATCGAGCTGTACCTCAAGGGTCTAGCATCAGAGATTCAGAGCCATGTTACATCGGCAAACCTCGACAATATCCAAGACATTCAGCGTATTGCTCACCGCCTCACGGATCAGGCGGTGGAACAGAACAAGCTGCCCAAATGCATCAGTGCTACTACTACTACTACTACTACTTCTACTATTCCCAGTGACAACAAGCAAAAATGGGATGGAACCTCCAGCAAGGGTTCAACTTCGGTTCAATCCCAGGCACAGCAACGAAAGACAGATAATTACCAGAGCCCCAGTCAGCAGTCTTCTGGTAGTCAAGGGTAGGGTGGATATCGAGGAAATCACCCAAAGTGTAACAGATGCAACAGACACCACAGTGGTCACATAGTTCAGGGTTGTAATCTTATCCTCGCTGGTCAAGCTTTCTCCATCGACCTTATTCCTATAGTTCTGGGTAGTTTCGACATCGTCGTTGGTATGGATTGGTTATCCCAACATCATGCAGAAATCTTATGCAAAGAGAAGATAGTTCGCATTCCTCGTTCTGGCAAGGAACCTCTCGAAGTTCAAGGCGACAAGAGTGGTGTTGTGGTTGGCATCATCTCCTTCATGAAGGCTCAGAAATGTTTACAAAAGGGGCACACCGCCATTCTAGCACTCATTACTGATGCATCAGCAAGGGAAAAGAAATTGGAGGATATTCCAGTTGTACGCGACTTTCCTCAAGTGTTTCCTGAAGATTTACCTGGCCTACCGCCTCATCGCCAAGTCGAATTCCAGATCGAGCTCGCTCCGGGAGCAGCACCCATAGCTCGAGCACCGTATCGTTTGGCTCCAACTGAACTGGAAGAACTGTCAAAGCAGCTACAAGAGCTCTTGGAAAAGGGCTTTATTCGTCCAAGCTCTTCGCCTTGGGGAGCTCCAGTGTTATTCGTGAAAAAGAAGGACGGTACCTTCCGGATGTGCATAGACTACCGAGGACTTAACAAGGTAACGGTGAAGAACCGTTATCCTCTTCCACATATTGATGATTTATTCGACCAGTTGCAGGGGTCGAGCTACCACTCCAAGATAGACTTGAGGTCAGGTTACCATCAGCTGAGAGTCCGGGATGAGGACGTCTCCAAAACCGCATTCAGAACTCGCTACGGTCACTACGAGTTTCTTGTTATGCCATTCGGGTTAACGAACGCGCCTGCCGTATTTATGGATCTGATGAACAGGGTGTGCAAGCCGTACTTAGACAAGTTTGTGATTGTCTTCATCGACGACATTCTGATTTACTCCAAGAGTCAGGAGGAGCACGAGCAGCACTTACGATTGATTTTGGAACTCCTTCGAAAGGAATAACTGTATGCCAAGTTTTCTAAATGTGACTTCTGGCTTCATGAAGTCCACTTTCTAGGCCACGTAGTAAACAAGGATGGGATTCATGTTGATCCATCCAAGGTAGATTCGATCAGGAACTGGCCTGCACCGCGTACACCAACGGAAATACGCCAATTCTTGGGTTTGGCGGGTTACTACAGACGGTTTATCAAAGACTTCTCAAAGATCGCGCAGCCACTTACACTACTGACACAGAAGGGTGTCACTTACCATTGGGGAGATTCTCAGGAAACTGCTTTTCAGTACTTAAAGGATAGGCTTTGCAGCGCACCTATTCTCTCATTGCCAGAGGGCACGGATGATTTTGTGGTCTATTGTGACGCATCGATACAGGGTTTGGGTTGTGTATTGATGCAACGGGATAAAGTTATTGCATACGCTTCTCGTCAACTCAAGGTTCATGAACGAAACTACACGACGCACGATTTAGAGCTGGGAGCTGTTGTTTTCGCGCTTAAGATATGGCGACACTACCTGTACGGTACCAAGTGCACAATTTACACCGATCACAGGAGTCTCGAGCATATCCTTAAGCAAAAGGATTTGAACATGCGTCAACGAAGATGGGTCGAACTTTTGAATGATTACGAATGCGCCATCAAGTACCATCCAGGCAAAGCCAATGTGTGGCTGACGCCCTCAGTCGGAAAGACTCTACACCTAAGCGCGTACGAGCATTGCAACTCACCATTCAGTCTAGTCTTCCAGCACAGATACGAGATGCTCAGATAGAAGCATTGAAACCGGAAAACGTAAGGGCTGAAGCCTTACGCGACTCAAGGCAACGATTAGAACAGAAGGAAGACGGTGCCTACTATGTAACAGGGCGTATTTGGGTCCCACTTTATGGCGACTTGCGTGAGCTAGTGATGGATGAAGCTCACAAATCGCGCTACTCGGTACATCCAGGGTCGGATAAAATGTACCACGACATCAGAACCACGTATTGGTGGCCTAGCATGAAGGCCCACATCGCTACCTATGTCAGCAAATGCTTGACCTGTGCACGAGTCAAGGCAGAATATCAGAAACCAGCAGGTTTACTTCAGCAACCAAAAATACCACAGTGTAAATGGGAGGAAATTTCCATGGATTTTGTTACAAGCCTACCTAGATCCCAGCGTGGGAACGATACTATTTGGGTGATCGTGGATCGACTCACCAAGTCCGCTCATTTCCTGGCAATCAAAGAAAAAGACAAGTTTTCCACACTAGCAGATTTATACTTGAAGGAAGTAGTCTCAAGGCACGGGGTGCCCACCTCTATCATTTCGGATCGCGATGCACGATTCAATCAGAACTATGGCAAGCAATGCACAAGGCTTTTGGCTCTCGGTTAGATATGAGCACAGCATATCACCCTCAAACGGATGGGCAGTCTGAGCGCACGATTCAAACACTAGAAGACATGCTTCGGGCATGTGTCATCGATTTTGGCAACGGCTGGGAAAAGCATCTCCCTTTGGTGGAGTTCTCATACAATAACAGCTATCACACCAGCATACAAGCCGCTCCATTTGAGGCATTGTACGGGCGTAAATGCCGGTCACCTCTCTGTTGGGCAGAGGTGGGGGATAGTCATATCACGGGTCCAGAACTTATAGTGGACACCACGGAAAAGATTGCACAAATACGACAACGCATGGCGGCAGCACGCGACCGTCAGAAAAGCTACGCGGATAAGCGTAGGAAGCCATTAGAATTTCAGGTCGGGGACCGGGTTTTACTTAAAGTCTCACCCTGGAAGGGTGTGGTTCGTTTTGGGAAACGGGGCAAACTCAATCCGCGGTATGTCGGACCGTTCGAAATCGCAGAAAGAATAGGCAAAGTGGCCTACAGACTAAACTTACCAGCAGAACTCGGTGCAGTTCACAATGTTTTTCAAGTGTCGAATATGAAGAAGTGCCTTTCAGATGAGACCCTCATAGTTCCTTTGAAGGAGCTCACTGTCGACGAGCGGTTGCAGTTCGTCGAGGAACCTGTTGAAATCACGAACCATGATGTCAAGGTCCTCAAGAACACTAGAATACCTCTTGTACGAGTTCGTTGGAACTCCCGTCCTAGAGTTCACCTGGGAACGAGAAGACCTAATGAAACTCAAGTATCCCCAGTTGTTCGAAAACCGTGTAACCACTACTGAGGCTGAAGCTACTACTACAGAATTTCGGGACGAAATTCCAAATCAACGGGGGGATGATGTGACACCCTAGGAAAACCAGTAAATGATACAACTTACCTAGCTTCCTCAGTAACCGCATGCTAAATTTCGGGACGAAATTTCTTTCAAGTTGGGGATAATGTGACAACTCGAGTTTCCAAGATTTCCATCTTTGCATTAATTGCGCGTTAATTGTTTAAGTTGTTTATTTATACGACTTGTTTGTTTCCCAACGGTACACGTTTGTAATATGTTGAATCGTATTGTGATTGATATGTTATATATGGTGTGTATTATGTGTCTATGCGTATACATATTTTGTAGTAATATCATGGTGGTATAATTAAAAACATGGAGCCTTGGCCGAATACCCTACCCCACGAAATCACCCTTAGCCGAAAACACTAGAGTGTTTTCGTCCAAATAATGTCCGACGAAAACAGGATGGGCTTCGGCCCAGTTACGGTTTCGTTATAAGTGTGAGATTGTTAGATTAGACTACTTTTAGAAAACCCTACATCTGTTGTGTGACGGCAAGCCGACTACCTTTCATTCCAATCGATTACTTTGAGGTAAACCCTTTTTACTATTGTTGATATTTAGCATGTGCAACCAACTAAATAAGCATCATTTGGTCGGCCACTAGGTTCATACTTGCATGTAAACTTGTCAGTGACATGTGATGTTTCATTTGTGCAACTTGTAAATATCATACATGTGGAATTAGAGTGAATACAGTCAATTAATTTTTCTTGTTAATCGATGATCTCATGATTTTGTTTACTGATCGATGGGTTATGTGATGGGTCAATTATTGTTTCTTTTTAGGCAATTAATATGAGTAGTAGAAGGCTACAAAGTCTATTGTTGATGGCCGACAATATTAAACAAATAAACATAGGGGGGGGGTGAATCATTTTGGCAGCACTTTCAATACATTAAAGCTGCATATGGATAAGTCTTGGAAGAAAAAAAGGGCGGCCATGTGTTGAGTCATGTGTCAAGCATTGACTTAATTATTATAGTATTGTTAGTGATTGTCACACCCCCAAAATCCACACGCGGAGTACCACCGCTTGGAGGCGTGACATGACCAGGATCAAGCCATCAATCATATTGAACATAGCATAATATAAATAAGATAGTTCGTAAAACCCAATTCAATACAATTGATGTTCTAAACCAAACATAGTATCAATAGCGGAAGCATAAGTATGTAAACCCAAAATAAATCATAAGTTCATATATTCGAAGCGTTAAACATAGTATTCATGATCTGTGCTCCACAACGACCCGCTCCTCCTAGTGCAAGCTCCAAAAGTACCTAAGGTCCTGCAAGGCATGCAGCAGAGAGTCAACAACTAGTTGAGCGAGTTCACAGTTAATAGTTCAGTAATAGTGTAGAGTGAGTAGTAATATGTTTGTTCGTTATGTCACGTATCGTATTAGCTTCCATCGCGGCCTCCCAGGCAGGTATTGGAAGATTAGAGGATGTTTTCCCAAGTATTCTAGACTAGGTTTATTTGTATCGCGGCCTACCAGGCAGGTGTGCGAAGATTAATAAATTTCAGTTCGCGGCCTTTCTAAGGCAGGTGTGCGAAGACAGTCATAATATCGCGGCCAACCCTTGGCAGGTGTGCGAAGATCAGTTCAATAAGTGTTACTAGTCTAGTCGTATTCTTATCGTCAGGTTCTATCAGCTGAGTATGTACAATAGTTCATCAAATCCCATTCCCACCCGGGAACCCCATGCCTTGGCTGTGTGAACTCACCTTGGGTTTGCTCGGTATGCTAAGTAAGTGCTCAAAGTAAATCAATCACGTCCTAAAGTATACACGTATACACAATCAGTTTATGTTCATGTTGTTCACGTGTAATCACAATCAATAATCACCAAGTAGCATGTTGGACGTAATCATAATCATACAAGTATTGTATAACACCTAACAACAGTTAATTATATCCGTTAACTTTAACAGAAATAAACTAAGTTATTTAAGCAGATTAACCCTTGACGAAACACACTTGTTTCGTCGTAACCCTTGGCGAAACACAAATTCTAATTCGTCGATGATCCTTGGCGAAACACAAATTCTGTTTCGCCGATTACTCTTGGCGAAACACAAATTCTGTTTCGTCAAGAATTCCATTTCGTCAAACATTCTGATTCGTCAAGCCGTCAGTTACGTCAATCATGTCAGTTACAGAAATCAACACAGAAACCCTAATTGCCGTCATGGACATACGAAGATCATACAGTCATCAGCAAATCATACAACCAATAATTGAACATCATACTAGTGAACTGTACCCTATGCATAACAGTTACCGAACCGACATGTAATCTACGATATCATTTGGCGTTCATACGATCAATACTGGTTTAGATACGTTGGTTCAAAGAACCATCATATGGGTACATTCTAATCAGTTTAATCGGGTGCAAATGGGTGACAATACGTAAGACTCAAGGAACCCTAATCAACACCATGTTTCACATAAATCCATGTAACCGATCAATCATGCATAACGAAAACAAGATCCTTATATTCATATATTCACAGTCGTTTCATAATTCAAGTATACACATACAAAGACCGAACAATCAAGAAATCATGAAACCGATTAAACACACACGAAACTAACCGAGATATTAGTAAGGATGGTTTGATCGTTCAAGAGAGCTTGGGGGTACACAGAGCTGCCGTCACACACAGGAGAGTTCTAGGGTTTTCTTGTTTTGCCAAACGTATAAAAAATAAGTCTGGGCGTGTGTATATACGCGTTTTACCGTACCGGGCCGAACTGGGCCTTGGCGAAACTGATGGGCCGGCGAAACAGGCTTTGTTTCGTCGAGATTGGGTTGATCTAACTCTATTTCGTCGAGATGGTGTTGGCGAAACACACTTGTGTTTCGTCGAGTCATTATTGGCGAATCACAACTCTGATTCGTCGAGCTGGTTTGATGGTGAATAAGTCTAAGTGTTTTATATCAACCCGTGCTATATATATACAACAACAATAAATCACATAAGTGCACAATCGTATCACGTTTCATTAAAACATAACATGTATGGTTGCAATTCAACAACTCAACTACTAAACAGTCAAAGTCAACATGCATTAAATGCGATAGTGTAAGTCGAAAAGTCGAGTTGTCACATTATCCCCAACTTAAAAGAAATTTCGTCCTGAAATTTGGTACGTACCCACTGAGGAAGCTAGATCGGTTGCATCGTTCACTGGTTTTCCTGGGGTGTCACATCCTCCCCTCGTTGATCTGGAATTTCGTCCCGAAATTCCGTGGTAGTAGCTTCAGCCTCAGTAGTAGTTGTATTGGTTTCAAATAACTGGGGATACTTTTCTGTCATCTGGTCTTCGCGTTCCTAGGTGTACTCTGGGCCACGACGGGAGTTCCAACGAACTCGAACAAGAGGGATTCTCTTGTTTTTGAGGACCTTAACATCCCGGTCCGTGATTTCAACTGGCTCCTCGACGAACTACAACCGCTCATCGATAGTGAGTTCCTTAAAAGGAACTATGAGGGTTTCATCTGACAGACATTTCTTCAGATTCGACACGTGAAATACATTGTGAACAGCACCGAGTTCAGCTGGTAGGTTTAGCTTGTAGGCCACTTTGCCTATTTTCTCAATGATTTCGAACAGTCCGACGTACCACGGATTTAGTTTGCCCCGTTTACCAAAACGAACCACACCCTTCCAGGATGAGACTTTAAGTAAAACCCGGTCCCCGACCTGAAATTCCAATGGTTTCCTACGCTTATCCGCGTAACTTTTCTGACGGTCGCGTGCTGCCGCCATGCGTTGTCGTATTTGCGCAATCTTTTCAGTGGCGTCCACTACAATCTCTGGACCCGTGATCTGACTATCCCCCACCTCTGCCCAACAGAGAGGTGACCGACATTTACGCCCGTACAATGCCTCGAATGGAGCGGCTTGGATGCTGGTGTGATAACTGTTATTGTATGAGAACTCCACCAGAGGGAGATGTTTTTCCCAGTTGTTGCCGAAATCGAAACACATGCCCGAAGCATGTCTTCGAGAGTTTGGATTGTTCGCTCAGACTGCCCATCCGTCTGAGGATGATATGCCGTGCTCATGTCTAACCATGAGCCGAAAGATTTATGCATCGCTTGCCATAGCTCTGACGTGAATCGTGCATCCCGATCCGAAAAGATGGAAGTGGGCACCCCGTGCCTCGAAACAACTTCTTTAAGATAAACGTCTGCGAGAGTGGAGAACTTATCCGTTTCCTTTATAGCCAGGAAGTGTGCAGACTTGGTGAGTCGATCCACGATCACCCATATGGTGTCATTCCCACGCTGGGATCTGGGTAGGCCTGTAACGAAATCCATGGAAATTTTTTCCCATTTCCATTGCGGTATCTTGGGTTGCTGCAGTAGACCCGCTGGTTTCTGATACTCCACTTTGACTTTTGCACATGTCAAACACTTGCCGACGTAAGTAGCGATGTGGGCCTTCATGCTAGGCCACCAATAAGTAGTTCTGATGTCATGGTATATTTTATCCGAACCTGGATGTACCGAGTAGCGAGACTTGTGTGCTTCATCCATCACGAGTTCTCGTAAACCGCCATAGAGTGGGACCCAAATACGCCCCGTTACATAGTAGGCACCGTCTTCCTTTTGTTCCATTCGTTGCCTTGAGCCGCGTAAGGTTTCAGCTTTGACGTTGTCGGGTTTTAATGCTTCGATCTGAGCAGTTCGTATCTGTGCAGGAAGACTGGACTGAATAGTGAGCTGCAAAGCTCGTACACGCCTAGGTAAAGTGTCTTTCCGACTGAGGGCATCAGCCACAACATTGGCCTTGCCTGGATGGTACTTGATGGCGCATTCGTAATCGTTCAGAAGTTCGACCCATCGTCGTTGACGCGTGTTCAAATCCTTTTGCTTAAGGATATGCTCGAGACTCCTGTGATCGGTGTAAATCGTGCACCTGGTACCGTACAGGTAGTGTCGCCATATCTTAAGCGCGAAAACAACAGCTCCCAGCTCTAAATCGTGCGTCGTGTAGTTCCGTTCGTGAACCTTGAGTTGACGAGAAGCGTAGGCAATAACTTTATCCCGTTGCATCAATACACAACCAAGCCCCTGTATCGATGCGTCACAATAAACCACAAAATCATCCGTGCCCTCTGGCAGTGAGAGAATAGGTGCGCTGCAAAGCCTATCCTTTAGGTACTGAAAAGCGGTTTCCTGGGGACCTCCTCAACGGTAGGTGACACCCTTCTGTGTCAGTAGTGTAAGCGGCTGCGCGATGTTGGAGAAGTCTTTGATAAACCGTCTGTAGTAACCCGCCAAACCCAAGAATTGGCGTATTTCCGTTGGTGTACGCGGTGCAGGCCAGTTCCTGATCGAATCTACCTTGGATGGATCGACATGAATCCCATCCCTGTTCACCACATGGCCTAAGAAGTGGACTTCATGAAGCCAGAAGTCGCATTTAGAAAACTTAGCGTACAATTGCTCCTTTCGAAGAAGCTCCAAAATCAATCGTAAGTTCATATATTCGAAGCGTTAAACATAGTATTCATGATCTGTGCTCCACAACGACCCGCTCCTCCTAGTGCAAGCTCCAAAAGTACCTAAGGTCCTGCAAGGCATGCAGCAGAGAGTCAACAACTAGTTGAGTGAGTTCACAGTTAATAGTTCAGTAATAGTGTAGAGTGAGTAGTAATATGTTTGTTCGTTATGTCACGTATCGTATTAGCTTCCATCGCGGCCTCCCAGGCAGGTATGCGAAGATTAGGGGATGTTTTCCCAAGTATTCTAGACTAGGTTTATTTGTATCGCGGCCTACCAGGCAGGTGTGCGAAGATTAATAAATTTCAGTTCGCGGCCTTTCTAAGGCAGGTGTGCGAAGACAGTCATAATATCGCGGCCAACCCTTGGCAGGTGTGCGAAGATCAGTTCAATAAGTGTTACTAGTCTAGTCGTATTCTTATCGTCAGGTTCTATCAGCTGAGTATGTACAATAGTTCATCAAATCCCATTCCCACCCGGGAACCCCATGCCTTGGCTGTGTGAACTCACCTTGGGTTTGCTCGGTATGCTAAGTAAGTGCTCAAAGTAAATCAATCACGTCCTAAAGTATACACGTATACACAATCAGTTTATGTTCATGTTGTTCACGTGTAATCACAATCAATAATCACCAAGTAGCATGTTGGACGTAATCATAATCATACAAGTATTGTATAACACCTAACAGCAGTTAATTATATCCGTTAACTTTAACAGAAATAAACTAAGTTATTTAAGCAGATTAACCCTTGACGAAACACACTTGTTTCGTCGTAACCCTTGGCGAAACACAAATTCTAATTCGTCGATGATCCTTGGCGAAACACAAATTCTGTTTCGCCGAATACTCTTGGCGAAACACAAATTCTGTTTCGTCAAGAATTCCATTTCGTCAAACATTCTGATTCGTCAAGCCGTCAGTTACGTCAATCATGTCAGTTACAGAAATCAACTCTATTTCGTCGAGATGGTGTTGGCGAAACACACTTGTGTTTCGTCGAGTCATTATTGGCGAATCACAACTCTGATTCGTCGAGCTGGTTTGATGGTGAATAAGTCTAAGTGTTTTATATCAACCGTGCTATATATATACAACAACAATAAATCACATAAGTGCACAATCGTATCACGTTTCATTAAAACATAACATGTATGGTTGCAATTCAACAAGTCAACTACTAAACAGTCAAAGTCAACATGCATTAAATGCGATAGTGTAAGTCGAAAAGTCGAGTTGTCACAGTGACAATGTATGATCTGATTGTTCATTAGATAATATGATGTAAATGATTTTGGGTCACTCTTATGAACATGGTACACATGCTGGGCCTTTTAATTGGACCGAACATTCTAAGAGTTTACATATATATTGTTTGAGTTAATAATGGGTTGAATTAATTATAGAATTGTTTAAGTTGTGATGTCCGACTTTTATAGGCTATAAGGGGTCCGACTTTGTTAATATGAAACCAGGGAGTCCGAGTTTTTAATGTAGTGGCCCTTGTCCGACTTCGTGATAATGATGCCTTGTTCGATTTTTGTTTAACACAAGCATGGTCCGAACTTTGTATAACTAGTGCGCATGTCCGACTTTAAAACCCATCCGCCCTGTCTGAACTTCATAACCCATGCGCAGTCCGAATTTTTATGTGTGAATAGGTAGATAAGTGCCTGAGTTATTTCAAACACCAATGTTAAAGCCTACTGTATGTTTCTGGGTATTACTGCATGTCACTGTATGCTGCTGTATATGTCTTGTATATGATTGAATGATGCCGTAAGTTACTGGATGATGCTGTATGTATGAACTATCTACGTCATATCATTCTGTACACAACTATCACACGAATCACAACTGTTTAGACATCAAGGACTTGTAAACCCTGATTGAATGTAAACACTTATCTCGAATTTGTGTGCAATGTACACTAGGTCGTGTGTAACGGACTTAATCAATAATTAACACTAGAAGCAATATCATACCGAGCAAACCAAGGTGAGTTCACACAGCCAAGGCATGGGGTTCCCAGGGTGGGAATGGGTTTGGATTATTACTTGTACTTATCTAGCTTACGGAAACTAGTTATATGGCCCTCGGGTGAGGAGGGGTTATTGATATGATACGACTAGAGGGCCGCGATACAAACATACCTAGTCTAGAATACTTGGGAACTTTCCCCGATCTTCGCACACATGCCTAGAGGGCCGCAATACGAACTAATACGATACATGACTTAATGAACGAACACAGGGCTTACTATACTATTACGATTACTGAACTATTAACTGTGAACTCGCTCAACTAGTTGTTGACTCTCTGCTGCATGCCTTGCAGGACCTTAGGTACATATGGAGCTTGCACAAGGAGGAGCAGGTCGTTGTGGGCACGGATCGTGAATGTTTCGTTAAACACTTTATGACATTTCATACTTTATTATGTTGGGTTTTATTTATACGCTTCCGCTAATCAGTGATAACATACTTATATTTTGAACACCTTTCATATTGGTGGTTGAATGGCATTTACTTTTACTTATTAATTACATGTTCAATATGATTGGTGGCTTGATCCTGGTCATGTCACGCCTCCAAGCGGTGGTACTCCGCGTGTGGATTTTTGGGGGTGTGACAGATTGGTATCAGAGCCATTGGTTATAGATAACTTGGTTTTAATATGGGAAAAACGTTTTTATTAAAACCAGACTATAACCAGAACAGTGCTCTCAACGATCCACAACGACGCTTCGCTCCACGTGCAAGACTCAACATCCTAGGTAATAAGGTTTATGTTTATTACCTGCTTGTTAGAACTACATAGAACTTTGCTCGTAGTATGCTTAGATTACGTTGCCTACTATACGCCATTACATGAGAACACCTATGTGCTTACTCTCTTCTGTCATCGCACTACTCGCGAACCATTCTCACTTGTTTTACTTTTACTATGAAGATCATGTCTGGACGCGTTAACCTAACTCAAGCCCAGTTGGCGGCTTTGATCACTGAACATATAACTGCAGCACTCGCAGCTGCCCAGGCCGGAGGTACAACCTGCCATCACAACTCACTCTAGGATCCTTAGATCCTACTTTCGTAAACCGACACTCGTGCTTAATTTTGTTTACTCCTACGCACACGACAAGTCAACACGCTCAGCCACATGTATGCACATTCAAGAACGTTCGTGGACTGTCGTCCTACTACTTTCAGTGGCACGGAAGGAGCAGTTGGACTCCTCCATTGGTTTGAAAAGCTCGAATCGGTCTTCGAGATATGTGAATGCCCTGAGGCTCATAGGGTGAAGTACGCCACTGGTACTCTCGAAGGCACTGCGCTAACTTGGTGGAACGCGCAAGTTCAGATGCTGGGGCTGGCGGCTGCTAATGCCACCCCATGGAATGATTTTAAGGAACTGATCAAACGTGAATACTATAGTCGTGACGACATCCACAAGTTGGAAGTGGAGTTCTTTAACCTGAAGATGACGGGATCAGAGATAAAAGCGTGCACGAAACGATCCAACAAACTGGCAGTGTTATGTCCAACTATGGTGGATCCTCCAATCAAACGCATCGAGCTGTACCTCAAGGGTCTAGCATCAGGGATTCAGAGCCATGTTACATCGGCAAACCTCGACAATATCCAAGACATTCAGCGTATTGCTCATCGCCTCACGGATCAGGTGGTGGAACAGAACAAGCTGCCCAAATGCATCAGTGCTGCTGCTACTACTACTACTACTACTACTACTACTATTCCCAGTGACAACAAGTGAAAATGAGATGGAACCTCTACTATTCCCAGTGACAACAAGCGAAAATGGGATGGAACCTCTAGCAAGGGTTCAACTTCGGTTCAATCCCAGGCACAGCAACGAAAGACAGATAATTACCAGAGCCCCAGTCAGCAGTCTTCTGGTAGTCAAGGGCAGGGTGGATATCGAGGAAATCACCCAAAGTGCAACAGATGCAACAGACACCACAGTGGTCACATAGTTCAGGGTTGTAATCTTATCCTCGCTGGTCAAGCTTTCTCCATCGACCTTATTCCTATAGTTCTGGGTAGTTTCGACATCGTCGTTGGTATGGATTGGTTATCCCAACATCACGCAGAAATCTTATGCAAAGAGAAGATAGTTCGCATTCCTCGTTCTGGCAAGGAACCTCTCGAAGTTCAAGGCGACAAGAGTGGTGCTGTGGTTGGCATCATCTCCTTCATGAAGGCTCAGAAATGTTTACAAAAGGGGCACACCGCCATTCTACCACTCATTACTGATGCATCAGCAAGGGAAAAGAAATTGGAGGATATTCCAGTTGTACGCGACTTTCCTCAAGTGTTTCCTGAAGATTTACCTGGCCTACCGCCTCATCGCCAAGTCGAATTCCAGATCGAGCTCGCTCCGGGAGCAGCACCCATAGCTCGAGCACCGTATCGTTTGGCTCCAACTGAACGGGAAGAACTGTCAAAGCAGCTACAAGAGCTCTTGGAAAAGGGCTTTATTCGTCCAAGCTCTTCGCCTTGGGGAGCTCCAGTGTTATTCGTGAAAAAGAAGGACGGTACCTTCCGGATGTGCATAGACTACCGAGGACTTAACAAGGTAACGGTGAAGAACCGTTATCCTCTTCCACATATTGATGATTTATTCGACCAGTTGCAGGGGTCGAGCTACCACTCCAAGATAGACTTGAGGTTAGGTTACCATCAGCTGAGAGTCCGGGATGAGGACGTCTCCAAAACCGCATTCAGAACTCGCTACGGTCACTACGAGTTTCTTGTTATGCCATTCGGGTTAACGAACGCGCCTGCCGTTTTTATGGATCTGATGAACAGGGTGTGCAAGCCGTACTTAGACAAGTTTGTGATTGTCTTCATCGACGACATTCTGATATACTCCAAGAGTCAGGAGGAGCACGAGCAGCACTTACGATTGATTTTGGAACTCCTTCGAAAGGAATAACTGTACGCCAAGTTTTCTAAATGTGACTTCTGGCTTCGTGAAGTCCACTTTCTAGGCCACGTAGTAAACAAGGATGGGATTCATGTTGATCCATCCAAGGTAGATTCGATCAGGAACTGGCCTGCACCGCGTACACCAACGGAAATACGCCAATTCTTGGGTTTGGCGGGTTACTACAGACGGTTTATCAAAGAGTTCTCAAAGATCGCGCAGCCACTTACACTACTGACACAGAAGGGTGTCACTTACCGTTGGGGAGATTCTCAGGAAACTACTTTTCAGTACTTAAAGGATAGGCTTTGCAACGCACCTAATCTCTCATTGCCAGAGGGCACGGATGATTTTGTGGTCTATTGTGACGCATCGATACAGGGTTTGGGTTGTGTATTGATGCAACGGGATAAAGTTATTGCATACGCTTCTCGTCAACTCAAGGTTCATGAACGAAACTACACGACGCACGATTTAGAGCTGGGAGCTGTTGTTTTCGCGCTTAAGATATGGCGACACTACCTGTACGGTACCAAGTGCACAATTTACACCGATCACAGGAGTCTCGAGCATATCCTTAAGCAAAAGGATTTGAACATGCGTCAACGAAGATGGGTCGAACTTTTGAATGATTACGAATGCGCCATCAAGTACCATCCAGGCAAAGCCAATGTGTGGCTGATGCCCTCAGTCGGAAAGACTCTACACCTAAGCGCGTACGAGCATTGCAACTCACCATTCAGTCTAGTCTTCCAGCACAGATACGAGATGCTCAGATAGAAGCATTGAAACCGGAAAACGTAAGGGCTGAAGCCTTACGCGACTCAAGGCAACGATTAGAACAGAAGGAAGACGGTGCCTACTATGTAACAGGGCGTATTTGGGTCCCACTTTATGGCGACTTGCGTGAGCTAGTGATGGATGAAGCTCACAAATCGCGCTACTCGGTACATCCAGGGTCGGATAAAATGTACCACGACATCAGAACCACGTATTGGTGGCCTAGCATGAAGGCCCACATCGCTACCTATGTCAGCAAATGCTTGACCTGTGCACGAGTCAAGGCAGAATATCAGAAACCAGCAGGTTTACTTCAGCAACCAAAAATACCACAGTGGAAATGGGAGGAAATTTCCATGGATTTTGTTACAAGCCTACCTAGATCCCAGCGTGGGAACGATACTATTTGGGTGATCGTGGATCGACTCACCAAGTCTGCTCATTTCCTAGCAATCAAAGAAAAAGACAAGTTTTCCACACTAGCAGATTTATACTTGAAGGAAGTAGTCTCAAGGCACGGGGTGGCCACCTCTATCATTTCGGATCGCGATGCACAATTCAATCAGAACTATGGCAAGCAATGCACAAGGCTTTTGGCTCTCGGTTAGATATGAGCACAGCATATCACCCTCAGACGGATGGGCAGTCTGAGCGCACGATTCAAACACTAGAAGACATGCTTCGGGCATGTGTCATCGATTTTGGCAACGGCTGGGAAAAGCATCTCCCTTTGGTGGAGTTCTCATACAATAACAACAATCACACCAGCATACAAGCCGCTCCATTTGAGGCATTGTGCGGGCGTAAATGCCAGTCACCTCTCTGTTGGGCAGAGGTGGGGGATAGTCAGATCACGGGTCCAGAACTTATAGAGGACACCACGGAAAAGATTACACAAATACGACAACGCATGGCGGCAGCACGCGACCGTCAGAAAAGCTACGCGGATAAGCGTAGGAAGCCATTTGAATTTCAGGTCGGGGACCGGGTTTTACTTAAAGTCTCACCCTGGAAGGGTGTGGTTCGTTTTAGGAAACGGGGCGAACTCAATCCGCGGTATGTCGGACCGTTCGAAATCGCAGAAAGAATAGGCAAAGTGGCCTACAGACTAAACTTACCAGCAGAACTCGGTGCAGTTCACAATGTTTTTCACGTGTCGAATCTGAAGAAGTGCCTTTCAGATGAGACCCTCATAGTTCCTTTGAAGGAGCTCACTATCGACGAGCGGTTGCAGTTCGTCGAGGAACCTGTTGAAATCACGGACCATGATGTCAAGGTCCTCAAGAACACTAGAATACCTCTTGTATGAGTTCGTTGGAACTCCCGTCGTGGCCCAGAGTTCACCTGGGAACGAGAAGACCTAATGAAACTCAAGTATCCCCAGTTGTTCGAAAACCGTGTAACCACTACTGAGGCTGAAGCTACTACTACAGAATTTCGGGACGAAATTCCAAATCAACGGGGGGATGATGTGACACCCCAGGAAAACCAGTAAACGATACAACTTACCTAGCTTCCTCAGTAACCGCATGCTAAATTTCGGGACGAAATTTCTTTCAAGTTGGGGATAATGTGACAACTCGAGTTTCCAAGATTTCCATCTTTGCATTAATTGCGCGTTAATTGTTTAAGTTGTTTATTTATACGACTTGTTTGTTTCCCAACGGTACACGTTTGTAATATGTTGAATCGTATTGTGATTGATATGTTATATATGGTGTGTATTATGTGTCTATGCGTATACATATTTTGTAGTAATATCATGGTGGTATAATTAAAAACATGGAGCCTTGGCCGAATACCCTACCCCACGAAATCACCCTTAGCCGAAAACACTAGAGTGTTTTCGTCCAAATAATGTCCGACGAAAACAGGATGGGCTTCGGCCCAGTTACGGTTTCGTTATAAGTGTGAGATTGTTAGATTAGACTACTTTTAGAAAACCCTACATCTGTTGTGTGACGGCAAGCCGACTACCTTTCATTCCAATCGATTACTTTGAGGTAAACCCTTTTTACTATTGTTGATATTTAGCATGTGCAACCAACTAAATAAGCATCATATGGTCGGCCACTAGGTTCATACTTGCATGTAAACTTGTCAGTGACATGTGATGTTTCATTTGTGCAACTTGTAAATATCATACATGTGGAATTAGAGTGAATACAGTCAATTAATTTCTCTTGTTAATCGATGATCTCATGATTTTGTTTACTGATCGATGGGTTATGTGATGGGTCAATTATTGTTTCTTTTTAGGCAATTAATATGAGTAGTAGAAGGCTACAAAGTCTATTGTTGATGGCCGACAATATTAAACAAATAAACATAGGGGGGGGGGTGAATCATTTTGGCAGCACTTTCAATACATTAAAGCTGCATATGGATAAGTCTTGGAAGAAAAAAAGGGCGGCCATGTGTTGAGTCATGTGTCAAGCATTGACTTAATTATTATAGTATTGTTAGTGATTGTCACACCCCCAAAATCCACACGCGGAGTACCACCGCTTGGAGGCGTGACATGACCAGGATCAAGCCATCAATCATATTGAACATAGCATAATATAAATAAGATAGTTCGTAAAACCCAATTCAATACAATTGACGTTCTAAACCAAACATAGTATCAATAGCGGAAGCATAAGTATGTAAACCCAAAATAAATCATAAGTTCATATATTCGAAGCGTTAAACATAGTATTCATGATCTGTGCTCCACAACGACCCGCTCCTCCTAGTGCAAGCTCCAAAAGTACCTAAGGTCCTGCAAGGCATGCAGCAGAGAGTCAACAACTAGTTGAGCGAGTTCACAGTTAATAGTTCAGTAATAGTGTAGAGTGAGTAGTAATATGTTTGTTCGTTATGTCACGTATCGTATTAGCTTCCACCGCGGCCTCCCAGGCAGGTATTGGAAGATTAGGGGATGTTTTCCCAAGTATTCTAGACTAGGTTTATTTGTATCGCGGCCTACCAGGCAGGTGTGCGAAGATTAATAAATTTCAGTTCGCGGCCTTTCTAAGGCAGGTGTGCGAAGACAGTCATAATATCGCGGCCAACCCTTGGCAGGTGTGCGAAGATCAGTTCAATAAGTGTTACTAGTCTAGTCGTATTCTTATCGTCAGGTTCTATCAGCTGAGTATGTACAATAGTTCATCAAATCCCATTCCCACCCGGGAACCCCATGCCTTGGCTGTGTGAACTCACCTTGGGTTTGCTCGGTATGCTAAGTAAGTGCTCAAAGTAAATCAATCACGTCCTAAAGTATACATGTATACACAATCAGTTTATGTTCATGTTGTTCACGTGTAATCACAATCAATAATCACCAAGTAGCATGTTGGACGTAATCATAATCATACAAGTATTGTATAACACCTAACAACAGTTAATTATATCCGTTAACTTTAACAGAAATAAACTAAGTTATTTAAGCAGATTAACCCTTGACGAAACACACTTGTTTCGTCGTAACCCTTGGCGAAACACAAATTCTAATTCGTCGATGATCCTTGGCGAAACACAAATTCTGTTTCGCCGATTACTCTTGGCGAAACACAAATTCTGTTTCGTCAAGAATTCCATTTCGTCAAACATTCTGATTCGTCAAGCCGTCAGTTACGTCAATCATGTCAGTTACAGAAATCAACACAGAAACCCTAATTGCCGTCATGGACATACGAAGATCATACAGTCATCAGCAAATCATACAACCAATAATTGAACATCATACTAGTGAACTGTACCCTATGCATAACAGTTACCGAACCGACATGTAATCTACGATATCATTTGGCGTTCATACGATCAATACTGGTTTAGATACGTTGGTTCAAAGAACCATCATATGGGTACATTCTAATCAGTTTAATCGGGTGCAAATGGGTGACAATACGTAAGACTCAAGGAACCCTAATCAACACCATGTTTCATATAAATCCATGTAACCGATCAATCATGCATAACGAAAACAAGATCCTTATATTCATATATTCACAGTCGTTTCATAATTCAAGTATACACATACAAAGACCGAACAATCAAGAAATTATGAAACCGATTAAACACACACGAAACTAACCGAGATATTAGTAAGGATGGTTTGATCGTTCAAGAGAGCTTGGGGGTACACAGAGCTGCCGTCACACACAGGAGAGTTCTAGGGTTTTCTTGTTTTGCCAAACGTATAAAAAATAAGTCTGGGCGTGTGTATATACGTGTTTTACCGTACCGGGCCGAACTGGGCCTTGGCGAAACTGATGGGCCGGCGAAACAGGCTTTGTTTCGTCGAGATTGGGTTGACGGATCTAACTCAATTTCGTCGAGATGGTGTTGGCGAAACACACTTGTGTTTCGTCGAGTCATTATTGGCGAATCACAACTCTGATTCGTCGAGCTGGTTTGATGGTGAATAAGTCTAAGTGTTTTATATCAACCCGTGCTATATATATACAACAACAATAAATCACATAAGTGCACAATCGTATCACGTTTCATTAAAACATAACATGTATGGTTGCAATTCAACAACTCAACTACTAAACAGTCAAAGTCAACATGCATTAAATGCGATAGTGTAAGTCGAAAAGTCGAGTTGTCACATTATCCCCAACTTAAAAGAAATTTCGTCCCGAAATTTGGTACGTACCCACTGAGGAAGCTAGATCGGTTGCATCGTTCACTGGTTTTCCTGGGGTGTCACATCCTCCCCTCGTTGATCTGGAATTTCGTCCCGAAATTCCGTGGTAGTAGCTTCAGCCTCAGTAGTAGTTGTATTGGTTTCAAATAACTGGGGATACTTTTCTGTCATCTGGTCTTCGCGTTCCTAGGTGTACTCTGGGCCACGACGGGAGTTCCAACGAACTCGAACAAGAGGGATTCTCTTGTTTTTGAGGACCTTAACATCCCGGTCCGTGATTTCAACTGGCTCCTCGACAAACTACAACCGCTCATCGATAGTGAGTTCCTTAAAAGGAACTATGAGGGTTTCATCTGACAGACATTTCTTCAGATTCGACACGTGAAATACATTGTGAACAGCACCGAGTTCAGCTGGTAGGTTTAGCTTGTAGGCCACTTTGCCTATTTTCTCAATGATTTCGAACAGTCCGACGTACCACGGATTTAGTTTGCCCCGTTTACCAAAACGAACCACACCCTTCCAGGATGAGACTTTAAGTAAAACCCGGTCCCCGACCTGAAATTCCAATGGTTTCCTACGCTTATCCGCGTAACTTTTCTGACGGTCGCGTGCTGCCGCCATGCGTTGTCGTATTTGCGCAATCTTTTCAGTGGCGTCCACTACAATCTCTGGACCCGTGATCTGACTATCCCCCACCTCTGCCCAACAGAGAGGTGACCGACATTTACGCCCGTACAATGCCTCGAATGGAGCGGCTTGGATGCTGGTGTGATAACTGTTATTGTATGAGAACTCCACCAGAGGGAGATGTTTTTCCCAGTTGTTGCCGAAATCGAAACACATGCCCGAAGCATGTCTTCGAGAGTTTGGATTGTTCGCTCAGACTGCCCATCCGTCTGAGGATGATATGCCGTGCTCATGTCTAACCATGAGCCGAAAGATTTATGCATCGCTTGCCATAGCTCTGACGTGAATCGTGCATCCCGATCCGAAAAGATGGAAGTGGGCACCCCGTGCCTCGAAACAACTTCTTTAAGATAAACGTCTGCGAGAGTGGAGAACTTATCCGTTTCCTTTATAGCCAGGAAGTGTGCAGACTTGGTGAGTCGATCCACGATCACCCATATGGTGTCATTCCCACGCTGGGATCTGGGTAGGCCTGTAACGAAATCCATGGAAATTTTTTCCCATTTCCATTGCGGTATCTTGGGTTGCTGCAGTAGACCCGCTGGTTTCTGATACTCCACTTTGACTTTTGCACATGTCAAACACTTGCCGACGTAAGTAGCGATGTGGGCCTTCATGCTAGGCCACCAATAAGTAGTTCTGATGTCATGGTATATTTTATCCGAACCTGGATGTACCGAGTAGCGAGACTTGTGTGCTTCATCCATCACGAGTTCTCGTAAACCGCCATAGAGTGGGACCCAAATACGCCCCGTTACATAGTAGGCACCGTCTTCCTTTTGTTCCATTCGTTGCCTTGAGCCGCGTAAGGTTTCAGCTTTGACGTTGTCGGGTTTTAATGCTTCGATCTGAGCAGTTCGTATCTGTGCAGGAAGACTGGACTGAATAGTGAGCTGCAAAGCTCGTACACGCCTAGGTAAAGTGTCTTTCCGACTGAGGGCATCAGCCACAACATTGGCCTTGCCTGGATGGTACTTGATGGCGCATTCGTAATCGTTCAGAAGTTCGACCCATCGTCGTTGACGCGTGTTCAAATCCTTTTGCTTAAGGATATGCTCGAGACTCCTGTGATCGGTGTAAATCGTGCACCTGGTACCGTACAGGTAGTGTCGCCATATCTTAAGCGCGAAAACAACAGCTCCCAGCTCTAAATCGTGCGTCGTGTAGTTCCGTTCGTGAACCTTGAGTTGACGAGAAGCGTAGGCAATAACTTTATCCCGTTGCATCAATACACAACCAAGCCCCTGTATCGATGCGTCACAATAAACCACAAAATCATCCGTGCCCTCTGGCAGTGAGAGAATAGGTGCGCTGCAAAGCCTATCCTTTAGGTACTGAAAAGCGGTTTCCTGGGGACCTCCTCAACGGTAGGTGACACCCTTCTGTGTCAGTAGTGTAAGCGGCTGCGCGATGTTGGAGAAGTCTTTGATAAACCGTCTGTAGTAACCCGCCAAACCCAAGAATTGGCGTATTTCCGTTGGTGTACGCGGTGCAGGCCAGTTCCTGATCGAATCTACCTTGGATGGATCGACATGAATCCCATCCCTGTTCACCACATGGCCTAAGAAGTGGACTTCATGAAGCCAGAAGTCGCATTTAGAAAACTTAGCGTACAATTGCTCCTTTCGAAGAAGCTCCAAAATCAATCGTAAGTTCATATATTCGAAGCGTTAAACATAGTATTCATGATCTGTGCTCCACAACGACCCGCTCCTCCTAGTGCAAGCTCCAAAAGTACCTAAGGTCCTGCAAGGCATGCAGCAGAGAGTCAACAACTAGTTGAGTGAGTTCACAGTTAATAGTTCAGTAATAGTGTAGAGTGAGTAGTAATATGTTTGTTCGTTATGTCACGTATCGTATTAGCTTCCATCGCGGCCTCCCAGGCAGGTATGCGAAGATTAGGGGATGTTTTCCCAAGTATTCTAGACTAGGTTTATTTGTATCGCGGCCTACCAGGCAGGTGTGCGAAGATTAATAAATTTCAGTTCGCGGCCTTTCTAAGGCAGGTGTGCGAAGACAGTCATAATATCGCGGCCAACCCTTGGCAGGTGTGCGAAGATCAGTTCAATAAGTGTTACTAGTCTAGTCGTATTCTTATCGTCAGGTTCTATCAGCTGAGTATGTACAATAGTTCATCAAATCCCATTCCCACCCGGGAACCCCATGCCTTGGCTGTGTGAACTCACCTTGGGTTTGCTCGGTATGCTAAGTAAGTGCTCAAAGTAAATCAATCACGTCCTAAAGTATACACGTATACACAATCAGTTTATGTTCATGTTGTTCACGTGTAATCACAATCAATAATCACCAAGTAGCATGTTGGACGTAATCATAATCATACAAGTATTGTATAACACCTAACAGCAGTTAATTATATCCGTTAACTTTAACAGAAATAAACTAAGTTATTTAAGCAGATTAACCCTTGACGAAACACACTTGTTTCGTCGTAACCCTTGGCGAAACACAAATTCTAATTCGTCGATGATCCTTGGCGAAACACAAATTCTGTTTCGCCGATTACTCTTGGCGAAACACAAATTCTGTTTCGTCAAGAATTCCATTTCGTCAAACATTCTGATTCGTCAAGCCGCCAGTTACGTCAATCATGTCAGTTACAGAAATCAACAGAGAAACCCTAATTGCCGTCATGGACATACGAAGATCATACAGTCATCAGCAAATCATACAACCAATAATTGAACATCATACTAGTGAACTGTACCCTATGCATAACAGTTACCGAACCGACATGTAATCTACGATATCATTTGGCGTTCATACGATCAATACTGGTTTAGATCCGTTGGTTCAAAGAACCATCATATGGGTACATTCTAATCAGTTTAATCGGGTGCAAATGGGTGACAATATGTAAGACTCAAGGAACCCTAATCAACACCATGTTTCACATAAATCCATGTAACCGATCAATCATGCATAACGAAAACAAGATCCTTATATTCATATATTCACAGTCGTTTCATAATTCAAGTATACACATACAAAGACCGAACAATCAAGAAATCATGAAACCGATTAAACACACACGAAACTAACCGAGATATTAGTAAGGATGGTTTGATCGTTCAAGAGAGCTTGGGGGTACACAGAGCGGCCGTCACACACAGGAGAGTTCTAGGGTTTTCTTATTTTGCCAAACGTATCAAAAATAAGTCTGGGCGTGTGTATATACGCGTTTTGCCGTACCGGGCCGAACTGGGCCTTGGCGAAACTGATGGGCCGGCGAAACAGGCTTTGTTTCGTCGAGATTGGGTTGACGGATCTAACTCTATTTCGTCGAGATGGTGTTGGCGAAACACACTTGTGTTTCGTCGAGTCATTATTGGCGAATCACAACTCTGATTCGTCGAGCTGGTTTGATGGTGAATAAGTCTAAGTGTTTTATATCAACCGTGCTATATATATACAACAACAATAAATCACATAAGTGCACAATCGTATCACGTTTCATTAAAACATAACATGTATGGTTGCAATTCAACAAGTCAACTACTAAACAGTCAAAGTCAACATGCATTAAATGCGATAGTGTAAGTCGAAAAGTCGAGTTGTCACAGTGACAATGTATGATCTGATTGTTCATTAGATAATATGATGTAAATGATTTTGGGTCACTCTTATGAACATGGTACACATGCTGGGCCTTTTAATTGGACCGAACATTCTAAGAGTTTACATATATATTGTTTGAGTTAATAATGGGTTGAATTAATTATAGAATTGTTTAAGTTGTGATGTCCGACTTTTATAGGCTATAAGGGGTCCGACTTTGTTAATATGAAACCAGGGAGTCCGAGTTTTTAATGTAGTGGCCCTTGTCCGACTTCGTGATAATGATGCCTTGTCCGATTTTTGTTTAACACAAGCATGGTCCGAACTTTGTATAACTAGTGCGCATGTCCGACTTTAAAACCCATCCGCCCTGTCTGAACTTCATAACCCATGCGCAGTCCGAATTTTTATGTGTGAATAGGTAGATAAGTGCCTGAGTTATTTCAAACACCAATGTTAAAGCCTACTGTATGTTTCTGGGTATTACTGCATGTCACTGTATGCTGCTGTATATGTCTTGTATATGATTGAATGATGCCGTAAGTTACTGGATGATGCTGTATGTATGAACTATCTACGTCATATCATTCTGTACACAACTATCACACGAATCACAACTGTTTAGACATCAAGGACTTGTAAACCCCGATTGAATGTAAACACTTATCTCGAATTTGTGTGCAATGTACACTAGGTCGTGTGTAACGGACTTAATCAATAATTAACACTAGAAGCAATATCATACCGAGCAAACCAAGGTGAGTTCACACAGCCAAGGCATGGGGTTCCCAGGGTGGGAATGGGTTTGGATTATTACTTGTACTTATCTAGCTTACGGAAACTAGTTATATGGCCCTCGGGTGAGGAGGGGTTATTGATATGATACGACTAGAGGGCCGCGATACAAACATACCTAGTCTAGAATACTTGGGAACTTTCCCCGATCTTCGCACACATGCCTAGAGGGCCGCAATACGAACTAATACGATACATGACTTAATGAACGAACACAGGGCTTACTATACTATTACGATTACTGAACTATTAACTGTGAACTCGCTCAACTAGTTGTTGACTCTCTGCTGCATGCCTTGCAGGACCTTAGGTACATATGGAGCTTGCACAAGGAGGAGCAGGTCGTTGTGGGCACGGATCGTGAATGTTTCATTAAACACTTTATGACATTTCATACTTTATTATGTTGGGTTTTATTTATACGCTTCCGCTAATCAGTGATAACATACTTATATTTTGAACACCTTTCATATTGGTGGTTGAATGGCATTTACTTTTACTTATTAATTACATGTTCAATATGATTGGTGGCTTGATCCTGGTCATGTCACGCCTCCAAGCGGTGGTACTCCGCGTGTGGATTTTTGGGGGTGTGACAGATTGGTATCAGAGCCATTGGTTATAGATAACTTGGTTTTAATATGGGAAAAACGTTTTTATTAAAACCAGACTATAACCAGAACAGTGCTCTCAACGATCCACAATGACGCTTCGCTCCACGTGCAAGACTCAACATCCTAGGTAATAAGGTTTATGTTTATTACCTGCTTGTTAGAACTACATAGAACTTTGCTCGTAGTATGCTTAGATTACGTTGCCTACTATACGCCATTACATGAGAACACCTATGTGCTTACTCTCTTCTGTCATCGCACTACTCGCGAACCATTCTCACTTGTTTTACTTTTACTATGAAGATCATGTCTGGACGCGTTAACCTAACTCAAGCCCAGTTGGCGGCTTTGATCACTGAACATATAACTGCAGCACTCGCAGCTGCCCAGGCCGGAGGTACAACCTGCCATCACAACTCACTCTAGGATCCTTAGATCCTACTTTCGTAAACCGACACTCGTGCTTAATTTTGTTTACTCCTACGCACACGACAAGTCAACACGCTCAGCCACATGTATGCACATTCAAGAACGTTCGTGGACTGTCGTCCTACTACTTTCAGTGGCACGGAAGGAGCAGTTGGACTCCTCCATTGGTTTGAAAAGCTCGAATCGGTCTTCGAGATATGTGAATGCCCTGAGGCTCATAGGGTGAAGTACGCCACTGGTACTCTCGAAGGCACTGCGCTAACTTGGTGGAACGCGCAAGTTCAGATGCTGGGGCTGGCGGCTGCTAATGCCACCCCATGGAATGATTTTAAGGAACTGATCAAACGTGAATACTATAGTCGTGACGACATCCACAAGTTGGAAGTGGAGTTCTTTAACCTGAAGATGACGGGATCAGAGATAAAAGCGTGCACGAAACGATCCAACAAACTGGCAGTGTTATGTCCAACTATGGTGGATCCTCCAATCAAACGCATCGAGCTGTACCTCAAGGGTCTAGCATCAGGGATTCAGAGCCATGTTACATCGGCAAACCTCGACAATATCCAAGACATTCAGCGTATTGCTCATCGCCTCACGGATCAGGTGGTGGAACAGAACAAGCTGCCCAAATGCATCAGTGCTGCTGCTACTACTACTACTACTACTACTACTACTATTCCCAGTGACAACAAGTGAAAATGAGATGGAACCTCTACTATTCCCAGTGACAACAAGCGAAAATGGGATGGAACCTCTAGCAAGGGTTCAACTTCGGTTCAATCCCAGGCACAGCAACGAAAGACAGATAATTACCAGAGCCCCAGTCAGCAGTCTTCTGGTAGTCAAGGGCAGGGTGGATATCGAGGAAATCACCCAAAGTGCAACAGATGCAACAGACACCACAGTGGTCACATAGTTCAGGGTTGTAATCTTATCCTCGCTGGTCAAGCTTTCTCCATCGACCTTATTCCTATAGTTCTGGGTAGTTTCGACATCGTCGTTGGTATGGATTGGTTATCCCAACATCACGCAGAAATCTTATGCAAAGAGAAGATAGTTCGCATTCCTCGTTCTGGCAAGGAACCTCTCGAAGTTCAAGGCGACAAGAGTGGTGCTGTGGTTGGCATCATCTCCTTCATGAAGGCTCAGAAATGTTTACAAAAGGGGCACACCGCCATTCTACCACTCATTACTGATGCATCAGCAAGGGAAAAGAAATTGGAGGATATTCCAGTTGTACGCGACTTTCCTCAAGTGTTTCCTGAAGATTTACCTGGCCTACCGCCTCATCGCCAAGTCGAATTCCAGATCGAGCTCGCTCCGGGAGCAGCACCCATAGCTCGAGCACCGTATCGTTTGGCTCCAACTGAACGGGAAGAACTGTCAAAGCAGCTACAAGAGCTCTTGGAAAAGGGCTTTATTCGTCCAAGCTCTTCGCCTTGGGGAGCTCCAGTGTTATTCGTGAAAAAGAAGGACGGTACCTTCCGGATGTGCATAGACTACCGAGGACTTAACAAGGTAACGGTGAAGAACCGTTATCCTCTTCCACATATTGATGATTTATTCGACCAGTTGCAGGGGTCGAGCTACCACTCCAAGATAGACTTGAGGTTAGGTTACCATCAGCTGAGAGTCCGGGATGAGGACGTCTCCAAAACCGCATTCAGAACTCGCTACGGTCACTACGAGTTTCTTGTTATGCCATTCGGGTTAACGAACGCGCCTGCCGTTTTTATGGATCTGATGAACAGGGTGTGCAAGCCGTACTTAGACAAGTTTGTGATTGTCTTCATCGACGACATTCTGATATACTCCAAGAGTCAGGAGGAGCACGAGCAGCACTTACGATTGATTTTGGAACTCCTTCGAAAGGAATAACTGTACGCCAAGTTTTCTAAATGTGACTTCTGGCTTCGTGAAGTCCACTTTCTAGGCCACGTAGTAAACAAGGATGGGATTCATGTTGATCCATCCAAGGTAGATTCGATCAGGAACTGGCCTGCACCGCGTACACCAACGGAAATACGCCAATTCTTGGGTTTGGCGGGTTACTACAGACGGTTTATCAAAGAGTTCTCAAAGATCGCGCAACCACTTACACTACTGACACAGAAGGGTGTCACTTACCATTGGGGAGATTCTCAGGAAACTACTTTTCAGTACTTAAAGGATAGGCTTTGCAACGCACCTAATCTCTCATTGCCAGAGGGCACGGATGATTTTGTGGTCTATTGTGACGCATCGATACAGGGTTTGGGTTGTGTATTGATGCAACGGGATAAAGTTATTGCATACGCTTCTCGTCAACTCAAGGTTCATGAACGAAACTACACGACGCACGATTTAGAGCTGGGAGCTGTTGTTTTCGCGCTTAAGATATGGCGACACTACCTGTACGGTACCAAGTGCACAATTTACACCGATCACAGGAGTCTCGAGCATATCCTTAAGCAAAAGGATTTGAACATGCGTCAACGAAGATGGGTCGAACTTTTGAATGATTACGAATGCGCCATCAAGTACCATCCAGGCAAAGCCAATGTGTGGCTGACGCCCTCAGTCGGAAAGACTCTACACCTAAGCGCGTACGAGCATTGCAACTCACCATTCAGTCTAGTCTTCCAGCACAGATACGAGATGCTCAGATAGAAGCATTGAAACCGGAAAACTTAAGGGCTGAAGCCTTACGCGACTCAAGGCAACGATTAGAACAGAAGGAAGACGGTGCCTACTATGTAACAGGGCGTATTTGGGTCCCACTTTATGGCGACTTGCGTGAGCTAGTGATGGATGAAGCTCACAAATCGCGCTACTCGGTACATCCAGGGTCGGATAAAATGTACCACGACATCAGAACCACGTATTGGTGGCCTAGCATGAAGGCCCACATCGCTACCTATGTCAGCAAATGCTTGACCTGTGCACGAGTCAAGGCAGAATATCAGAAACCAGCAGGTTTACTTCAGCAACCAAAAATACCACAGTCGAAATGGGAGGAAATTTCCATGGATTTTGTTACAAGCCTACCTAGATCCCAGCGTGGGAACGATACTATTTGGGTGATCGTGGATCGACTCACCAAGTCTGCTCATTTCCTAGCAATCAAAGAAAAAGACAAGTTTTCCACACTAGCAGATTTATACTTGAAGGAAGTAGTCTCAAGGCACGGGGTGGCCACCTCTATCATTTCGGATCGCGATGCACAATTCAATCAGAACTATGGCAAGCAATGCACAAGGCTTTTGGCTCTCGGTTAGATATGAGCACAGCATATCACCCTCAGACGGATGGGCAGTCTGAGCGCACGATTCAAACACTAGAAGACATGCTTCGGGCATGTGTCATCGATTTTGGCAACGGCTGGGAAAAGCATCTCCCTTTGGTGGAGTTCTCATACAATAACAACAATCACACCAGCATACAAGCCGCTCCATTTGAGGCATTGTGCGGGCGTAAATGCCAGTCACCTCTCTGTTGGGCAGAGGTGGGGGATAGTCAGATCACGGGTCCAGAACTTATAGAGGACACCACGGAAAAGATTACACAAATACGACAACGCATGGCGGCAGCACGCGACCGTCAGAAAAGCTACGCGGATAAGCGTAGGAAGCCATTTGAATTTCAGGTCGGGGACCGGGTTTTACTTAAAGTCTCACCCTGGAAGGGTGTGGTTCGTTTTAGGAAACGGGGCGAACTCAATCCGCGGTATGTCGGACCGTTCGAAATCGCAGAAAGAATAGGCAAAGTGGCCTACAGACTAAACTTACCAGCAGAACTCGGTGCAGTTCACAATGTTTTTCACGTGTCGAATCTGAAGAAGTGCCTTTCAGATGAGACCCTCATAGTTCCTTTGAAGGAGCTCACTATCGACGAGCGGTTGCAGTTCGTCGAGGAACCTGTTGAAATCACGGACCATGATGTCAAGGTCCTCAAGAACACTAGAATACCTCTTGTATGAGTTCGTTGGAACTCCCGTCGTGGCCCAGAGTTCACCTGGGAACGAGAAGACCTAATGAAACTCAAGTATCCCCAGTTGTTCGAAAACCGTGTAACCACTACTGAGGCTGAAGCTACTACTACAGAATTTCGGGACGAAATTCCAAATCAACGGGGGGATGATGTGACACCCCAGGAAAACCAGTAAACGATACAACTTACCTAGCTTCCTCAGTAACCGCATGCTAAATTTCGGGACGAAATTTCTTTCAAGTTGGGGATAATGTGACAACTCGAGTTTCCAAGATTTCCATCTTTGCATTAATTGCGCGTTAATTGTTTAAGTTGTTTATTTATACGACTTGTTTGTTTCCCAACGGTACACGTTTGTAATATGTTGAATCGTATTGTGATTGATATGTTATATATGGTGTGTATTATGTGTCTATGCGTATACATATTTTGTAGTAATATCATGGTGGTATAATTAAAAACATGGAGCCTTGGCCGAATACCCTACCCCACGAAATCACCCTTAGCCGAAAACACTAGAGTGTTTTCGTCCAAATAATGTCCGACGAAAACAGGATGGGCTTCGGCCCAGTTACGGTTTCGTTATAAGTGTGAGATTGTTAGATTAGACTACTTTTAGAAAACCCTACATCTGTTGTGTGACGGCAAGCCGACTACCTTTCATTCCAATCGATTACTTTGAGGTAAACCCTTTTTACTATTGTTGATATTTAGCATGTGCAACCAACTAAATAAGCATCATATGGTCGGCCACTAGGTTCATACTTGCATGTAAACTTGTCAGTGACATGTGATGTTTCATTTGTGCAACTTGTAAATATCATACATGTGGAATTAGAGTGAATACAGTCAATTAATTTCTCTTGTTAATCGATGATCTCATGATTTTGTTTACTGATCGATGGGTTATGTGATGGGTCAATTATTGTTTCTTTTTAGGCAATTAATATGAGTAGTAGAAGGCTACAAAGTCTATTGTTGATGGCCGACAATATTAAACAAATAAACATAGGGGGGGGGTGAATCATTTTGGCAGCACTTTCAATACATTAAAGCTGCATATGGATAAGTCTTGGAAGAAAAAAAGGGCGGCCATGTGTTGAGTCATGTGTCAAGCATTGACTTAATTATTATAATATTGTTAGTGATTGTCACACCCCCAAAATCCACACGCGGAGTACCACCGCTTGGAGGCGTGACATGACCAGGATCAAGCCATCAATCATATTGAACATAGCATAATATAAATAAGATAGTTCGTAAAACCCAATTCAATACAATTGATGTTCTAAACCAAACATAGTATCAATAGCGGAAGCATAAGTATGTAAACCCAAAATAAATCATAAGTTCATATATTCGAAGCGTTAAACATAGTATTCATGATCTGTGCTCCACAACGACCCGCTCCTCCTAGTGCAAGCTCCAAAAGTACCTAAGGTCCTGCAAGGCATGCAGCAGAGAGTCAACAACTAGTTGAGCGAGTTCACAGTTAATAGTTCAGTAATAGTGTAGAGTGAGTAGTAATATGTTTGTTCGTTATGTCACGTATCGTATTAGCTTCCATCGCGGCCTCCCAGGCAGGTATTGGAAGATTAGGGGATGTTTTCCCAAGTATTCTAGACTAGGTTTATTTGTATCGCGGCCTACCAGGCAGGTGTGCGAAGATTAATAAATTTCAGTTCGCGGCCTTTCTAAGGCAGGTGTGCGAAGACAGTCATAATATCGCGGCCAACCCTTGGCAGGTGTGCGAAGATCAGTTCAATAAGTGTTACTAGTCTAGTCGTATTCTTATCGTCAGGTTCTATCAGCTGAGTATGTACAATAGTTCATCAAATCCCATTCCCACCCGGGAACCCCATGCCTTGGCTGTGTGAACTCACCTTGGGTTTGCTCGGTATGCTAAGTAAGTGCTCAAAGTAAATCAATCACGTCCTAAAGTATACACGTATACACAATCAGTTTATGTTCATGTTGTTCACATGTAATCACAATCAATAATCACCAAGTAGCATGTTGGACGTAATCATAATCATACAAGTATTGTATAACACCTAACAACAGTTAATTATATCCGTTAACTTTAACAGAAATAAACTAAGTTATTTAAGCAGATTAACCCTTGACGAAACACACTTGTTTCGTCGTAACCCTTGGCGAAACACAAATTCTAATTCGTCGATGATCCTTGGCGAAACACAAATTCTGTTTCGCCGATTACTCTTGGCGAAACACAAATTCTGTTTCGTCAAGAATTCCATTTCGTCAAACATTCTGATTCGTCAAGCCGTCAGTTACGTCAATCATGTCAGTTACAGAAATCAACACAGAAACCCTAATTGCCGTCATGGACATACGAAGATCATACAGTCATCAGCAAATCATACAACCAATAATTGAACATCATACTAGTGAACTGTACCCTATGCATAACAGTTACCGAACCGACATGTAATCTACGATATCATTTGGCGTTCATACGATCAATACTGGTTTAGATACGTTGGTTCAAAGAACCATCATATGGGTACATTCTAATCAGTTTAATCGGGTGCAAATGGGTGACAATATGTAAGACTCAAGGAACCCTAATCAACACCATGTTTCACATAAATCCATGTAACCGATCAATCATGCATAACGAAAACAAGATCCTTATATTCATATATTCACAGTCGTTTCATAATTCAAGTATACACATACAAAGACCGAACAATCAAGAAATCATGAAACCGATTAAACACACACGAAACTAACCGAGATATTAGTAAGGATGGTTTGATCGTTCAAGAGAGCTTGGGGGTACACAGAGCTGCCGTCACACATAGGAGAGTTCTAGGGTTTTCTTGTTTTGCCAAACGTATAAAAAATAAGTCTGGGCGTGTGTATATACGCGTTTTACCGTACCGGGCCGAACTGGGCCTTGGCGAAACTGATGGGCTGGCGAAACAGGCTTTGTTTCGTCGAGATTGGGTTGACGGATCTAACTCTATTTCGTCGAGATGGTGTTGGCGAAACACACTTGTGTTTCGTCGAGTCATTATTGGCGAATCACAACTCTGATTCGTCGAGCTGGTTTGATGGTGAATAAGTCTAAGTGTTTTATATCAACCCGTGCTATATATATACAACAACAATAAATCACATAAGTGCACAATCGTATCACGTTTCATTAAAACATAACATGTATGGTTGCAATTCAACAACTCAACTACTAAACAGTCAAAGTCAACATGCATTAAATGCGATAGTGTAAGTCGAAAAGTCGAGTTGTCACATTATCCCCAACTTAAAAGAAATTTCGTCCCGAAATTTGGTACGTACCCACTGAGGAAGCTAGATCGGTTGCATCGTTCACTGGTTTTCCTGGGGTGTCACATCCTCCCCTCGTTGATCTGGAATTTCGTCCCGAAATTCCGTGGTAGTAGCTTCAGCCTCAGTAGTAGTTGTATTGGTTTCAAATAACTGGGGATACTTTTCTGTCATCTGGTCTTCGCGTTCCTAGGTGTACTCTGGGCCACGACGGGAGTTCCAACGAACTCGAACAAGAGGGATTCTCTTGTTTTTGAGGACCTTAACATCCCGGTCCGTGATTTCAACTGGCTCCTCGACGAACTACAACCGCTCATCGATAGTGAGTTCCTTAAAAGGAACTATGAGGGTTTCATCTGACAGACATTTCTTCAGATTCGACACGTGAAATACATTGTGAACAGCACCGAGTTCAGCTGGTAGGTTTAGCTTGTAGGCCACTTTGCCTATTTTCTCAATGATTTCGAACGGTCCGACGTACCACGGATTTAGTTTGCCCCGTTTACCAAAACGAACCACACCCTTCCAGGATGAGACTTTAAGTAAAACCCGGTCCCCGACCTGAAATTCCAATGGTTTCCTACGCTTATCCGCGTAACTTTTCTGACGGTCGCGTGCTGCCGCCATGCGTTGTCGTATTTGCGCAATCTTTTCAGTGGCGTCCACTACAATCTCTGGACCCGTGATCTGACTATCCCCCACCTCTGCCCAACAGAGAGGTGACCGACATTTACGCCCGTACAATGCCTCGAATGGAGCGGCTTGGATGCTGGTGTGATAACTGTTATTGTATGAGAACTCCACCAGAGGGAGATGTTTTTCCCAGTTGTTGCCGAAATCGAAACACATGCCCGAAGCATGTCTTCGAGAGTTTGGATTGTTCGCTCAGACTGCCCATCCGTCTGAGGATGATATGCCGTGCTCATGTCTAACCATGAGCCGAAAGATTTATGCATCGCTTGCCATAGCTCTGACGTGAATCGTGCATCCCGATCCGAAATGATGGAAGTGGGCACCCCGTGCCTCGAAACAACTTCTTTAAGATAAACGTCTGCGAGAGTGGAGAACTTATCCGTTTCCTTTATAGCCAGGAAGTGTGCAGACTTGGTGAGTCGATCCACGATCACCCATATGGTGTCATTCCCACGCTGGGATCTGGGTAGGCCTGTAACGAAATCCATGGAAATTTTTTCCCATTTCCATTGCGGTATCTTGGGTTGCTGCAGTAGACCCGCTGGTTTCTGATACTCCACTTTGACTTTTGCACATGTCAAACACTTGCCGACGTAAGTAGCGATGTGGGCCTTCATGCTAGGCCACCAATAAGTAGTTCTGATGTCATGGTATATTTTATCCGAACCTGGATGTACCGAGTAGCGAGACTTGTGTGCTTCATCCATCACGAGTTCTCGTAAACCGCCATAGAGTGGGACCCAAATACGCCCTGTTACATAGTAGGCACCGTCTTCCTTTTGTTCCATTCGTTGCCTTGAGCCGCGTAAGGTTTCAGCTTTGACGTTGTCGGGTTTCAATGCTTCGATCTGAGCAGTTCGTGTGACAACCCTCACAAAACCAGGTATCCGTACGACTTAATTAACTATTAATTGTTGCCTAATTACTGTGCTTAACTGAGATTTCTGATAAACTGCTAATTGATTGTTGATACTTGTACATATCTGCATCATACTTTGATTTTCCGTCACTACATTATTTACTTACTGAACTCTAGTGACAAACATGATGCACAAAAGCACAGTAGCATTTGAACGGATAACCTATTGAACATGCTGATATAGCCAGCATCAGGCAAACACTGCCTCTAAAGGCCTGTATGAGCCAGAAATATTTTACTACACCCATAGTGTGTGTAGGGATACAAGGGTTGTATAATTGCGTCTCTAGGAATAAGATACAGAGATTGGATGTGCCTAAAACGTACTCTAAGCACGAAACACAACACTTTTATTTACATACTAGCTTCTAGCTAACTAATAAAGTGCCAAAACATGAGGAAATATTCCTGACACTTTGCAGAATAAATTGTGTCGCTAAAAATATTATTTACAACGCTTAAAGGATTACTTAAGCACTTTAACGGATTACTATCCAACCAAACAACCGGACTATACCCGGAACATAAAAATATTGCCAAAAATATTATTGGTATTTTTCTGAGCCAGTTAGGGTCCCTGATTACCCTAACACCCGCCTTATAACGCGTTAAACAACTAACGGAGTTAACACTTAAAGTTAACCCACTTAACTAAACTGAACTCTAACTGAACAATCGAGATCGAACTGGATGGCATTTCTCTCTAATGGAATCGGTCACTATGATGTGACATAAAGAGTACAACTTTTTATTATTTAATTAGATTACGTGGATATCTAGACGACCTAGCGACCGATGGACGATAATCTTGATTTTTCCTATAAATACTACACACACTCACACACACAAGAACACACACATTTCACCATCTCTCTCTCTCTCCCTCTTGCTTCCTCTCGGCCGAGAATCCCCACCCACACACACCCATTGTCGGCTTTCGATCTCTCCATTCCAAGCATATACTAGTGTCGGGGATCACGTACGAGGAAGCTTGAAGCAAACGGAAGTTGAAGGACCTCGCTCATTTGCTTTTATCCACGCCATTTTCGCCAAAGATCTTCCCTAGCCCCGAGCTAGAGGTATAATGTTTAAAACTTGTTCTTGAACGTATCTAAAGTGGTTAAAAGGATTTTTAACGGTTAAAAGTCGGTAACCCATCTTTTGAATCTAAAAAGTCTACAAAAACTCGAATATTGTTGGTTAAAAGCATATAACGCGTGTAAAAGTCGTAGTATTCAAGTATGTTGGTTATTGAGGCCCGATCTACGATGTGGTGGCTCTCATCATCGTTTAACCCGACTTTGTTAAGATCATGTATCTTAACATAAGCTTCTTTCTAACGGTACAAGGGTTAAAAGGTGAAACTCCACCACACGGGAAACATGAACTTGTGTAAAAGTATTTTGACATGTAAAATAGTGTTTAAAACGAGCCGATCTACGTATGAACAAGTGGTATATTCGTAGAACCAAGTGTCAAGAAAATCATGTTTTATAGAAGCTGGATAATATACTAATAAATATGATTTTTACAAACTACAAGTGTATAAATACTTGTGAAACGAAAGATCCGACAAAATAACAATTTTTATAAAAATTGTCGGGAAGTTGTAAAGAGTGATTTGTTCCAAAAACGGGGTTTTTGCAAGACTAAACTATTTTACACATAGATCCACTAAAAATAACGAGATCTACACAATAGTTTTAGAAAAATTACAAGTTCATGTAATAATGCGATTTTACATACTAGTCTACAAGTTTGTAGTGTTGAAACTTGTTTATGGGTTGAAAATTGATTGGTTGATTTAAAAGAAATTGTTGAAGTGTTTTTGTAAAAGAAAATGATACGCTTGAAAGCGTGGCCACCTCCAGTTACAGGGGAAACTCTGGCGAAATTTTTCTAGGATCTAACACTTAGAATTTTACAAGTGTTAGAGTTATTTTTGAAATGTTTACAAAATATATCTCGCCATGACTTATTTACAAATATTCGGAGGTAGGGTTTTCACAAAACTAAACGTGATAAATATATGTTCGGTAAATATATTTCGTCACCACACTGTTTATGATTATTTTGTGAAAATGTATAAATATTATTTTAGAGTAAAAATAATATTTACTAACTTTGTCGAACTCAAAATAATACCAACGCTTATACGACAAACATATAAGTTACAACGGTAAGTACTATTACCACTTAAACGCCAAAACGTAACTTACGCACTATGCGAGAATATTCATAAACGCATATGTTGTCAACGTATTATTTTGGAAAGTATTATGTAAAGAGAAAATATATTATTTTTGAGAAAAATAATTATATTTTGGAAAGAGAAATAAAAATATATTAAGTGGGACTTAATGAGATAGTATAAATACACATGTATTTAAATCCCCCATCCTTGGGAAGGAAAGTAAAATACCAAGTATGTACACGAAACGGTTGTCTAACCGTCTCCTAAAAATGTAAGTTATAAAGCTAAGGCACGGCCATCCGTCTAATAGAATTAGCACCTGTAGGTCGTTGCACAGCTTCGGATATTCGGATTACTTGGTAGAGATACGCATTCACTGTGAGTTCATGTCCCCCTTTTCTCTAACTGTTTTCAGTTTACTTAACTGCGGGGGTGAAATACATGTTACTATGATTTACGAGTACTTTACAACGGTATGTTTAACGTAAGGAGGTGTTATACGATCATGTGAGTGGATAGGAACAACATGGGGCCATTAGTCCTCATGGAGGGACCGAGGGACAGGAGCGGTAGATCTATTTGGGTGTAGCGAGCCCAGCCCCCGGCCAAACTAGAAACGGACCGTGGGGTGACTTTGTCCACATACTTTGCCGTGGCGAAATCTGCTAGGTTTGAGTCTCCCTATTTGCACTTCACATATGTCAGTGGCCTTGCAAACCATTGATGATCACAAGTCCTCTTACACTGCTACATACCACAACTAATTTTATACTCACAAATGTTTTACATACTCACCTACACGTGAACTCGCTCAACATTATTGTTGATTTTTCAACTCACATGTATTTCAGGAAATTAAACGGATCTGGCACGGTATGGAACGTTTTCCGCTGCACTGGTCATGAAGTCATCAGGGTTTAGGGTTGTGTCTCTTACCTGGACAAGACACAATCCCTAAATCACGTTTATGTTTTGTTATAAGTTGTAATGTTACTGAACAAGGTTATGGTTGCATGTTAAAAACAATGGTATTGTATGATGTTTTCAAAAACTTAATGGATGACTTGCATGGTTTTTAAATTCATATAGCTTTGTTATGATTAAGCTATGGTATTAAGAAGTCACACAAATTAACCACGCTTCCGCAAAGCCAGGGTGTGACAGCTTGGTATCAGAGCTCTGATCATAGCGAACTAGGATTCCTTCTCGAGTCTAGACTATGATCACTAGGGCTCTCACGAAAACATTTTTACTGCATACCACTTAAGTCCAGATCCAAAACGTTTTTACAAACAAATGTTGAGCACATTTCATTTATTCATTATTAGGCTCAGTCCTGAAGACTGGGGCTCGGTCTTGGAGGCTGAGGCTCGATCTTAGAGATCGAGGTAGATGTTTGTTGTTTTTAGGCTCAGTTTTGGAGGCTGAGGCTCGGTCTTGGAGGCCGAGGCTCGATCTAAGAGGTCGAGGTGGATGATAGAGCAGTCTTAGAGACTGGGAGGAATTTGGCTAGTGGGACTAGGAATGTCAGTCTAGGAGACTGGGAGGCTAGTGGGACTAGGAGAATTATTTGATTGATTATTGTTGACTTACATGTTTATATGAATATATGATTGATTATTATACGTATATGTGTTTGTGTTACAAACGTCATGCTTTCACCATGTACTAGAAGGATGGACACTACGAATCCCATGGCCATAGTATCAGACGACATAGTTGCAGCGGAGCACGAGGTGTACATTTCCGATACTACCGGCATAGACGATGACGACTTTCAGCCCCTTTTGCGCTGCCTGATGTCGTAGCAGAGCCTACTGATGGCCATCTTGTTGGGAATTTGCCACTCGTGGTGATCCCTGTCCCTGTACCCCTTGCCGCTTATCCTATTGTTGATATGCCCCCCGACGTGGCCTCTGACGACGATAACGATCTACTAGAAAGAGGACCCATTTGAGGGCGAGGCCCTATTGCTGCTGGTATTAACCTACTGCTTGCAGACGCTCCTGCAGGGGAAACTTATGCCCATTCCCCTGTCCCAGACTCATTTGAATTTCTGACATCCGCATTTTCGCATATATAGGGAGTGCAGCACCATTCACTCGACGCCGACCCTGATACGGCATCATCAGCTGCACCGGTTCCCGCACACAACTTGAGTTTGATCACAGTATTGAGGGTGATCTTGTTCTTCCACCTGGTGTTGATCCAGACCATGACCTTGAGTTCATACACTTAGACCAGCCCTTGGAGGATCCTGTAACCCCCTGAGATGGTTAATCCAGCTGATTTTGAGATGGAGTTTGTTGATCCAGAGCCAGCCGTGGCCCTGAGCCAGGCATTGCTCTTGACCCCGCATTAGAGCATGACCTTGTTCATGCCAATGCACCTGCTGTCGCTCCTTGGTTGATCATCTGCTTGGACGAGAGAAAATGTGGGGTAACTGTGCAAGACAATTTATTATTACGGGGGCCCACGTAATAACGACTTGTAGTGCACAGAAATCCTGGTGGACTCTGCGGGCCAAGCTAATGAAAACCAATGTAGCAGGAAATAACTCGAACACGAATGACCAAGGCGATGAAGCCTCGACTTCATTCTATTTCAAGCAACAAGCCAAATTGGCAAGCCTATGTGAGGGCTCAGAAAATTTATTTTCCCCACCCATACATTGAGTATATTTATGTGTAAAATTGGGTGAGTACATGATGGCTTACGGTGCTATGTATCTCATAAGACAATTGGAAAGTTGTCTAACCCACTTCATGCCATTCCGGCAGAAGAGAATGCCACCCAGGCGTGACACAAACACCAGTAGGTTGCCAAGGATAGGAGCCGAGCTGCAAAAACGCAACTCACATGCAATTGCACGACATGAAGCTCTCCGCTTTTAGCACAGCAATGGCACTATTGGAAATAATCCCTAGCTGACCGCACCTATAAGCAGTTCCCAAACTGCAAGTCTTTGAACTTCGACGGAACAGAAAGCGCCATTGCATTCGTTCGTTGGCCTGAAAAGATTGACTCCATTCTACGAAAGACTAACTGATCGCCCCAAACAGAGTGATACCTTTACCTTGGGGTCATTTCTAGATGGCACACTCTCATGGTGGGACCATCAGGATCAGGCCCTTAGCACGGAATGCTGCTTATGCACTGAGCTAGGACGAGCTCAAGGAAATGATTAAGAAGAAATGTTGTTCTAGGACTGGAATTCAGAAGCTTAAGGTGGAGTTCTGGAATTTGAAAATGGAGAGACCAGAGATTCCTTAACATGTCCAGCAATCGCACGACTTGCCTAGGGTCGTCCCCTACTAAGTCACTATTGTTGTATGATACAGTTATGTACATATAAGCTTTACATTGTGGTCTCGATTTATGGTAATGCAATCGTAGTATTCTCATCACTTGTGATGTTTGATCTATGGTTTATGTTCTATGACATGAGATGTTATGTGGCTGATTTATTGATAGCATGAGATGTTATGTGCTGATATTGTTGAATACATACGTACATTTTACCTGCTACGACCTAACCTATGTGAAACATCTTTTAGAAGATGCCACCAAGACGCGAAATGCGCATACCCACCAACGAGGCGGAACCTCAGGAAATCATTGCTGCAGTCATCGCACAATACGAGGCCCATCACTCCGAGCGCAACGGAGGTACCTCGGAAAATAACGGTTGTCCCTACTGGCACTTCCTCAACTACAAGCCTCCGAAGTTCGACGGCACTGGAGGTGCCATAGCTTTTGTGAAATGGATTGAGAGTATGGATTCCATCTTTCGAATGAGTGGTTGTACGCCAGAACAACAAGTCCCATACGTTACTGAGTTGTTTCAAGATGGAGCTCGATTATGGTGGAATCTTCAGGTTCGAATAATGGGCCTAACTACAGCATACGCGTTAACTTGGGATGAGTTGAAAGGAATAATGCGTAAGAAGTATTGCTCCCAAGAGGAAACCCAGAAGTTAGAAGGGGAATTCCAGAGCCTGGTAATGGAAGGTCCAAAAATGTTGGGATACATGCAAGGACTTCATGACTTGGCACGAGTTATTCCTCACTTGGCGGAACCAGAAATGAGGAAATTGGGACAGTTCATTTGGGAACTGGCACCACAAGTCATGAGCTTAATGGCAGCATCTACGCCACCAACAACTATTGCTGCAAGCAAGATGGGTTTGGCACTCGTTACGGAAGCCATTAGACTAGAAAAACTTGCAAACCCTGATAGGGAGACTCAGGTAGAGTCATCTGGAAAGAACAAAAGGAAGCTTACCGAAGATACCCGAACAAATAATGATGAACAAAGATCTATTCGAGGTTGTTTTGACTGCGGAGACAAAGGGCATTTCAAGAAAGATTGCCCTAACAACAGACAGGCCAATGATAAGATTTGCTTAAAAACTAAAGCAAGACGTGCTGGGTGCAAGTATCACCATGAATGTGGATGTCGGAAGCCTAGGTGCGGGAGGAAAAGGCATAACAAGGATGGTTGCGGGATGAAGAGTCCCAAACAAGGAGAAAACCGTAACAATGCTCAAGGTGGAAGCAGGAAAGGAAATGGCCGAGTGCTAGGATGCTTCCATTGTGGGGACATTGGACATCTTAAGAGAGAATGCCCGGAATTGAAACAAGGCCGTGAGAGAACACCCAGCATCGGAGTTTGTGAAGCATGCCAGGATCCATGCATGATTACTGGTACGTTCTTTAACAACCAAAACTTTCGCATCTATCTTGTGTGAAACTGGTGCCGATTATAGCTTCGTATCATTAGAATTTAAGAATATGCTTGGTTTAACTGCTAGTAAATTAGATACTCAATTGAATTGGCGAATGGGAAGTTAGTAGAAACTAACGAGGCGACTCGAGGTTGCGTAATCGAGTTGGGAGAGCGTGAGTTTGCTCTCGATCTACTACCAGTCCAGTTGGAAAGCTTCGACGTAGTAGTAGGGATGGATTGGTTATCGAGAACAAAGCAGAGATAGTTGTCACGAGAAGATAATTCGTATCCCGACCGATGATGGTGAGACCATTGTTGTTCATGGGGAGAAGCGTGAGACGCCGTTAAGGATGATTAGCTGCCTGAAAGCAAGGAAGTGTCTGCAGAAAGGATGTGTTGCTTTTCTGGCACACATTATGGAAAAAAAAAAGAAAAGGCTGTTGGGCTGAAGATCGAAGACATCCCTGTCGTGAGGGAATACCCAGAAGTCTTTCCAGAAGACTTGCCTGGCTTGCCACCTCAAAGGCAAGTAGAGTTCCACATTGACTTAGTTCCAGGCGCCGCGCCTGTGGCTAAGGCACCCTACAGACTTGCTCCGTCTGAGATGCAGGAACTGTCGACACAACTTCAAGAGTTGTTAGACAAGGGTTTTATCCGACCAAGCTTCTCGCCTTGGGGAGCTCCAGTTTTGTTTGTGAAGAAGAAGGACGGTAGTTTCCGTATGTGTATCGACTACAGAGAGTTGAACAAGCTGACGATCAAGAATAGGAATCCCCTGCCAAGAATCGATGATCTGTTCGACCAGCTTCAAGGTTCAAGCTTCTATTCAAAGATCGATCTTCGATCTGGATACCATCAGCTACGGATACAGGAGGAGAGTATCCCGAAGACAGCCTTCAGAACTCGATATGGACACTACGAGTTTCTCGTTATGCCGTTTGGTTTGACAAACGCACCTGCAGTGTTCATGGATTTGATGAACCGAGTTTGTAAGCCGTACTTGGATAAGTTCGTGATTGTATTCATTGATGACATCCTGATTTATTCGAAGACGAAGGCTGAGCACGAGCAGCATCTTAGAGCTATTCTGGAGCTGCTGAAGAAGGAACAATTGTACGCCAAGTTCTCTAAGTGTGAGTTTTGGCTAAGGAAAGTGCAATTCCTTGGACACGTGGTGAATGGAAATGGAATCCACATGGATCCAACCAAGATCGAGGCGATCAAAGATTGGGAAACGCCAAAGATGCCAACCGAGATTCGGCAATTCTTGGGTTTGGCTGGCTATTATCGAAGGTTCATCGAGAACTTTTCAAAGATCGCTCAACCGTTGAGACTCCTCACGCAGAAGGATAAGAAGTTTGATTGGGGAATCAAACAGGATGAAGCATTTCAGATACTGAAGGATAAGCTTTGTAACGCGCCGATCTTAGCTCTACCGGAAGGTACCGACGATTTTGTGGTATACTGTGACGCATCGCGTCAAGGATTGGGTTGTGTGTTGATGCAACGCCTAAAGGTGATCGCCTACGCATCACGCCAACTGAAGGTGCATGAAAAGAACTATACCACTCATGATTTGGAGCTAGGCGCAGTGGTCTTTGCTTTGAAGATCTGGAGACACTACCTTTACGGTACGAAGTGTACAATCTTTACAGATCACAAGAGCCTCCAGCATATATTCAACCAGAAGGAGTTGAATAGGAGGCAAAGGCGATGGGTCGAGTTGTTGAACGATTACGACTGCAAGATCAAGTATCATCAAGGGAAGGCGAATGTGGTCGCTGATGCCCTAAGGAGTAAAGAGAGAATCAAGCCCATAAGGGTTAGGGCTATGGAGATGATAATTCAAACCGACCTTTCCTCACGCGTTCGTGCAGCACAGAAGGAAGCTCTCTAGGAGGGAAACCTTGAGGAAGAATATCTCCGTGGGATGGAGAAGATTTTGGTGCCAAACAGGGAAGGAACGTTATGTTTTGGGAAAAGGATTTGGGTTCCTCTGTTTGGTGGTTTAAGAGAGGTTATCTTTGAAGAAGCTCACAAGTCACGGTACTCTATCCACCCTGGAGCGGATAAGATGTACCAGGATCTTAAGGATTATTACTGGTGGCCTAGGATGAAAGGCGATGTTGCTATTTACGTGAGCAAATGTTTAACTTGCGCCAAAGTTAAGGCGGAATACCAGAAGCCTTCGGGACTTCTGCAACAACCAAAAATTCCCCAATGGAAGTGGGAAGAAATCTCCATGGATTTTATTACGAAGTTGCCAAGAACGCCAAAAGGCCATGACACTATCTGGGTGATAGTGGATTGATTGACGAAGTCAGCACACTTCTTACCTATCCGCGAGAAGGATCATACAAGCAAATTGGCTGAAATCTACATGAGAGAGATTGTTACACGCCATGGAGTACCTCTCTCGATTATTTCTGATAGAGATGGGAGGTTCGTATCGAGGATATGGCAATCCTTCCAGGAAGCTTTTGGCTCAAAGCTGAATATGAGCACAGCTTTTCACCCGCAGACCGACGGTCAAAGTGAGCGGACGATTCAGACGTTGGAGGACATGCTGAGAGCATGTGTGATGGATTTAGGCGGTAGCTGGGATAAGCATTTACCCCTGGTTGAATTTTCATACAACAACAGCTACCACACCAGTATTGGTGCCGCGCCATTCGAAGCTTTATACGGACGCAAGTGCAGGTCGCTGCTCTGTTGGTCTGACGCAGGTAATAGACAATTGGTAGGTCCCGATGTAGTTCAGGAAACTACAGATAAGATCGCGCAAATCCGAGATCGCATTAGTGCGGCTCGTGACCGTCAGAAGACCTACGCAGATCTGAAAAGGAAACCTCAGGAGTTTGAGGTTGGGGATATGGTTTTATTGAAGGTATCACCCTGGAAGGGTGTGGCACGCTTTGGGAAGCGTGGGAAGTTGAATCCGCGCTACATTGGTCCTTTCAAGGTTTTGGAAAGAATTGGGACTGTAGCATACAAGTTGGATCTACCTGCCGAACTGAATAACGTTCACGATACATTTCATGTATCCAACCTGAAGAGAAGTCCAACTCAAGTTAACATTGCCATTCCTACCGACGAAATTCATATTGATGACACGCTCCACTTCGTTGAAGAACCTGTCGAGGTCACGGATTGGAAAGTGAACAAGACCCGCCGGAGCAGTGTCAGGCTCGTCAAAGTTCGCTGGAATGCTAGACATGGTCCTGAGTTCACCTGGGAGCGTGAAGACCGAATGAAAGAGAAATACCCCCACTTATTTCCTGAGAACCCTGCTTCTACAAGCAGAATTTAAAATTTCGGGACGAAATTTATTTAACGGGGGGAGAATGTGACAACCCTCACAAAACCAGGTATCCGTACGACTTAATTAACTATTAATTGTTGCCTAATTACTGTGCTTAACTGAGATTTCTGATAAACTGCTAATTGATTGTTGATACTTGTACATATCTGCATCATACTTTGATTTTCCGTCACTACATTATTTACTTACTGAACTCTAGTGACAAACATGATGCACAAAAGCACAGTAGCATTTGAACGGATAACCTATTGAACATGCTGATATAGCCAGCATCAGGCAAACACTGCCTCTAAAGGCCTGTATGAGCCAGAAATATTTTACTACACCCATAGTGTGTGTAGGGATACAAGGGTTGTATAATTGCGTCTCTAGGAATAAGATACAGAGATTGGATGTGCCTAAAACGTACTCTAAGCACGAAACACAGCACTTTTATTTACATACTAGCTTCTAGCTAACTAATAAAGTGCCAAAACATGAGGAAATATTCCTGACACTTTGCAGAATAAATTGTGTCGCTAAAAATATTATTTACAACGCTTAAAGGATTACTTAAGCACTTTAACGGATTACTATCCAACCAAACAACCGGACTATACCCGGAACATAAAAATATTGCCAGAAATATTATTGGTATTTTTCTGAGCCAGTTAGGGTCCCTGATTACCCTAACACCCGCCTTATAACGCGTTAAACAACTAACGGAGTTAACACTTAAAGTTAACCCACTTAACTAAACTGAACTCTAACTGAACAATCGAGATCGAACTGGATGGCATTTCTCTCTAATGGAATCGGTCACTATGATGTGACATAAAGAGTACAACTTTTTATTATTTAATTAGATTACGTGGATATCTAGACGACCTAGCGACCGATGGACGATAATCTTGATTTTTCCTATAAATACTACACACACTCACACACACAAGAACACATACATTTCACCATCTCTCTCTCTCTCCCTCTTGCTTCCTCTCGGCCGAGAATCCCCACCCACACACACCCATTATCGGCTTTCGATCTCTCCATTCCAAGCATATACTAGTGTCGGGGATCACGTACGAGGAAGCTTGAAGCAAACGGAAGTTGAAGGACCTCGCTCATTTGCTTTTATCCACGCCATTTTCGCCAAAGATCTTCCCTAGCCCCGAGCTAGAGGTATAATGTTTAAAACTTGTTCTTGAACGTATCTAAAGTGGTTAAAAGGATTTTTAACGGTTAAAAGTCGGTAACCCATCTTTTGAATCTAAAAAGTCTACAAAAACTCGAATATTGTTGGTTAAAAGCATATAACGCGTGTAAAAGTCGTAGTATTCAAGTATGTTGGTTATTGAGGCCCGATCTACGATGTGGTGGCTCTCATCATCGTTTAACCCGACTTTGTTAAGATCATGTATCTTAACATAAGCTTCTTTCTAACGGTACAAGGGTTAAAAGGTGAAACTCCACCACACGGGAAACATGAACTTGTGTAAAAGTATTTTGACATGTAAAATAGTGTTTAAAACGAGCCGATCTACGTATGAACAAGTGGTATATTCGTAGAACCAAGTGTCAAGAAAATCATGTTTTATAGAAGCTGGATAATATACTAATAAATATGATTTTTACAAACTACAAGTGTATAAATACTTGTGAAACGAAAGATCCGACAAAATAACAATTTTTATAAAAATTGTCGGGAAGTTGTAAAGAGTGATTTGTTCCAAAAACGGGGTTTTTGCAAGACTAAACTATTTTACACATAGATCCACTAAAAATAACGAGATCTACACAATAGTTTTAGAAAAATTACAAGTTCATGTAATAATGCGATTTTACATACTAGTCTACAAGTTTGTAGTGTTGAAACTTGTTTATGGGTTGAAAATTGATTGGTTGATTTAAAAGAAATTGTTGAAGTGTTTTTGTAAAAGAAAATGATACGCTTGAAAGCGTGGCCACCTCCAGTTACAGGGGAAACTCTGGCGAAATTTTTCTAGGATCTAACACTTAGAATTTTACAAGTGTTAGAGTTATTTTTGAAATGTTTACAAAATATATCTCGCCATGACTTATTTACAAATATTCGGAGGTAGGGTTTTCACAAAACTAAACGTGATAAATATATGTTCGGTAAATATATTTCGTCACCACACTGTTTATGATTATTTTGTGAAAATGTATAAATATTATTTTAGAGTAAAAATAATATTTACTAACTTTGTCGAACTCAAAATAATACCAACGCTTATACGACAAACATATAAGTTACAACGGTAAGTACTATTACCACTTAAACGCCAAAACGTAACTTACGCACTATGCGAGAATATTCATAAACGCATATGTTGTCAACGTATTATTTTGGAAAGTATTATGTAAAGAGAAAATATATTATTTTTGAGAAAAATAATTATATTTTGGAAAGAGAAATAAAAATATATTAAGTGGGACTTAATGAGATAGTATAAATACACATGTATTTAAATCCCCCATCCTTGGGAAGGAAAGTAAAATACCAAGTATGTACACGAAACGGTTGTCTAACCGTCTCCTAAAAATGTAAGTTATAAAGCTAAGGCACGGCCATCCGTCTAATAGAATTAGCACCTGTAGGTCGTTGCACAGCTTCGGATATTCGGATTACTTGGTAGAGATACGCATTCACTGTGAGTTCATGTCCCCCTTTTCTCTAACTGTTTTCAGTTTACTTAACTGCGGGGGTGAAATACATGTTACTATGATTTACGAGTACTTTACAACGGTATGTTTAACGTAAGGAGGTGTTATACGATCATGTGAGTGGATAGGAACAACATGGGGCCATTAGTCCTCATGGAGGGACCGAGGGACAGGAGCGGTAGATCTATCTGGGTGTAGCGAGCCCAGCCCCCGGCCAAACTAGAAACGGACCGTGGGGTGACTTTGTCCACATACTTTGCCGTGGCGAAATCTGCTAGGTTTGAGTCTCCCTATTTGCACTTCACATATGTCAGTGGCCTTGCAAACCATTGATGATCACAAGTCCTCTTACACTGCTACATACCACAACTAATTTTATACTCACAAATGTTTTACATACTCACCTACACGTGAACTCGCTCAACATTATTGTTGATTTTTCAACTCACATGTATTTCAGGAAATTAAACAAATCTGGCACGGTATGGAACGTTTTCCGCTGCACTGGTCATGAAGTCATCAGGGTTTAGGGTTGTGTCTCTTACCTGGACAAGACACAATCCCTAAATCACGTTTATGTTTTGTTATAAGTTGTAATGTTACTGAACAAGGTTATGGTTGCATGTTAAAAACAATGGTATTGTATGATGTTTTCAAAAACTTAATGGATGACTTGCATGGTTTTTAAATTCATATAGCTTTGTTATGATTAAGCTATGGTATTAAGAAGTCACACAAATTAACCACGCTTCCGCAAAGCCAGGGTGTGACAGTTCGTATCTGTGCAGGAAGACTGGACTGAATAGTGAGCTGCAAAGCTCGTACACGCCTAGGTAAAGTGTCTTTCCGACTGAGGGCATCAGCCACAACATTGGCCTTGCCTGGATGGTACTTGATGGCGCATTCGTAATCGTTCAGAAGTTCGACCCATCGTCGTTGACGCGTGTTCAAATCCTTTTGCTTAAGGATATGCTCGAGACTCCTGTGATCGGTGTAAATCGTGCACCTGGTACCGTACAGTTAGTGTCGCCATATCTTAAGCGCGAAAACAACAGCTCCCAGCTCTAAATCGTGCGTCGTGTAGTTCCGTTCGTGAACCTTGAGTTGACGAGAAGCGTAGGCAATAACTTTATCCCGTTGCATCAATACACAACCAAGCCCCTGTATCGATGCGTCACAATAAACCACAAAATCATCCGTGCCCTCTGGCAGTGAGAGAATAGGTGCGCTGCAAAGCCTATCCTTTAGGTACTGAAAAGCGGTTTCCTGGGGACCTCCTCAACGGTAGGTGATACCCTTCTGTGTCAGTAGTGTAAGCGGCTGCGCGATGTTGGAGAAGTCTTTGATAAACCGTCTGTAGTAACCCGCCAAACCCAAGAATTGGCGTATTTCCATTGGTGTACGCGGTGCAGGCCAGTTCCTGATCGAATCTACCTTGGATGGATCGACATGAATCCCATCCCTGTTCACCACATGGCCTAAGAAGTGGACTTCATGAAGCCAGAAGTCGCATTTAGAAAACTTAGCGTACAATTGCTCCTTTCGAAGAAGCTCCAAAATCAATCGTAAGTTCATATATTCGAAGCGTTAAACATAGTATTCATGATCTGTGCTCCACAACGACCCGCTCCTCCTAGTGCAAGCTCCAAAAGTACCTAAGGTCCTGCAAGGCATGCAGCAGAGAGTCAACAACTAGTTGAGTGAGTTCACAGTTAATAGTTCAGTAATAGTGTAGAGTGAGTAGTAATATGTTTGTTCGTTATGTCACGTATCGTATTAGCTTCCATCGCGGCCTCCCAGGCAGGTATGCGAAGATTAGGGGATGTTTTCCCAAGTATTCTAGACTAGGTTTATTTGTATCGCGGCCTACCAGGCAGGTGTGCGAAGATTAATAAATTTCAGTTCGCGGCCTTTCTAAGGCAGGTGTGCGAAGACAGTCATAATATCGCGGCCAACCCTTGGCAGGTGTGCGAAGATCAGTTCAATAAGTGTTACTAGTCTAGTCGTATTCTTATCGTCAGGTTCTATCAGCTGAGTATGTACAATAGTTCATCAAATCCCATTCCCACCCGGGAACCCCATGCCTTGGCTGTGTGAACTCACCTTGGGTTTGCTCGGTATGCTAAGTAAGTGCTCAAAGTAAATCAATCACGTCCTAAAGTATACACGTATACACAATCAGTTTATGTTCATGTTGTTCACGTGTAATCACAATCAATAATCACCAAGTAGCATGTTGGACGTAATCATAATCATACAAGTATTGTATAACACCTAACAGCAGTTAATTATATCCGTTAACTTTAACAGAAATAAACTAAGTTATTTAAGCAGATTAACCCTTGACGAAACACACTTGTTTCGTCGTAACCCTTGGCGAAACACAAATTCTAATTCGTCGATGATCCTTGGCGAAACACAAATTCTGTTTCGCCGATTACTCTTGGCGAAACACAAATTCTGTTTCGTCAAGAATTCCATTTCGTCAAACATTCTGATTCGTCAAGCCGTCAGTTACGTCAATCATGTCAGTTACAGAAATCAACATAGAAACCCTAATTGCCGTCATGGACATACGAAGATCATACAGTCATCAGCAAATCATACAACCAATAATTGAACATCATACTAGTGAACTGTACCCTATGCATAACAGTTACCGAACCGACATGTAATCTACGATATCATTTGGCATTCATACGATCAATACTGGTTTAGATCCGTTGGTTCAAAGAACCATCATATGGGTACATTCTAATCAGTTTAATCGGGTGCAAATGGGTGACAATATGTAAGACTCAAGGAACCCTAATCAACACCATGTTTCACATAAATCCATGTAACCGATCAATCACGCATAACGAAAACAAGATCCTTATATTCATATATTCACAGTCGTTTCATAATTCAAGTATACACATACAAAGACCGAACAATCAAGAAATCATGAAACCGATTAAACACACACGAAACTAACCGAGATATTAGTAAGGATGGTTTGATCGTTCAAGAGAGCTTGGGGGTACACAGAGCTGCCGTCACACACAGGAGAGTTCTAGGGTTTTCTTATTTTGCCAAACGTATCAAAAATAAGTCTGGGCGTGTGTATATACGCGTTTTACCGTACCGGGCCGAACTGGGCCTTGGCGAAACTGATGGGCCGGCGAAACAGGCTTTGTTTCTTCGAGATTGGGTTGACGGATCTAACTCTATTTCGTCGAGATGGTGTTGGCGAAACACACTTGTGTTTCGTCGAGTCATTATTGGCGAATCACAACTCTGATTCGTCGAGCTGGTTTGATGGTGAATAAGTCTAAGTGTTTTATATCAACCGTGCTATATATATACAACAACAATAAATCACATAAGTGCACAATCGTATCACGTTTCATTAAAACATAACATGTATGGTTGCAATTCAACAAGTCAACTACTAAACAGTCAAAGTCAACATGCATTAAATGCGATAGTGTAAGTCGAAAAGTCGAGTTGTCACAGTGACAATGTATGATCTGATTGTTCATTAGATAATATGATGTAAATGATTTTGGGTCACTCTTATGAACATGGTACACATGCTGGGCCTTTTAATTGGACCGAACATTCTAAGAGTTTACATATATATTGTTTGAGTTAATAATGGGTTGAATTAATTATAGAATTGTTTAAGTTGTGATGTCCGACTTTTATAGGCTATAAGGGGTCCGACTTTGTTAATATGAAACCAGGGAGTCCGAGTTTTTAATGTAGTGGCCCTTGTCCGACTTCGTGATAATGATGCCTTGTCCGATTTTTGTTTAACACAAGCATGGTCCGAACTTTGTATAACTAGTGCGCATGTCCGACTTTAAAACCCATCCGCCCTGTCTGAACTTCATAACCCATGCGCAGTCCGAATTTTTATGTGTGAATAGGTAGATAAGTGCCTGAGTTATTTCAAACACCAATGTTAAAGCCTACTGTATGTTTCTGGGTATTACTGCATGTCACTGTATGCTGCTGTATATGTCTTGTATATGATTGAATGATGCCGTAAGTTACTGGATGATGCTGTATGTATGAACTATCTACGTCATATCATTCTGTACAAAACTATCACACGAATCACAACTGTTTAGACATCAAGGACTTGTAAACCCTGATTGAATGTAAACACTTATCTCGAATTTGTGTGCAATGTACACTAGGTCGTGTGTAACGGACTTAATCAATAATTAACACTAGAAGCAATATCATACCGAGCAAACCAAGGTGAGTTCACACAGCCAAGGAATAACTGTACGCCAAGTTTTCTAAATGTGACTTCTGGCTTCGTGAAGTCCACTTTCTAGGCCACGTAGTAAACAAGGATGGGATTCATGTTGATCCATCCAAGGTAGATTCGATCAGGAACTGGCCTGCACCGCGTACACCAACGGAAATACGCCAATTCTTGGGTTTGGCGGGTTACTACAGACGGTTTATCAAAGACTTCTCAAAGATCGCGCAGCCACTTACACTACTGACACAGAAGGGTGTCACTTACCGTTGGGGAGATTCTCAGGAAACTACTTTTCAGTACTTAAAGGATAGGCTTTGCAACGCACCTAATCTCTCATTGCCAGAGGGCACGGATGATTTCGTGGTCTATTGTGACGCATCGATACAGGGTTTGGGTTGTGTATTGATGCAACGGGATAAAGTTATTGCATACGCTTCTCGTCAACTCAAGGTTCATGAACGAAACTACACGACGCACGATTTAGAGCTGGGAGCTGTTGTTTTCGCGCTTAAGATATGGCGACACTACCTGTACGGTACCAAGTGCACAATTTACACCGATCACAGGAGTCTCGAGCATATCCTTAAGCAAAAGGATTTGAACATGCGTCAACGAAGATGGGTCGAACTTTTGAATGATTACGAATGCGCCATCAAGTACCATCCAGGCAAAGCCAATGTGTGGCTGACGCCCTCAGTCGGAAAGACTCTACACCTAAGCGCGTACGAGCATTGCAACTCACCATTCAGTCTAGTCTTCCAGCACAGATACGAGATGCTCAGATAGAAGCATTGAAACCGGAAAACGTAAGGGCTGAAGCCTTACGCGACTCAAGGCAACGATTAGAACAGAAGGAAGACGGTGCCTACTATGTAACAGGGCGTATTTGGGTCCCACTTTATGGCGACTTGCGTGAGCTAGTGATTGATGAAGCTCACAAATCGCGCTACTCGGTACATCCAGGGTCGGATAAAATGTACCACGACATCAGAACCACGTATTGGTGGCCTAGCATGAAGGCCCACATCGCTACCTATGTCAGCAAATGCTTGACCTGTGCACGAGTCAAGGCAGAATATCAGAAACCAGCAGGTTTACTTCAGCAACCAAAAATACCACAGTGGAAATGGGAGGAAATTTCCATGGATTTTGTTACAAGCCTACCTAGATCCCAGCGTGGGAACGATACTATTTGGGTGATCGTGGATCGACTCACCAAGTCTGCTCATTTCCTAGCAATCAAAGAAAAAGACAAGTTTTCCACACTAGCAGATTTATACTTGAAGGAAGTAGTCTCAAGGCACGGGGTGGCCACCTCTATCATTTCGGATCGCGATGCACAATTCAATCAGAACTATGGCAAGCAATGCACAAGGCTTTTGGCTCTCGGTTAGATATGAGCACAGCATATCACCCTCAGACGGATGGGCAGTCTGAGCGCACGATTCAAACACTAGAAGACATGCTTCGGGCATGTGTCATCGATTTTGGCAACGGCTGGGAAAAGCATCTCCCTTTGGTGGAGTTCTCATACAATAACAACAATCACACCAGCATACAAGCCGCTCCATTTGAGGCATTGTGCGGGCGTAAATGCCAGTCACCTCTCTGTTGGGCAGAGGTGGGGGATAGTCAGATCACGGGTCCAGAACTTATAGAGGACACCACGGAAAAGATTACACAAATACGACAACGCATGGCGGCAGCACGCGACCGTCAGAAAAGCTACGCGGATAAGCGTAGGAAGCCATTAGAATTTCAGGTCGGGGACCGGGTTTTACTTAAAGTCTCACCCTGGAAGGGTGTGGTTCGTTTTAGGAAACGGGGCGAACTCAATCCGCGGTATGTCGGACCGTTCGAAATCGCAGAAAGAATAGGCAAAGTGGCCTACAGACTAAACTTACCAGCAGAACTCGGTGCAGTTCACAATGTTTTTCACGTGTCGAATCTGAAGAAGTGCCTTTCAGATGAGACCCTCATAGTTCCTTTGAAGGAGCTCACTATCGACGAGCGGTTGCAGTTCGTCGAGGAACCTGTTGAAATCACGGACCATGATGTCAAGGTCCTCAAGAACACTAGAATACCTCTTGTACGAGTTCGTTGGAACTCCCGTCGTGGCCCAGAGTTCACCTGGGAACGAGAAGACCTAATGAAACTCAAGTATCCCCAGTTGTTCGAAAACCGTGTAACCACTACTGAGGCTGAAGCTACTACTACAGAATTTCGGGACGAAATTCCAAATCAACGGGGGGATGATGTGACACCCCAGGAAAACCAGTAAACGATACAACTTACCTAGCTTCCTCAGTAACCGCATGCTAAATTTCGGGACGAAATTTCTTTCAAGTTGGGGATAATGTGACAACTCGAGTTTCCAAGATTTCCATCTTTGCATTAATTGCGCGTTAATTGTTTAAGTTGTTTATTTATACGACTTGTTTGTTTCCCAACGGTACACGTTTGTAATATGTTGAATCGTATTGTGATTGATATGTTATATATGGTGTGTATTATGTGTCTATGCGTATACATATTTTGTAGTAATATCATGGTGGTATAATTAAAAACATGGAGCCTTGGCCGAATACCCTACCCCACGAAATCACCCTTAGCCGAAAACACTAGAGTGTTTTCGTCCAAATAATGTCCGACGAAAACAGGATGGGCTTCGGCCCAGTTACGGTTTCGTTATAAGTGTGAGATTGTTAGATTAGACTACTTTTAGAAAACCCTACATCTGTTGTGTGACGGCAAGCCGACTACCTTTCATTCCAATCGATTACTTTGAGGTAAACCCTTTTTACTATTGTTGATATTTAGCATGTGCAACCAACTAAATAAGCATCATATGGTCGGCCACTAGGTTCATACTTGCATGTAAACTTGTCAGTGACATGTGATGTTTCATTTGTGCAACTTGTAAATATCATACATGTGGAATTAGAGTGAATACAGTCAATTAATTTCTCTTGTTAATCGATGATCTCATGATTTTGTTTACTGATCGATGGGTTATGTGATGGGTCAATTATTGTTTCTTTTTAGGCAATTAATATGAGTAGTAGAAGGCTACAAAGTCTATTGTTGATGGCCGACAATATTAAACAAATAAACATAGGGGGGGGGGGGTGAATCATTTTGGCAGCACTTTCAATACATTAAAGCTGCATATGGATAAGTCTTGGAAGAAAAAAAGGGCGGCCATGTGTTGAGTCATGTGTCAAGCATTGACTTAATTATTATAGTATTGTTAGTGATTGTCACACCCCCAAAATCCACACGCGGAGTACCACCGCTTGGAGGCGTGACATGACCAGGATCAAGCCATCAATCATATTGAACATAGCATAATATAAATAAGATAGTTCGTAAAACCCAATTCAATACAATTGATGTTCTAAACCAAACATAGTATCAATAGCGGAAGCATAAGTATGTAAACCCAAAATAAATCATAAGTTCATATATTCGAAGCGTTAAACATAGTATTCATGACCTGTGCTCCACAACGACCCGCTCCTCCTAGTGCAAGCTCCAAAAGTACCTAAGGTCCTGCAAGGCATGCAGCAGAGAGTCAACAACTAGTTGAGCGAGTTCACAGTTAATAGTTCAGTAATAGTGTAGAGTGAGTAGTAATATGTTTGTTCGTTATGTCACGTATCGTATTAGCTTCCATCGCGGCCTCCCAGGCAGGTATTGGAAGATTAGGGGATGTTTTCCCAAGTATTCTAGACTAGGTTTATTTGTATCGCGGCCTACCAGGCAGGTGTGCGAAGATTAATAAATTTCAGTTCGCGGCCTTTCTAAGGCAGGTGTGCGAAGACAGTCATAATATCGCGGCCAACCCTTGGCAGGTGTGCGAAGATCAGTTCAATAAGTGTTACTAGTCTAGTCGTATTCTTATCGTCAGGTTCTATCAGCTGAGTATGTACAATAGTTCATCAAATCCCATTCCCACCCGGGAACCCCATGCCTTGGCTGTGTGAACTCACCTTGGGTTTGCTCGGTATGCTAAGTAAGTGCTCAAAGTAAATCAATCACGTCCTAAAGTATACACGTATACACAATCAGTTTATGTTCATGTTGTTCACGTGTAATCACAATCAATAATCACCAAGTAGCATGTTGGACGTAATCATAATCATACAAGTATTGTATAACACCTAACAACAGTTAATTATATCCGTTAACTTTAACAGAAATAAACTAAGTTATTTAAGCAGATTAACCCTTGACGAAACACACTTGTTTCGTCGTAACCCTTGGCGAAACACAAATTCTAATTCGTCGATGATCCTTGGCGAAACACAAATTCTGTTTCGCCGATTACTCTTGGCGAAACACAAATTCTGTTTCGTCAAGAATTCCATTTCGTCAAACATTCTGATTCGTCAAGCCGTCAGTTACGTCAATCATGTCAGTTACAGAAATCAACACAGAAACCCTAATTGCCGTCATGGACATACGAAGATCATACAGTCATCAGCAAATCATACAACCAATAATTGAACATCATACTAGTGAACTGTACCCTATGCATAACAGTTACCGAACCGACATGTAATCTACGATATCATTTGGCGTTCATACGATCAATACTGGTTTAGATACGTTGGTTCAAAGAACCATCATATGGGTACATTCTAATCAGTTTAATCAGGTGCAAATGGGTGACAATACGTAAGACTCAAGGAACCCTAATCAACACCATGTTTCACATAAATCCATGTAACCGATCAATCATGCATAACGAAAACAAGATCCTTATATTCATATATTCACAGTCGTTTCATAATTCAAGTATACACATACAAAGACCGAACAATCAAGAAATCATGAAACCGATTAAACACACACGAAACTAACCGAGATATTAGTAAGGATGGTTTGATCGTTCAAGAGAGCTTGGGGGTACACAGAGCTGCCGTCACACACAGGAGAGTTCTAGGGTTTTCTTGTTTTGCCAAACGTATAAAAAATAAGTCTGGGCGTGTGTATATACGCGTTTTACCGTACCGGGCCGAACTGGGCCTTGGCGAAACTGATGGGCCGGCGAAACAGGCTTTGTTTCGTCGAGATTGGGTTGACGGATCTAACTCTATTTCGTCGAGATGGTGTTGGCGAAACACACTTGTGTTTCGTCGAGTCATTATTGGCGAATCACAACTCTGATTCGTCGAGCTGGTTTGATGGTGAATAAGTCTAAGTGTTTTATATCAACCCGTGCTATATATATACAACAACAATAAATCACATAAGTGCACAATCGTATCACGTTTCATTAAAACATAACATGTATGGTTGCAATTCAACAACTCAACTACTAAACAGTCAAAGTCAACATGCATTAAATGCGATAGTGTAAGTCGAAAAGTCGAGTTGTCACATTATCCCCAACTTAAAAGAAATTTCGTCCCGAAATTTGGTACGTACCCACTGAGGAAGCTAGATCGGTTGCATCGTTCACTGGTTTTCCTGGGGTGTCACATCCTCCCCTCGTTGATCTGGAATTTCGTCCCGAAATTCCGTGGTAGTAGCTTCAGCCTTAGTAGTAGTTGTATTGGTTTCAAATAACTGGGGATACTTTTCTGTCATCTGGTCTTCGCGTTCCTAGGTGTACTCTGGGCCACGACGGGAGTTCCAACGAACTCGAACAAGAGGGATTCTCTTGTTTTTGAGGACCTTAACATCCCGGTCCGTGATTTCAACTGGCTCCTCGACGAACTACAACCGCTCATCGATAGTGAGTTCCTTAAAAGGAACTATGAGGGTTTCATCTGACAGACATTTCTTCAGATTCGACACGTGAAATACATTGTGAACAGCACCGAGTTCAGCTGGTAGGTTTAGCTTGTAGGCCACTTTGCCTATTTTCTCAATGATTTCGAACGGTCCGACGTACCACGGATTTAGTTTGCCCCGTTTACCAAAACGAACCACACCCTTCCAGGATGAGACTTTAAGTAAAACCCGGTCCCCGACCTGAAATTCCAATGGTTTCCTACGCTTATCCGCGTAACTTTTCTGACGGTCGCGTGCTGCCGCCATGCGTTGTCGTATTTGCGCAATCTTTTCAGTGGCGTCCACTACAATCTCTGGACCCGTGATCTGACTATCCCCCACCTCTGCCCAACAGAGAGGTGACCGACATTTACGCCCGTACAATGCCTCGAATGGAGCGGCTTGGATGCTGGTGTGATAACTGTTATTGTATGAGAACTCCACCAGAGGGAGATGTTTTTCCCAGTTGTTGCCGAAATCGAAACACATGCCCGAAGCATGTCTTCGAGAGTTTGGATTGTTCGCTCAGACTGCCCATCCGTCTGAGGATGATATGCCGTGCTCATGTCTAACCATGAGCCGAAAGATTTATGCATCGCTTGCCATAGCTCTGACGTGAATCGTGCATCCCGATCCGAAATGATGGAAGTGGGCACCCCGTGCCTCGAAACAACTTCTTTAAGATAAACGTCTGCGAGAGTGGAGAACTTATCCGTTTCCTTTATAGCCAGGAAGTGTGCAGACTTGGTGAGTCGATCCACGATCACCCATATGGTGTCATTCCCACGCTGGGATCTGGGTAGGCCTGTAACGAAATCCATGGAAATTTTTTCCCATTTCCATTGCGGTATCTTGGGTTGCTGCAGTAGACCCGCTGGTTTCTGATACTCCACTTTGACTTTTGCACATGTCAAACACTTGCCGACGTAAGTAGCGATGTGGGCCTTCATGCTAGGCCACCAATAAGTAGTTCTGATGTCATGGTATATTTTATCCGAACCTGGATGAACCGAGTAGCGAGACTTGTGTGCTTCATCCATCACGAGTTCTCGTAAACCGCCATAGAGTGGGACCCAAATACGCCCCGTTACATAGTAGGCACCGTCTTCCTTTTGTTCCATTCATTGCCTTGAGCCGCGTAAGGTTTCAGCTTTGACGTTGTCGGGTTTCAATGCTTCGATCTGAGCAGTTCGTATCTGTGCAGGAAGACTGGACTGAATAGTGAGCTGCAAAGCTCGTACACGCCTAGGTAAAGTGTCTTTCCGACTGAGGGCATCAGCCACAACATTGGCCTTGCCTGGATGGTACTTGATGGCGCATTCGTAATCGTTCAGAAGTTCGACCCATCGTCGTTGACGCGTGTTCAAATCCTTTTGCTTAAGGATATGCTCGAGACTCCTGTGATCGGTGTAAATCGTGCACCTGGTACCGTACAGGTAGTGTCGCCATATCTTAAGCGCGAAAACAACAGCTCCCAGCTCTAAATCGTGCGTCGTGTAGTTCCGTTCGTGAACCTTGAGTTGACGAGAAGCGTAGGCAATAACTTTATCCCGTTGCATCAATACACAACCAAGCCCCTGTATCGATGCGTCACAATAAACCACAAAATCATCCGTGCCCTCTGGCAGTGAGAGAATAGGTGCGCTGCAAAGCCTATCCTTTAGGTACTGAAAAGCGGTTTCCTGGGGACCTCCTCAACGGTAGGTGACACCCTTCTGTGTCAGTAGTGTAAGCGGCTGCGCGATGTTGGAGAAGTCTTTGATAAACCGTCTGTAGTAACCCGCCAAACCCAAGAATTGGCGTATTTCCGTTGGTGTACGCGGTGCAGGCCAGTTCCTGATCGAATCTACCTTGGATGGATCGACATGAATCCCATCCCTGTTCACCACATGGCCTAAGAAGTGGACTTCATGAAGCCAGAAGTCGCATTTAGAAAACTTAGCGTACAATTGCTCCTTTCGAAGAAGCTCCAAAATCAATCGTAAGTTCATATATTCGAAGCGTTAAACATAGTATTCATGATCTGTGCTCCACAACGACCCGCTCCTCCTAGTGCAAGCTCCAAAAGTACCTAAGGTCCTGCAAGGCATGCAGCAGAGAGTCAACAACTAGTTGAGTGAGTTCACAGTTAATAGTTCAGTAATAGTGTAGAGTGAGTAGTAATATGTTTGTTCGTTATGTCACGTATCGTATTAGCTTCCATCGCGGCCTCCCAGGCAGGTATGCGAAGATTAGGGGATGTTTTCCCAAGTATTCTAGACTAGGTTTATTTGTATCGCGGCCTACCAGGCAGGTGTGCGAAGATTAATAAATTTCAGTTCGCGGCCTTTCTAAGGCAGGTGTGCGAAGACAGTCATAATATCGCGGCCAACCCTTGGCAGGTGTGCGAAGATCAGTTCAATAAGTGTTACTAGTCTAGTCGTATTCTTATCGTCAGGTTCTATCAGCTGAGTATGTACAATAGTTCATCAAATCCCATTCCCACCCGGGAACCCCATGCCTTGGCTGTGTGAACTCACCTTGGGTTTGCTCGGTATGCTAAGTAAGTGCTCAAAGTAAATCAATCACGTCCTAAAGTATACACGTATACACAATCAGTTTATGTTCATGTTGTTCACGTGTAATCACAATCAATAATCACCAAGTAGCATGTTGGACGTAATCATAATCATACAAGTATTGTATAACACCTAACAGCAGTTAATTATATCCGTTAACTTTAACAGAAATAAACTAAGTTATTTAAGCAGATTAACCCTTGACGAAACACACTTGTTTCGTCGTAACCCTTGGCGAAACACAAATTCTAATTCGTCGATGATCCTTGGCGAAACACAAATTCTGTTTCGCCGATTACTCTTGGCGAAACACAAATTCTGTTTCGTCAAGAATTCCATTTCGTCAAACATTCTGATTCGTCAAGCCGTCAGTTACGTCAATCATGTCAGTTACAGAAATCAACATAGAAACCCTAATTGCCGTCATGGACATACGAAGATCATACAGTCATCAGCAAATCATACAACCAATAATTGAACATCATACTAGTGAACTGTACCCTATGCATAACAGTTACCGAACCGACATGTAATCTACGATATCATTTGGCGTTCATACGATCAATACTGGTTTAGATCCGTTGGTTCAAAGAACCATCATATGGGTACATTCTAATCAGTTTAATCGGGTGCAAATGGGTGACAATATGTAAGACTCAAGGAACCCTAATTAACACCATGTTTCACATAAATCCATGTAACCGATCAATCATGCATAACGAAAACAAGATCCTTATATTCATATATTCACAGTCGTTTCATAATTCAAGTATACACATACAAAGACCGAACAATCAAGAAATCATGAAACCGATTAAACACACACGAAACTAACCGAGATATTAGTAAGGATGGTTTGATCGTTCAAGAGAGCTTGGGGGTACACAGAGCTGCCGTCACACACAGGAGAGTTCTAGGGTTTTCTTATTTTGCCAAACGTATCAAAAATAAGTCTGGGCGTGTGTATATACGCGTTTTACCGTACCGGGCCGAACTGGGCCTTGGCGAAACTGATGGGCCGGCGAAACAGGCTTTGTTTCTTCGAGATTGGGTTGACGGATCTAACTCTATTTCGTCGAGATGGTGTTGGCGAAACACACTTGTGTTTCGTCGAGTCATTATTGGCGAATCACAACTCTGATTCGTCGAGCTGGTTTGATGGTGAATAAGTCTAAGTGTTTTATATCAACCGTGCTATATATATACAACAACAATAAATCACATAAGTGCACAATCGTATCACGTTTCATTAAAACATAACATGTATGGTTGCAATTCAACAAGTCAACTACTAAACAGTCAAAGTCAACATGCATTAAATGCGATAGTGTAAGTCGAAAAGTCGAGTTGTCACAGTGACAATGTATGATCTGATTGTTCATTAGATAGTATGATGTAAATGATTTTGGGTCACTCTTATGAACATGGTACACATGTTGGGCCTTTTAATTGGACCGAACATTCTAAGAGTTTACATATATATTGTTTGAGTTAATAATGGGTTGAATTAATTATAGAATTGTTTAAGTTGTGATGTCCGACTTTTATAGGCTATAAGGGGTCCGACTTTGTTAATATGAAACCAGGGAGTCCGAGTTTTTAATGTAGTGGCCCTTGTCCGACTTCGTGATAATGATGCATTGTCCGATTTTTGTTTAACACAAGCATGGTCCGAACTTTGTATAACTAGTGCGCATGTCCGACTTTAAAACCCATCCGCCCTGTCTGAACTTCATAACCCATGCGCAGTCCGAATTTTTATGTGTGAATAGGTAGATAAGTGCCTGAGTTATTTCAAACACCAATGTTAAAGCCTACTGTATGTTTCTGGGTATTACTGCATGTCACTGTATGCTGCTGTATATGTCTTGTATATGATTGAATGATGCCGTAAGTTACTGGATGATGCTGTATGTATGAACTATCTACGTCATATCATTCTGTACACAACTATCACACGAATCACAACTGTTTAGACATCAAGGACTTGTAAACCCTGATTGAATGTAAACACTTATCTCGAATTTGTGTGCAATGTACACTAGGTCGTGTGTAACGGACTTAATCAATAATTAACACTAGAAGCAATATCATACCGAGCAAACCAAGGTGAATTCACACAGCCAAGGCATGGGGTTCCCAGGGTGGGAATGGGTTTGGATTATTACTTGTACTTATCTAGCTTACGGAAACTAGTTATATGGTCCTCGGGTGAGGAGGGGTTATTGATATTATACGACTAGAGGGCCGCGATACAAACATACCTAGTCTAGAATACTTGGGAACTTTCCCCGATCTTCGCACACATGCCTAGAGGGCCGCAATACGAACTAATACGATACATGACTTAATGAACGAACACAGGGCTTACTATACTATTACGATTACTGAACTATTAACTGTGAACTCGCTCAACTAGTTGTTGACTCTCTGCTGCATGCCTTGCAGGACCTTAGGTACATATGGAGCTTGCACAAGGAGGAGCAGGTCGTTGTGGGCACGGATCGTGAATGTTTCGTTAAACACTTTATGACATTTCATACTTTATTATGTTGGGTTTTATTTATACGCTTCCGCTAATCAGTGATAACATACTTATATTTTGAACACCTTTCATATTGGTGGTTGAATGGCATTTACTTTTACTTATTAATTACATGTTCAATATGATTGGTGGCTTGATCCTGGTCATGTCACGCCTCCAAGCGGTGGTACTCCGCGTGTGGATTTTTGGGGGTGTGACAGATTGGTATCAGAGCCATTGGTTATAGATAACTTGGTTTTAATATGGGAAAAACGTTTTTATTAAAACCAGACTATAACCAGAACAGTGCTCTCAACGATCCACAACGACGCTTCGCTCCACGTGCAAGACTCAACATCCTAGGTAATAAGGTTTATGTTTATTACCTGCTTGTTAGAACTACATAGAACTTTGCTCGTAGTATGCTTAGATTACGTTGCCTACTATACGCCATTACATGAGAACACCTATGTGCTTACTCTCTTCTGTCATCGCACTACTCGCGAACCATTCTCACTTGTTTTACTTTTACTATGAAGATCATGTCTGGACGCGTTAACCTAACTCAAGCCCAGTTGGCGGCTTTGATCACTGAACATATAACTGCAGCACTCGCAGCTGCCCAGGCCGGAGGTACAACCTGCCATCACAACTCACTCTAGGATCCTTAGATCCTACTTTCGTAAACCGACACTCGTGCTTAATTTTGTTTACTCCTACGCACACGACAAGTCAACACGCTTAGCCACATGTATGCACATTCAAGAACGTTCGTGGACTGTCGTCCTACTACTTTCAGTGGCACGGAAGGAGCAGTTGGACTCCTCCATTGGTTTGAAAAGCTCGAATCGGTCTTCGAGATATGTGAATGCCCTGAGGCTCATAGGGTGAAGTACGCCACTGGTACTCTCGAAGGCACTGCGCTAACTTGGTGGAACGCGCAAGTTCAGATGCTGGGGCTGGCGGCTGCTAATGCCACCCCATGGAATGATTTTAAGGAACTGATCAAACGTGAATACTATAGTCGTGACGACATCCACAAGTTGGAAGTGGAGTTCTTTAACCTGAAGATGACGGGATCAGAGATAAAAGCGTGCACGAAACGATCCAACAAACTGGCAGTGTTATGTCCAACTATGGTGGATCCTCCAATCAAACGCATCGAGCTGTACCTCAAGGGTCTAGCATCAGGGATTCAGAGCCATGTTACATCGGCAAACCTCGACAATATCCAAGACATTCAGCGTATTGCTCATCGCCTCACGGATCAGGTGGTGGAACAGAACAAGCTGCCCAAATGCATCAGTGCTGCTGCTACTACTACTACTACTACTCCTACTACTATTCCCAGTGACAACAAGTAAAATGGGATGGAACCTCTACTATTCCCAGTGACAACAAGCGAAAATGGGATGGAACCTCTAGCAAGGGTTCAACTTCGGTTCAATCCCAGGCACAGCAACGAAAGACAGATAATTACCAGAGCCCCAGTCAGCAGTCTTCTGGTAGTCAAGGGCAGGGTGGATATCGAGGAAATCACCCAAAGTGCAACAGATGCAACAGACACCACAGTGGTCACATAGTTCAGGGTTGTAATCTTATCCTCGCTGGTCAAGCTTTCTCCATCGACCTTATTCCTATAGTTCTGGGTAGTTTCGACATCGTCGTTGGTATGGATTGGTTATCCCAACATCACGCAGAAATCTTATGCAAAGAGAAGATAGTTCGCATTCCTCGTTCTGGCAAGGAACCTCTCGAAGTTCAAGGCGACAAGAGTGGTGCTGTGGTTGGCATCATCTCCTTCATGAAGGCTCAAAAATGTTTACAAAAGGGGCACACCGCCATTCTAGCACTCATTACTGATGCATCAGCAAGGGAAAAGAAATTGGAGGATATTCCAGTTGTACGCGACTTTCCTCAAGTGTTTCCTGAAGATTTACCTGGCCTACCGCCTCATCGCCAAGTCGAATTCCAGATCGAGCTCGCTCCGGGAGCAGCACCCATAGCTCGAGCACCGTATCGTTTGGCTCCAACTGAACGGGAAGAACTGTCAAAGCAGCTACAAGAGCTCTTGGAAAAGGGCTTTATTCGTCCAAGCTCTTCGCCTTGGGGAGCTCCAGTGTTATTCGTGAAAAAGAAGGACGGTACCTTCCGGATGTGCATAGACTACCGAGGACTTAACAAGGTAACGGTGAAGAACCGTTATCCTCTTCCACATATTGATGATTTATTCGACCAGTTGCAGGGGTCGAGCTACCACTCCAAGATAGACTTGAGGTTAGGTTACCATCAGCTGAGAGTCCGGGATGAGGACGTCTCCAAAACCGCATTCAGAACTCGCTACAGTCACTACGAGTTTCTTGTTATGCCATTCGGGTTAACGAACGCGCCTGCCGTTTTTATGGATCTGATGAACAGGGTGTGCAATCCGTACTTAGACAAGTTTGTGATTGTCTTCATCGACGACATTCTGATATACTCCAAGAGTCAGGAGGAGCACGAGCAGCACTTACGATTGATTTTGGAACTCCTTCGAAAGGAATAACTGTACGCCAAGTTTTCTAAATGTGACTTCTGGCTTCGTGAAGTCCACTTTCTAGGCCACGTAGTAAACAAGGATGGGATTCATGTTGATCCATCCAAGGTAGATTCGATCAGGAACTGGCCTGCACCACGTACACCAACGGAAATACGCCAATTCTTGGGTTTGGCGGGTTACTACAGACGGTTTATCAAAGACTTCTCAAAGATCGCGCAGCCACTTACACTACTGACACAGAAGGGTGTCACTTACCGTTGGGGAGATTCTCAGGAAACTACTTTTCAGTACTTAAAGGATAGGCTTTGCAACGCACCTAATCTCTCATTGCCAGAGGGCACGGATGATTTTGTGGTCTATTGTGACGCATCGATACAGGGTTTGGGTTGTGTATTGATGCAACGGGATAAAGTTATTGCATACGCTTCTCGTCAACTCAAGGTTCATGAACGAAACTACACGACGCACGATTTAGAGCTGGGAGCTGTTGTTTTCGCGCTTAAGATATGGCGACACTACCTGTACGGTACCAAGTGCACAATTTACACCGATCACAGGAGTCTCGAGCATATCCTTAAGCAAAAGGATTTGAACATGCGTCAACGAAGATGGGTCGAACTTTTGAATGATTACGAATGCGCCATCAAGTACCATCCAGGCAAAGCCAATGTGTGGCTGACGCCCTCAGTCGAAAAGACTCTACACCTAAGCGCGTACGAGCATTGCAACTCACCATTCAGTCTAGTCTTCCAGCACAGATACGAGATGCTCAGATAGAAGCATTGAAACCGGAAAACGTAAGGGCTGAAGCCTTACGCGACTCAAGGCAACGATTAGAACAGAAGGAAGACGGTGCCTACTATGTAACAGGGCGTATTTGGGTCCCACTTTATGGCGACTTGCGTGAGCTAGTGATGGATGAAGCTCACAAATCGCGCTACTCGGTACATCCAGGGTCGGATAAAATGTACCACGACATCAGAACCACGTATTGGTGGCCTAGCATGAAGGCCCACATCGCTACCTATGTCAGCAAATGCTTGACCTGTGCACGAGTCAAGGCAGAATATCAGAAACCAGCAGGTTTACTTCAGCAACCAAAAATACCACAGTGGAAATGGGAGGAAATTTCCATGGATTTTGTTACAAGCCTACCTAGATCCCAGCGTGGGAACGATACTATTTGGGTGATCGTGGATCGACTCACCAAGTCTGCTCATTTCCTAGCAATCAAAGAAAAAGACAAGTTTTCCACACTAGCAGATTTATACTTGAAGGAAGTAGTCTCAAGGCACGGGGTGGCCACCTCTATCATTTCGGATCGCGATGCACAATTCAATCAGAACTATGGCAAGCAATGCACAAGGCTTTTGGCTCTCGGTTAGATATGAGAACAGCATATCACCCTCAGACGGATGGGCAGTCTGAGCGCACGATTCAAACACTAGAAGACATGCTTCGGGCATGTGTCATCGATTTTGGCAACGGCTGGGAAAAGCATCTCCCTTTGGTGGAGTTCTCATACAATAACAACAATCACACCAGCATACAAGCCGCTCCATTTGAGGCATTGTGCGGGCGTAAATGCCAGTCACCTCTCTGTTGGGCAGAGGTGGGGGATAGTCAGATCACGGGTCCAGAACTTATAGAGGACACCACGGAAAAGATTACACAAATACGACAACGCATGGCGGCAGCACGCGACCGTCAGAAAAGCTACGCGGATAAGCGTAGGAAGCCATTAGAATTTCAGGTCGGGGACCGGGTTTTACTTAAAGTCTCACCCTGGAAGGGTGTGGTTCGTTTTAGGAAACGGGGCGAACTCAATCCGCGGTATGTCGGACCTGTGACAACTCGAGTTTCTGACTTTCACTTTCGCATTAAATGCGCGTTGACTTTGACTGTTTAGTTGTTTGGATTATGGACTTGTAATTGTACACGTTGTGTTTTGATGAAATGAATTGTCGTGTTGCACATATGTGATTACTTGCTGTGGTATTAAAGTTATTATTAGAATATTATTAAAACACTTAGTTTAGATCGAAACATGTTATGCCAATCGAAGGACCCCGAAAGATATCCTTCGATTCGAAGGATCAACTGCCGGTTCGAAGGATCTCGAAACATATCCTTCGAACCAAGACCATATCCTTCGACTGGAACCCAGATCCTTCGGCCCAGTCTTTCAGATGGGCTTGGCCCATTTCTGTAATACGTATAAATACGTATCAGCAGGTATCGGCTGTCATTTTCTATCATATTCCCAACCCTAGAGCTCTCCAAACTGTGACGGCAAGCTAGTAACCACAGGAGACCCTTGCGACCAAACCCTCATTTCGGTTAGTAAAATCTATTTGATTCGATCGTTCGTTTATATGCGTATGTGTTCACGTGTAGTGTGTTCTTGATTGTTGATGTAACCTGAACTGATACATGCCTGAATATTATGATTTTGAATACGATTGAATATCGATATAGATTTCACATAGGGTTTGATGATGTGTTAATGTGCGTTAACCGGTTTCGTGATACGTTTAAACTAGGTTCATGCTAGACAATGATTTCTGGATGATTGCGTTATGATTAGATGTGCTAAATGATTCTGATGTTTTGGTAATGATGATGACGGCTGTACAGATGATTAGGGTTGCTGTTCCTGTGAAAACGTAACTGATTGTGAAAACGTAACTGTTGATTGATCGAAAGATGCTTGTAGTCGAAACATAGCATTGACCGAAGGATAGATATGACCGAAACATAATTAAGTTGACCGAAAGATACCTTAGGTCGAAAGATGACTGATGGTACGAAACATACCAACTAGTCCGAAAGATAACTGTGAAAACTTGTAAGTGTCGAAAGATCACTGATGTGTCGAAAGTTAACAGTGGATCGAAGGATAGTAGCAATTATAAACATCCTTCGAAGGATGGAATGTATACATGAACTATTTGACATGCCATGCTTGATGATGAATGTTTACATTTGTAATTGTGTGCACTAGCTGATGAGTAACTAGGAAATGGTACGTGTTGCGCCGATGTACAAACTGACTGTTACGTGAACATTATATTGCATGCGAATCATTGTGAACATGAACTGATTTGTTATACGTGCGTACAGTAGGACGTGATTAATTACTAGTGAGCGCATAACTTAGCATACCGAGCAAACCAAGGTGAGTTCACACAGCCAAGGCATGGGTTCCCAGGGTGGGAATGGGTTGGATGATTAATTGTGCATACTTTGATACTGTAACGAACGATTAAACTGTTGATGCTTACGAACTACTCAACTGCCTTCGCACCCACCCTGGTCGGTAAAGACTATGGTCGCGAACGAACTGATAAATTGCCTTCGCACACACCCTGGTCGGTAAAGACTATGGTCGCGAACTAACAGGAAAACGTGGAACACCACCACAGGAAAACGTGGAACACCACCACAGGAAAACGTGGAACACCACCACAGGAAAACGTGGAACACCACCACAGGAAAACGTGGAACCCCACCACAGGAAAACGTGGAACACCACCACAGGAAAACGTGGAACACCACCACAGGAAAACGTGGAACACCACCACAGGAAAACGTGGAACCCCACCACAGGAAAACGTGGAACACCACCACAGGAAAACGTGGAACCCCACCACAGGAAAACGTGGAACACCACCACAGGAAAACGTGGAACCCACCACAGTAAAATATACAAACGGCCCAGTAGAGCCACCTATTACAAATGAACTTACTATTACGCATTCTCTTTATGTGAACTCGCTCAACTAGTTTGTTGATCATTCTGTTGCATGCCTTGCAGATCGCTAGGTACTTGGAGCTTGCACTGGAGATGCGGGTCGTTGTGGACAAGGATCGTGGCTCTTCCGCTTTACTATTGTGATACTTAAAACTATTGATACTGGTTTATTTACTATGCTTCCGCAACACTTTTGAAACGATTTAATGTTTGAACACCTTTTGTATTGAATGGATGGTTTTCATTTACTTTATTTAATATTAAATGCATGTTCAATATGATTGGTGGCTTGATCCTGGTCAGTCACGCTCCCAAGCGGTGATACTCCGCAGGTGGATTTTGGGGGTGTGACAGATTGGTATCAGAGCCATTGGTTATAGAGAACTTGGTTTTAATATGGGAAAACGTTTTTATTAAAACCAGACTATAACCAGAACAGTGCTCTCAACGATCCACAACGACGCTTCGCTCCACGTGCAAGACTCGACATCCTAGGTAATAAGGTTTATGTTTATTGCCTACATGCTAGAATTGCATAGAACTTTGCTCGTAGTATGCTTACATTACTTTGCTCACAACTTGTCATTGCATGAGAATACTTATGTGCTTACACTTTTCTGTCATCGCCCTACTCGCGAACCATTCTCACTTACGTTACATTTGCCATAAAGGTCATGGCCGAATATATCAACATGACACAAGCCCAGTTGACGGCTCTCATTAACGAACGAATTGCTGCGGCACTTGCAGCCATACAAGCGGGAGGTCAACACGCTCAGTCCCCTGTTTACACCTTCAAAAATCTCAAGGATTGCCAGCTTTGTACCTTCAGCGGAACTGAGGGGGTTGAAGGCCTCCTCCATTGGTTCGAGAGACTCGAAACTGACTTCGAGGTGCATGATTGCCCTGAGTCACGTAGGGTAAAGTTTGCTGCTGGAGCACTCGAAGGTGCTGCATTTACCTGGTGGAAAGCACAGGTTCAGATGTTAGGGCTGGCAGCTGCTAATGCCACCCCCTGGAACGAGTTCAAGGAACTGATTAAGGAAGAGTTTTGTAGTCGTGAAGACATCCACAAACTAGAGGTAGAGTTCCTCAACCTACAGATGGTGGGGTCTGAAATTGAAGCTTATACGAGGAGATCGAATGAATTAGCCACATTTTGTCCTACTATGGTAGACCCTCCCACCAAACGCATCGAACTGTATCTCAAGGGTCTGGTGCCCGAAATTCAGAATCATATGACCACAGCTAACCTTGGCACTATCCAGCAAGCCACTCGATTGGCTCATCGTCTCACAGACCAGGCTGTAGAACAGAACAAACTACCGAAACGAGCTAAGACTGATACTGCATGTGCTTCTAGAGATAACAAACGCAAGTGGGATGAAAACCTGAGCACGGGATTAATTTTGGTCCAACCTCTGACGCAGCAGCAAGAGATAGATGACTACCAGAGCCCCAAACAGCAGTTTTCTAGTAGTCATGGGCAGAAAAGATATCGAGGAATTCACCCATGGTGCAACAAATGTAACAGACACCACGGTGGCCAGTGCAACAGGGGTCGTTGCCAGCGGTGTCTCAAGATTGGTCATGAAGCAAAGGATTGTCGAAACTCACGTCCTGTAACCCAAGAACAACAACGACTGCCTCAACCTTCACAGAACCAGCAACTGCAACTACCAGCTCCACAGAGCACACAGCAGCAGCCACAGCGTGGAAACGGGGGATGTTTCCAGTGTGGGGCTGAAGGTCATTTTAAACGCGATTGCCCTCAATTAAACCAGGATCAGACTCAAAACCACGACCATGGAAACAGGGATGACAACGGGGAAAGTGTTGGGGGAAGCAATGGAAACCATGACGCCGGGGCAGCGTGTACATGATTGGTCAGGGAGACGCAATGAACGATATTTGAACTTATAACTTCTTTTTGGGTTTTTCATTATTATGTTTCCGCTATTCGAACAAAGTTTGGTTTGAACATCAAATGTCTTGGGTTTTATGAATTATTTTAACTACTATATTTTATGTTTGATGTGATGGATGGGTTGATATTATTGAACACACCTGCCGTATTTACGGACTTTACGAACAGGGTGCGCAAACCTTATCTTGACAAGTTCGTTATTGTCTTTATCGACGACATTCTGATCTACTCCAAGAGTCAGGAGGAGCACGAGCAACACTTACGTCTTATCTTGGAACTTATTCGAAAGGAGCAACTGTACGCAAAGTTTTCAAAATGCGACTTCTGGCTTCGTGAAGTCCACTTCTTAGGCCACGTAGTGAACAAGGATGGGATACATGTCGATCCATCCAAGGTAGATTCGATCAGAAACTGGCCTGCACCGCGTACACCGACAGAAATACGTCAATTCTTGGGTCTGGCAGGTTACTACAGACGGTTTATTAGGGACTTTTCAAAGATCACGCAACCACTTACGCTACTGACACAGAAGGGTGTTACCTATCGCTGGGGAGAGCCCCAGGAGACTGCTTTTCAGCACCTAAAGGATAGACTTTGCAGTGCACCTATCCTCTCATTGCCAGAGGGCACAGACGACTTCGTGGTTTATTGTGATGCATCCATTCGGGGACTGGGATGTGTGTTAATGCAGCGCGACAAGGTTATCGCTTACGCCTCTCGTCAACTCAAGGTTCACGAGCGCAACTACACGACGCACGATTTAGAGCTGGGAGCTGTTGTTTTCGCGCTTAAGATATGGCGACACTACCTGTACGGTACCAGGTGCACGATTTACACCGATCACAGGAGTCTCGAGCATATCCTTAAGCAGAAGGATTTGAATATGCGTCAACGACGATGGGTCGAGTTACTTAACGATTACGAATGCGCTATCAAGTATCATCCAGGCAAAGCCAATGTTGTGGCGGATGCCCTTAGTCGAAAGGACACTTTACCACGGCGCGTGCGAGCGCTACAGCTTACGATTCAGTCTAGCCTTCCTGCTCAGATACGAGCTGCTCAGACAGAAGCCCTGAAGCCCGAAAACGTCAAGGCTGAAGCCTTACGCGGCTCACGACAACAAATGGAAGAAAAGGCGGACGGCGCCTACTATGTCACGGGCCGGAGTTGGGTCCCTTTCTATGGCGGTTTACGCGAACTCGTAATAGACGAAGCACACAAGTCTCGTTACTCGGTACATCCAGGGTCGGATAAAATGTACCACGACATCAGCACTGCATATTGGTGGCCTAGTATGAAGGCCCACATTGCTACGTACGTTGGAAAATGCTTGACCTGTGCGAGAGTCAGGGTCAAATATCAGAAACCAGCTGGCCTACCTCAACAGTCTACGATACCACAGTGGAAATGGGAAGAAATTTCCATGGACTTTGTTACAGGCCTACCGAGATCTCAGCGTGGGAACGACACAATATGGGTGATCGTGGATCGACTCACCAAGTCTGCACACTTCTTAGCTATTAAGGAAACGGATAAGTTCTCCACTCTCGCAGATATCTACCTCAAGGAAGTTGTTTCGAGGCACGGGGTGCCCATTTCTATTATTTCGGATCGCGATGCACGATTCACGACAGAGCTTTGGCAAGCGATGCACAAATCCTTCGGCTCAGAATTAGACATGAGCACAGTATATCACCCTCAGACGGATGGGCAGTCTGAGCGAACTATTCAAACTCTAGAAGACACGCTTCGAGCGTATGTTATCGATTTCGGCAACGGCTGGGAAAAGCACCTCCCTTTGGTGGAGTTCTCGTACAATAATAGTTATCACACCAGCATTCAAGCCGCTCCATTCGAGGCATTGTACGGGCGTAAATGCCAGTCACCTCTCTGTTGGGCAGAGGTGGGGGATAGTCAAATCACGGGTCCAGAGATTGTAGTGGACGCCACAGAAAAGATTTCACAGATACAACAACGCATGGCGGCAGCACGCCACCGTCTGAAAGCCTACGCGGACCAGCGTAGAAAGCCATTGGAAATTTCGGGTCGGGGACCGGGTTTTACTAAAAGTTTCACCCTGGAAGGGTGTAGTACGTTTTGGCAAACGGGGCAAACTAAATTCACGGTATGTCGGACCATTCTAGATCATAGAACGAATAGGCAGGGTAGCCTATAGATTGAATCTACCAACTGAACTCGGGGCAGTTCACAATGTCTTTCATGTATCGAACTTACAGAAGTGCCTATCAGATGAAAACCTTATCTTTCCTTGTAAGGAACCCACTATCGACGAGCGGTTACAGTTCGTCAAGGAACCAGTAGAAATCACGGACCGGGATGTGAAGGTCCTCAAAAACAAGAGAATCCCTCTTGTTCGAGTTCGTTGGAACTCCAAACGTGGCCCAGTGTACACCTGGGAACGCGAAGATAGGATGACAGAAAAGTACCCCCAGTTATTCGGAACCAATGCAACCACTACTGAGGCTGAAGCTACTACTACTGAATTTCGGGACGAAATTCCAAATCAACGGGGGGATGATGTGACACCCCAGGAAAACCAGTAAACGATACAGCTTACCTAGCTTCCTCAGTGAGTGCATACCAAATTTCGGGACGAAATTTCCAATTAGTTGGGGATAATGTGACAACTCGAGTTTCTGACTTTCACTTTCGCATTAAATGCGCGTTGACTTTGACTGTTTAGTTGTTTGGATTATGGACTTGTAATTGTACACGTTGTGTTTTGATGAAATGAATTGTCGTGTTGCACATATGTGATTACTTGCTGTGGTATTAAAGTTATTATTAGAATATTATTAAAACACTTAGTTTAGATCGAAACATGTTATGCCAATCGAAGGACCCCGAAAGATATCCTTCGATTCGAAGGATCAACTGCCGGTTCGAAGGATCTCGAAACATATCCTTCGAACCAAGACCATATCCTTCGACTGGAACCCAGATCCTTCGGCCCAGTCTTTCAGATGGGCTTGGCCCATTTCTGTAATACGTATAAATACGTATCAGCAGGTATCGGCTGTCATTTTCTATCATATTCCCAACCCTAGAGCTCTCCAAACTGTGACGGCAAGCTAGTAACCACAGGAGACCCTTGCGACCAAACCCTCATTTCGGTTAGTAAAATCTATTTGATTCGATCGTTCGTTTATATGCGTATGTGTTCACGTGTAGTGTGTTCTTGATTGTTGATGTAACCTGAACTGATACATGCCTGAATATTATGATTTTGAATACGATTGAATATCGATATAGATTTCACATAGGGTTTGATGATGTGTTAATGTGCGTTAACCGGTTTCGTGATACGTTTAAACTAGGTTCATGCTAGACAATGATTTCTGGATGATTGCGTTATGATTAGATGTGCTAAATGATTCTGATGTTTTGGTAATGATGATGACGGCTGTACAGATGATTAGGGTTGCTGTTCCTGTGAAAACGTAACTGATTGTGAAAACGTAACTGTTGATTGATCGAAAGATGCTTGTAGTCGAAACATAGCATTGACCGAAGGATAGATATGACCGAAACATAATTAAGTTGACCGAAAGATACCTTAGGTCGAAAGATGACTGATGGTACGAAACATACCAACTAGTCCGAAAGATAACTGTGAAAACTTGTAAGTGTCGAAAGATCACTGATGTGTCGAAAGTTAACAGTGGATCGAAGGATAGTAGCAATTATAAACATCCTTCGAAGGATGGAATGTATACATGAACTATTTGACATGCCATGCTTGATGATGAATGTTTACATTTGTAATTGTGTGCACTAGCTGATGAGTAACTAGGAAATGGTACGTGTTGCGCCGATGTACAAACTGACTGTTACGTGAACATTATATTGCATGCGAATCATTGTGAACATGAACTGATTTGTTATACGTGCGTACAGTAGGACGTGATTAATTACTAGTGAGCGCATAACTTAGCATACCGAGCAAACCAAGGTGAGTTCACACAGCCAAGGCATGGGTTCCCAGGGTGGGAATGGGTTGGATGATTAATTGTGCATACTTTGATACTGTAACGAACGATTAAACTGTTGATGCTTACGAACTACTCAACTGCCTTCGCACCCACCCTGGTCGGTAAAGACTATGGTCGCGAACGAACTGATAAATTGCCTTCGCACACACCCTGGTCGGTAAAGACTATGGTCGCGAACTAACAGGAAAACGTGGAACACCACCACAGGAAAACGTGGAACACCACCACAGGAAAACGTGGAACACCACCACAGGAAAACGTGGAACACCACCACAGGAAAACGTGGAACCCCACCACAGGAAAACGTGGAACACCACCACAGGAAAACGTGGAACACCACCACAGGAAAACGTGGAACACCACCACAGGAAAACGTGGAACCCCACCACAGGAAAACGTGGAACACCACCACAGGAAAACGTGGAACCCCACCACAGGAAAACGTGGAACACCACCACAGGAAAACGTGGAACCCACCACAGTAAAATATACAAACGGCCCAGTAGAGCCACCTATTACAAATGAACTTACTATTACGCATTCTCTTTATGTGAACTCGCTCAACTAGTTTGTTGATCATTCTGTTGCATGCCTTGCAGATCGCTAGGTACTTGGAGCTTGCACTGGAGATGCGGGTCGTTGTGGACAAGGATCGTGGCTCTTCCGCTTTACTATTGTGATACTTAAAACTATTGATACTGGTTTATTTACTATGCTTCCGCAACACTTTTGAAACGATTTAATGTTTGAACACCTTTTGTATTGAATGGATGGTTTTCATTTACTTTATTTAATATTAAATGCATGTTCAATATGATTGGTGGCTTGATCCTGGTCAGTCACGCTCCCAAGCGGTGATACTCCGCAGGTGGATTTTGGGGGTGTGACAGGACCGTTCGAAATCGCAGAAAGAATAGGCAAAGTGGCCTACAGACTAAACTTACCAGCAGAACTCGGTGCAATTCACAATGTTTTTCACGTGTCGAATCTGAAGAAGTGCCTTTCAGATGAGACCCTCATAGTTCCTTTGAAGGAGCTCACTATCGACGAGCGGTTGCAGTTCGTCGAGGAACCTGTTGAAATCACAGACCATGATGTCAAGGTCCTCAAGAACACTAGAATACCTCTTGTACGAGTTCGTTGGAACTCCCGTCGTGGCCCAGAGTTCACCTGGGAACGAGAAGACCTAATGAAACTCAAGTATCCCCAGTTATTCGAAAACCGTGCAACCACTACTGAGGCTGAAGCTACTACTACAGAATTTCAGGACGAAATTCCAAATCAACGGGGGGATGATGTGACACCCAAGGAAAACCAGTAAACGATACAACTTACCTAGCTTCCTCAGTAACCGCATGCTAAATTTCGGGACAAAATTTCTTTCAAGTTGGGGATAATGTGACAACTCGAGTTTCCAAGATTTCCATCTTTGCATTAATTGCGCGTTAATTGTTTAAGTTGTTTATTTATACGACTTGTTTGTTTCCCAACTGTACACGTTTGTAATATGTTGAATCGTATTGTGATTGATATGTTATATATGGTGTGTATTATGTGTCTATGTGTATACATATTTTGTAGTAATATCATGGTGGTATAATTAAAAACATGGAACCTTGGCCGAATACCCTACCCCACGAAATCACCCTTAGCCGAAAACACTAGAGTGTTTTCGTCCAAATAATGTCCGGCGAAAACAGGATGGGCTTCGGCCCAGTTACGGTTTTGTTATAAGTGTGAGATTGTTAGATTAGACTACTTTTAGAAAACCCTACATCTGTTGTGTGACGGCAAGCCGGCTACCTTTCATTCCAATCGATTACTTTGAGGTAAACCCTTTTTACTATTGTTGATATTTAGCATGTGCAGCCAACTAAATAAGCATCATATGGTCAGCCACTAGGTTCATACTTGCATGTAAACTTGTCAGTGACATGTGATGTTTCATTTGTGCAACTTGTAAATATCATACATGTGGAATTAGAGTGAATACAGTCAATTAAGTTCTCTTGTTAATCGATGATCTCATGATTTTGTTTACTGATCGATGGGTTATGTGATGGGTCAATTATTGTTTCTTTTTAGGCAATTAATATGAGTAGTAGAAGGGTACAAAGTCTATTGTTGATGGCCGACAATATTAAACAAATAAACATAGGGGGGGGGGGCTGAATCATTTTGGCAGCACTTTCAATACATTAAAGCTGCATATGGATAAGTCTTGGAAGAAAAAAAGGGCGGCCATGTGTTGAGTCATGTGTCAAGCATTGACTTAATTATTATAGTATTGTTAGTGATAATGTATGATCTGATTGTTCATTAGATAATATGATGTAAATGATTTTGGGTCACTCTTATGAACATGGTACACATGCTGGGCCTTTTAATTGGACCGAACATTCTAAGAGTTTACATATATATTGTTTGAGTTAATAATGTGACACCCCAGGAAAATCAGTGAACAATACAACTTACCTAGCTTCCTCAGTGAGTGCATACCAAATTTCGGGACGAAATTTCTATTTAGTTGGGGATAATGTGACAACTCGTATTTCAAACCCGTTTTTGTAATAAATGTAACGTATGTGGTCATGTGAACTTTGATGTATTGAATGCTATTGTGTATGTATGACGCGTGAACTTTTATGTGCTATATGTGTTACGAGTATGTATGACAAACACACAACCCGAACCGCACAACATGTATCACTCGCACAAGGCCATTGGGCCGTAATGTTTGCAACCGGACCAAAAGGGGCAGCCCATGATTGGGTTCGGCCCACCCTCCTCACACGCATAACACTAGGTGTGGTTGTAACCCTCTCACTTTTGCAAAACACTTCAAACATACAAAACCCTAGTCGCTACTTCTCTCTCTCTCGTTTGCTTGGAACCCGACGGCACACACACCCTTACTATCGAAGATACCTTCTGAATTGGATCAGTCCTTGTCACTCTCTTAATCGGTTAGTATGTTGTTTGTGTTCTCGAGTCGATGATGTTATGAATTCACGTTTTGTCTAGCCGATTAGAGTTGATTGTTGTTGATAATGATTATGACCTATGTGTTTTACATGATGTTTATGTGATGATGTTGATGTAAACCGATTGGATATATATGTTTGTTAATCGACTACAAGCTCACATGAATCGGATGTATGTTAATATAAAAACCGATTGAATGTATATTCGGGTATCATGTCTTGTTGATTGAATGGGTTATGAATATTGTTATTGTTCATGTTTGGATTTAGAGTTCATGTGAACCGAAATGCTAGATATGTTGGTTTGATCGATTAGGGGCACGATAGGAAATTGATTAGTTGTTAATTGATATGTGATAATTGGAAACTTGGTTGTTGATTGATAATCATATAATTGGAAATCACTAAATGCTTGTAACCGAATAGCATAAAATCCGGGTGTTTAAACTGATCGCACAAGAGCACACACACAAGTTCAATCGCATAAGGTGCCTCAATCGCACAAGACCTTCTGATCGTACATGAGGTCCGAACGCACAAGCTGATCCGGCCGCACAAGAGGCCCTGATCGCACAAGGGTCTCCAAACGCACAAGCCCACACACAAACCGCACAAGTTGACTGTTTGTTGCTGGGCTGAGATCTTTATATAAATTTCTTAACATGTTGGGCCGGGTGTTATGTTGGGTTGGGCTAGTCTGGATCGCACAACTCAAAGGGTTCGCACAAGGTTAACCGGGTCGCACAAGTATGCTGAATCGCACAATGTCATTTATACGTTATTTATTGGGCCGAGTATGTGTATTTGATCCGTTATGATTATTGGGCTTGTTTTAGTGGAATCGCACAACCCGTTGTGCGATCCGCCTACTTGTTGGGCCAATATTAATTGGGCTTCTTGATTTCATTACTTGATTGTTAAGTGTTTCCATGATCTTTACGTGTTGCTATGATTTATACGTGCATTATTTGAAGTCAGAACCTGACTTGTGTGGTAACCCTGTTAGGACGTGGTTGACCACCCTTAGTTCAAGAACCTTTTGTGTATCTGCCGAGCAACCCAAGGTGAGTTCACACAGCCAAGGCATGGGGTCCCAGGGTGGGAATGGGAATGAATGAATTATACGTACATACCTAGTTAATGGAACCTAATGATATAGTCCTCAGGGTGAGGATGGTAAATGATAAGATACGGCTAGACTAGTATACCTACTTGAACAGATCTTCGCACACACGCCAAGGGTTGGCTGCGATAATTATGACTGATCTTCGCACACATGCCTCGGGAAGGCTGCGAACTATACATATTAGAACTTCGCACACATGCCAGGGTGGCCAGCGATACAAATATACATAGTCTAGGATATTTGGGAGTATTAACCCAAATCTTCGCATACATGCCGAAAGGGCCCGCGATGGAAACCAATACTATACATGAACAATGAACGAACTAATACGATACATGATAGATGAACGAACGCAATGCTTGCTATACCATTTCTATTACTGAACTTACTTTCTGTGAACTCGCTCAACTAGTTGTTGACTCTCTGCTGCATGCCTTGCAGGACCTTAGGTACTTTATAGAGCTTGCACAGGGAGGAGCAGGTCGTTGTGGGCAAAGGATCGTGAATGCTATTTGAACACTTATGATATTTCACACATTGATACTTATGTTTGGGTTTACTTAAATGCTTCCGCTATACTTAACTATGTTGGTTTTGATAAACACCTTTCGTATTGATGGATAACTTTCACTATATACTTACATGTTCAATATGATTGGTGGCTTGATCCTGGTCATGTCACGCTCCCAAGCGGTGGTACTCCGCAGGTGGATTTTGGGGGTGTGACAAATAATGGGTTGAATAAATTATAGAATTGTTTAAGTTGTGATGTCCGACTTTTATAGGCTATAAGGGGTCCGACTTTGTTAATATGAAACCAGGGAGTCCGAGTTTTTAATGTAGTGGCCCTTGTCCGACTTTGTGATAATGATGCCTTGTCCGATTTTTGTTTAACACAAGCATGGTCCGAACTTTGTATAACTGGTGCGCATGTCCGACTTTAAAACCCATCCGCCCTGTCTGAACTTCATAACCCATGCGCAGTCCGAATTTTTATGTGTGAATAGGTAGATAAGTGCCTGAGTTATTTCAAACACCAATGTTAAAGCCTACTGTATGTTTCTGGGTATTACTGCATGTCACTGTATGCTGCTGTATATGTCTTGTATATGATTGAATGATGCCGTAAGTTACTGGATGATGCTGTATGTATGAACTATCTACGTCATATCATTCTGTACACAACTATCACACGAATCACAACTGTTTAGACATCAAGGACTTGTAAACCCTGATTGAATGTAAACACTTATCTCGAATTTGTGTGCAATGTACACTAGGTCGTGTGTAACGGACTTAATCAATAATTAACACTAGAAGCAATATCATACCGAGCAAACCAAGGTGAGTTCACACAGCCAAGGCATGGGGTTCCTAGGGTGGGAATGGGTTTGGATTATTACTTGTACTTATCTAGCTTACGGAAACTAGTTATATGGTCCTCGGGTGAGGAGGGGTTATTGATATGATACGACTAGACTAGTGATGCTCATAGAACTGATCTTCGCACACACGCCAGGGGTTGGCCGCGATATTATGACTAATCATTCGCACACATGCCTAGGAAGGCCGCGAACTATACTCTAAACTTCGCATACATGCCGGGTGGCCGCGTTACAAACATACCTAGTCTAGAATACTTGGGAACTTTCCCCAATCTTCGCACACATGCCTAGAGGGCCGCGATACGAACTAATACGATACATGACTTAATGAACGAACACAAGGCTTACTATACTATTACGATTACTGAACTATTAACTGGGAACTCGCTCAACTAGTTGTTGACTCTCTGCTGCATGCCTTGCAGGACCTTAGGTACATATGGAGCTTGCACAAGGAGGAGCAGGTCGTTGTGGGCACGGATCGTGAATGTTTCGTTAAACACTTTATGACATTTCATACTTTATTATGTTGGGTTTTATTTATACGCTTCCGCTAATCAGTGATAACATACTTATATTTTGAACACCTTTCATATTGGTGGTTGAATGGCATTTACTTTTACTTATTAATTACATGTTCAATATGATTGGTGGCTTGATCCTGGTCATGTCACGCCTCCAAGCGGTGGTACTCCGCGTGTGGATTTTTGGGGGTGTGACATTTGTAGTTTGAAGATGAAAGTGCATCAATCACGGAATGAAAACCTGTGTTTTTACTTGTTTTTGCAAGTGTACACACGTAGTTATGACGGATTTTGAATGGCAGATCCATGATAAATCAAAGGTAGTTAAGAACGAAAGAAGAAGATGAGTGATTTGAGAGAATTTGATGAAAATTGCTTTTGAAAGGAATTTTGAATTCGACTCGACAGTCAAAACCCTGTTTGGGGTTTTGATCAGGGTTTTATAGGTGGAAAAAGTGAATGCTGATGTGGCAGCGGTTACAAAAGATCTGACGTCTAAGTACTGTCCATGTGAGAACCTCTGATGAATAATGGATGACAGTTGTTAGGAAACCACTGATGAATCGATATCAGTAGTTTACAGTGCTGAAAATGAAAACAATAACTGACTATAACTATCAGTGGATAGACTATCAGTGATTTAAAACTCTGACCTTTAACAACAATCATTATATAAACAGTGGTTCAAGCATGTTCCTTCTCCAAAAAAAAAAATATATTTTAACCCATCAGTCGTTTCAATCCCCTTCAACCACCACAAAACACTATTCTAACCCAACACTGGTTTTAAACCACCGTTTTAACTAAACAACGGTTTCAACCACAGTTTTCTCAACAGTAGTTCCAAACATCTATAATTGGAAATCACTAAATGCTTGTAACCGAATAGCATAAAATGCTTGTAACCGAATAGCATAAAATCCGGGTGTTTAAACTGATCGCACAAGAGCACACACACAAGTTCAATCGCATAAGGTGCCTCAATCGCACAAGACCTTCTGATCGTACATGAGGTCCGAACGCACAAGCTGATCCGGTCGCACAAGAGGCCCTGATCGCACAAGGGTCTCCAAACGCACAAGCCCACACACAAACCGCACAAGTTGACTGTTTGTTGCTGGGCCGAGATCTTTATATAAATTTCTTAACATGTTGGGCCGGGTGTTATGTTGGGTTGGGCTAGTCTGGATCGCACAACTCAAAGGGTTCGCACAAGGTTAACCGGGTCGCACAAGTATGCTGAATCGCACAATGTCATTTATACGTATTTATTGGGCCGAGTATGTGTATTTGATCCGTTATGATTATTGGGCTTGTTTTAGTGGAATCGCACAACCCGTTGTGCGATCCGCCTACTTGTTGGGCCAATATTAATTGGGCTTCTTGATTTCATTACTTGATTGTTAAGTGTTGCCATGATCTTTACGTGTTGCTATGATTTATACGTGCATTATTTGAAGTCAGAACCTGACTTGTGTGGTAACCCTGTTAGGACGTGGTTGACCACCCTTAGTTCAAGAACCTTTTGTGTATCTGCCGAGCAACCCAAGGTGAGTTCACACAGCCAAGGCATGGGGTTCCCAGGGTGGGAATGGGAATGAATGAATTATACGTACATACCTAGTTAATGGAACCTAATGATATAGTCCTCAGGGTGAGGATGGTAAATGATAAGATACGGCTAGACTAGTATACCTACTTGAACAGATCTTCGTACACACGCCAAGGGTTGGCTGCGATAATTATGACTGATCTTCGCACACATGCCTCGGGAAGGCTGCGAACTATACATATTAGAACTTCGCACACATGCCAGGGTGGCCAGCGATACAAATATACATAGTCTAGGATATTTGGGAGTATTAACCCAAATCTTCGCATACATGCCGAAAGGGCCCGCGATGGAAACCAATACTATACATGAACAATGAACGAACTAATACGATACATGATAGATGAACGAACGCAATGCTTGCTATACCATTTCTATTACTGAACTTACTTTCTGTGAACTCGCTCAACTAGTTGTTGACTCTCTGCTGCATGCCTTGCAGGACCTTAGGTACTTTATGGAGCTTGCACAGGGAGGAGCAGGTCGTTGTGGGCAAAGGATCGTGAATGCTATTTGAACACTTATGATATTTCACACATTGATACTTATGTTTGGGTTTACTTAAATGCTTCCGCTATACTTAACTATGTTGGTTTTGATAAACACCTTTCGTATTGATGGATAACTTTCACTATATACTTACATGTTCAATATGATTGGTGGCTTGATCCTGGTCATGTCACGCTCCCAAGCGGTGGTACTCCGCAGGTGGATTTTGGGGGTGTGATAGATTGGTATCAGAGCCATTGGTTATAGTGAACTTGGTTTTAATATGGTAAAACGTTTTTATTAAAGCCAGACTATAACCAGAACAGTGCTCTCAACGATCCACAACGACGCTTCGCTCCACGTGCAAGACTCGACATTCTAGGTAATAAGGTTTATGTTTATTGCCTGTTTGCTAGAACTATATAGAACCTTGCTCGCATTACGTTTAGATACACATGACTTTATTACATGAGAATACCTACGTGCTTACACTTTTCTGTCATCGCCCTACTCGCGAACCACTCTCACTTACGTTACTGTTACTATGAAGATCATGTCTGGACGAATTAACATGACACAAGCCCAGCTAGAGGCTCTCGTTCAAGCTCAAGTTGCTGCGGCACTTGCAGCTGCTCAAGCAGGTAGTATATCCTGTAGTCATAACTTACACTAGGATCTTTAGATCCTACACTCCTAAACTAGCCCTTGTATTTAAACTTTGCCCCATTCGTACACAATAGGTCAACCAGCGCAGCAGCAAGTTTGCACCTTTAAGAACTTCATGGACTGTCGTCCAAGTACTTTCAGCGGCACAGAGGGGGCAGTGGGACTCCTCCACTGGTTTGAAAAGCTTGAATCTGTGTTCGAGATGTGTGAATGCCCTGAGGCTCGCAGGGTGAAATACGCCACTGGCACGCTAGAAGGAATAGCACTAACTTGGTGGAACGCCCAAGTTCAGATTTTAGGGTTGGCAGCTGCTAACGCCACACCCTGGAATGACTTCAAGGAACTCATTAAGAGGGAATACTGCACTCGTGATGATATCCACAAGTTGGAGAACGAGCTCTATCACTTAAAAATGACGGGGTCAGAGATTGAAGCCTATACGAAACGGTCAAACGAACTGGCCATTCTGTGTCCAACTATGGTGGACCCTCCAGTGAAGCGCATCGAGTTGTATCTCAAGGGACTTGCGCCAGAGATCCAGAGCCATGTTACATCGGCAAACCTCAACAACATCCAAGACATCCAACGTCTTGCTCATCGACTCACAGATAAGGCAGTAGAACAGAACAAGCTGCCCAAACGCGTCAGTGCAACTACTACTCCAGCTGCTACTCCTGCTACACCCAACGACAACAAACGGAAATGGGATGGGGATTCCAGCAGGGGATCAGTTTCCGTTCAGTCTCAAGCACAGCAGCGCAGAACCAACGACTACCAGAATTCGAGTCAGCAATCATCTGGCAGTCATGGGCAGGGTGGATACCGGGGAGTTCACCCACTATGTAACAAGTGTAACAGGCACCACAGTGGAAGGTGTCGCAAAGAACGTTGTCAGAGATGTCTCAAGCTAGGGCACGAAGCCAAAGATTGTAGAAGCTCACGGCCAGCTAACCAGGACCAGCAACTTCCACCACCAGCTCCTCAGAACTCACAGCAGCAGCAGCCACAGCTTGGAAACCGGGGATGTTTCCAGTGTGGGGCTGAAGGTCATTACAAACGCGATTGCCCTCAGTTGAACCAGAATCAGAACCACAACAATAACCAGGGCAACGGGAACAACAACAACAACGGGGGAAACAACAACAACAATGGCAACGAGGCAAGAGGTCGAGCTTTCGTGTTAGGACGAGGAGACACAATGAACGATATTTGAACTTATAACTTATTTTGGGTTTTCATTATTATGTTTCCGCTACTCAAACAAAGTTTGGTTTGAACATCAATCGTATTGGGTTTTATGAATTATTTTAACTACTATACTTTATGTTTGATATGATGAATGGTTTGATACTATTGAACGCCCCTGCCGTATTTATGGATCTTATGAACAGGGTGTGCAAACCCTATCTGGACAAGTTCGTCATTGTCTTCATTGACGACATTCTGATCTACTCCAAGAGTCAGGAGGAGCACGATCAGCATCTACGCCTTATTTTGGAACTCCTTCGAGGGGAACAACTGTACGCTAAGTTTTCGAAATGTGACTTCTGGCTTCGTGAAGTCCACTTCTTAGGTCACGTAGTGAACAAGGATGAGATCCATGTCGATCCATCCAAGGTAGATTCGATCTGAAATTGGCCTACACCACGTACGCCAACGGAAATACGCCAATTCTTGGGTTTGGCGGGTTACTACAGACGGTTTATTAAAGACTTTTCAAAGATTGCTCAGCCACCTACGCTACTGACACAGAAGGGTGTCACCTATCGCTGGGGAGAACCCTAGGAGACTGCCTTTCAGCACCTAAAGGATAGACTTTGCAGTGCACCTATCCTCTCTTTGCCAGAGGGCACAGACGACTTCGTGGTTTATTGTGATGCATCCATTCGGGGACTCGGATGTGTGTTAATGCAGCGTGACAAGGTCATTGCTTACGCCTCGCGCCAACTTAAGATTCACGAACGGAACTACACGACGCACGATTTAGAGCTGGGAGCTGTTGTTTTCGCGCTTAAGATATGGCGACACTACTTGTACGGTACCAGGTGCACGATTTACACCGATCACAGGAGTCTCGAGCATATCCTTAAGCAGAAGGATTTGAACATGCGTCAACGGTGATGGGTTGAATTACTGAACGATTACGAATGCGCCATCAAGTACCATCCAGGCAAAGCCAATGTTGTGGCTGATGCCCTCAGTCGGAAAGACACTCTACCACGGCGCGTGCGAGCGCTACAGCTTACGATTCAGTCTAGCCTTCCTACACAGATACGAGATGCTCAGGTAGAAGCATTGAAACCTGAAAATGTCAAAGCTGAAGCCTTACGCGGCTCACGACAACGAATGGAACAGAAGGCAGACGGTGCCTACTATATAATGGGGCGTATTTGGGTCCCACTTTATGGCGGTCTACGCGAACTTGTAATGGACGAAGCTCACAAGTCTCGCTACTCGGTACATCCAGGATCGGATAAAATGTACCACGACATCAGAACTACTTATTGGTGGCCTAGCATGAAGGCCCACATCGCTACGTACGTTGGAAAATGCTTGACCTGTGCGAGAGTCAAGGTTGAATACCAGAAACCAGCGGGTCTACTTCAGCAGCCTAAGATACCGCAATGGAAATGGGAAGAAATTTCCATGGACTTCGTTACAGGCCTACCTAGATCCCAGCGTGGGAATGATACCATATGGGTGATCGTGGATCGACTCACCAAGTCTGCACACTTCCTGGCTATAAAGGAAACGGATAAGTTCTCCACTCTCGCAGACATCTATCTCAAGGAAGTTGTTTCGAGGCACGGGGTGCCCACCTCCATCATTTCGGATTGGGATGCACGATTCACGTCAGAACTATGGCAAGCGATGCATAAATCTTTCGGCTCACGATTAGACATGAGCACAGCATATCATCCTCAGACGGATGGGCAGTCTGAGCGGACGATTCAAACACTTGAAGACATGCTTAGGGCATGCGTTATCGATTTCGGCAACGGCTGGGAAAAGCACCTCCCTTTGGTGGAATTCTCATACAATAACAGTTATCACACCAGCATACAAGCCGCTCCATTCGAGGCATTGTACGGACATAAATGCCGGTCACCTCTCTGTTGGGCAGAGGTGGGGGATAGTCAGATCACGGGTCCAGAGATCGTAGTGGACGCCACAGAAAAGATTGCACAAATACGACAACGCATGGCGGCAGCACGCGACCGTCAGAAAGCCTACGCGGATAAGCGTAGAAAGCCTTTGGAATTTCAGGTCGGGGACCGGGTTTTACTTAAAGTCTCACCCTGGAAGGGTGTGGTACGTTTTGGCAAACGGGGCAAACTAAATCCGCGATATGTCGAACCATTCGAGATCATTGAGAAAATCGGCAAGGTAGCCTACAGATTGAACCTACCAGCTGAACTCGGGGCAGTTCAAAATGTCTTTCACGTGTCGAATCTGAAGAAGTGCTTATCAGATGAGACCCTTATCATTCCTTTCAAAGAACTCACTATCGACGAGCGGTTGCAGTTCGTCGAGGAACCAGTTGAAATCACGGACCGGGATGTGAAGGTCCTCAAAACAAGAGAATCCCTCTTGTTCGAGTACGTTGGAACTCCAGACGTGGCCCAGAGTACACCTGGGAACGCGAAGACAGGATGACAGAAAAGTACCCCCAATTATTCGGAACCAATGCAACCACTACTGAGGCTGAAGATACTACTTCGGAATTTCGGGACGAAATTCCAGATCAACGGGGGGAGGATGTGACACCCCAGGAAAATCAGTGAACAATACAACTTACCTAGCTTCCTCAGTGAGTGCATACCAAATTTCGGGACGAAATTTCTATTTAGTTGGGGATAATGTGACAACTCGTATTTCAAACCCGTTTTTGTAATAAATGTAACGTATGTGGTCATGTGAACTTTGATGTATTGAATGCTATTGTGTATGTATGACGCGTGAACTTTTATGTGCTATATGTGTTACGAGTATGTATGACAAACACACAACCCGAACCGCACAATATGTATCACTCGCACAAGGCCATTGGGCCGTAATGTTTGCAACCGGACCAAAAGGGGCAGCCCATGATTGGGTTCGGCCCACCCTCCTCACACGCATAACACTAGGTGTGGTTGTAACCCTCTCACTTTTGCAAAACACTTCAAACATATAAAACCCTAGTCGCTACTTCTCTCTCTCTCGTTTGCTTGGAACCCGACGGCACACACACCCTTACTATCGAAGATACCTTCTGAATTGGATCAATCCTTGTCACTCTCTTAATCGGTTAGTATGTTGTTTGTGTTCTCGAGTCGATGATGTTATGAATTCACGTTTTGTCTAGCCGATTAGAGTTGATTGTTGTTGATAATGATTATGACCTATGTGTTTTACATGATGTTTATGTGATGATGTTGATGTAAACCGATTGGATATATATGTTTGTTAATCGACTACAAGCTCACATGAATCGGATGTATGTTAATATAAAAACCGATTGAATGTATATCCGGGTATCATGTCTTGTTGATTGAATGGGTTATGAATATTGTTATTGTTCATGTTTGGAGTTAGAGTTCATGTGAACCGAAATGCTAGATATGTTGGTTTGATCGATTAGGGGCACGATAGGAAATTGATTAGTTGTTAATTGATATGTGATAATTGGAAACTTGGTTGTTGATTGATAATCATATAATTGGAAATCACTAAATGCTTGTAACCGAATAGCATAAAATCCGGGTGTTTAAACTGATCGCACAAGAGCACACACACAAGTTCAATCGCATAAGGTGCCTCAATCGCACAAGACCTTCTGATCGTACATGAGGTCCGAACGCACAAGCTGATCCGGCCGCACAAGAGGCCCTGATCGCACAAGGGTCTCCAAACGCACAAGCCCACACACAAACCGCACAAGTTGACTGTTTGTTGCTGGGCCGAGATCTTTATATAAATTTCTTAACATGTTGGGCCGGGTGTTATGTTGGGTTGGGCTAGTCTGGATCGCACAACTCAAAGGGTTCGCACAAGGTTAACCGGGTCGCACAAGTATGCTGAATCGCACAATGTCATTTATACGTTATTTATTGGGCCGAGTATGTGTATTTGATCCGTTATGATTATTGGGCTTGTTTTAGTGGAATCGCACAACCCGTTGTGCGATCCGCCTACTTGTTGGGCCAATATTAATTGGGCTTCTTGATTTCATTACTTGATTGTTAAGTGTTGCCATGATCTTTACGTGTTGCTATGATTTATACGTGCATTATTTGAAGTCAGAACCTGACTTGTGTGGTAACCCTGTTAGGACGTGGTTGACCACCCTTAGTTCAAGAACCTTTTGTGTATCTGCCGAGCAACCCAAGGTGAGTTCACACAGCCAAGGCATGGGGTTCCCAGGGTGGGAATGGGAATGAATGAATTATACGTACATACCTAGTTAATGGAACCTAATGATATAGTCCTCAGGGTGAGGATGGTAAATGATAAGATACGGCTAGACTAGTATACCTACTTGAACAGATCTTCGCACACACGCCAAGGGTTGGCTGCGATAATTATGACTGATCTTCGCACACATGCCTCGGGAAGGCTGCGAACTATACATATTAGAACTTCGCACACATGCCAGGGTGGCCAGCGATACAAATATACATAGTCTAGGATATTTGGGAGTATTAACCCAAATCTTCGCATACATGCCGAAAGGGCCCGCGATGGAAACCAATACTATACATGAACAATGAACGAACTAATACGATACATGATAGATGAACGAACGCAATGCTTGCTATACCATTTCTATTACTGAACTTACTTTCTGTGAACTCGCTCAACTAGTTGTTGACTCTCTGCTGCATGCCTTGCAGGACCTTAGGTACTTTATAGAGCTTGCACAGGGAGGAGCAGGTCGTTGTGGGCAAAGGATCGTGAATGCTATTTGAACACTTATGATATTTCACACATTGATACTTATGTTTGGGTTTACTTAAATGCTTCCGCTATACTTAACTATGTTGGTTTTGATAAACACCTTTCGTATTGATGGATAACTTTCACTATATACTTACATGTTCAATATGATTGGTGGCTTGATCCTGGTCATGTCACGCTCCCAAGCGGTGGTACTCCGCAGGTGGATTTTGGGGGTGTGACAAATAATGGGTTGAATAAATTATAGAATTGTTTAAGTTGTGATGTCCGACTTTTATAGGCTATAAGGGGTCCGACTTTGTTAATATGAAACCAGGGAGTCCGAGTTTTTAATGTAGTGGCCCTTGTCCGACTTTGTGATAATGATGCCTTGTCCGATTTTTGTTTAACACAAGCATGGTCCGAACTTTGTATAACTGGTGCGCATGTCCGACTTTAAAACCCATCCGCCCTGTCTGAACTTCATAACCCATGCGCAGTCCGAATTTTTATGTGTGAATAGGTAGATAAGTGCCTGAGTTATTTCAAACACCAATGTTAAAGCCTACTGTATGTTTCTGGGTATTACTGCATGTCACTGTATGCTGCTGTATATGTCTTGTATATGATTGAATGATGCCGTAAGTTACTGGATGATGCTGTATGTATGAACTATCTACGTCATATCATTCTGTACACAACTATCACACGAATCACAACTGTTTAGACATCAAGGACTTGTAAACCCTGATTGAATGTAAACACTTATCTCGAATTTGTGTGCAATGTACACTAGGTCGTGTGTAACGGACTTAATCAATAATTAACACTAGAAGCAATATCATACCGAGCAAACCAAGGTGAGTTCACACAGCCAAGGCATGGGGTTCCTAGGGTGGGAATGGGTTTGGATTATTACTTGTACGTATCTAGCTTACGGAAACTAGTTATATGGTCCTCGGGTGAGGAGGGGTTATTGATATGATACGACTAGACTAGTGATGCTCATAGAACTGATCTTCGCACACACGCCAGGGGTTGGCCGCGATATTATGACTAATCATTCGCACACATGCCTAGGAAGGCCGCGAACTATACTCTAAACTTCGCATACATGCCGGGTGGCCGCGTTACAAACATACCTAGTCTAGAATACTTGGGAACTTTCCCCAATCTTCGCACACATGCCTAGAGGGCCGCGATACGAACTAATACGATACATGACTTAATGAACGAACACAAGGCTTACTATACTATTACGATTACTGAACTATTAACTGGGAACTCGCTCAACTAGTTGTTGACTCTCTGCTGCATGCCTTGCAGGACCTTAGGTACATATGGAGCTTGCACAAGGAGGAGCAGGTCGTTGTGGGCACGGATCGTGAATGTTTCGTTAAACACTTTATGACATTTCATACTTTATTATGTTGGGTTTTATTTATACGCTTCCGCTAATCAGTGATAACATACTTATATTTTGAACACCTTTCATATTGGTGGTTGAATGGCATTTACTTTTACTTATTAATTACATGTTCAATATGATTGGTGGCTTGATCCTGGTCATGTCACGCCTCCAAGCGGTGGTACTCCGCATGTGGATTTTTGGGGGTGTGACATTTGTAGTTTGAAGATGAAAGTGCATCAATCACGGAATGAAAACCTGTGTTTTTACTTGTTTTTGCAAGTGTACACACGTAGTTATGACGGATTTTGAATGGCAGATCCATGATAAATCAAAGGTAGTTAAGAACGAAAGAAGAAGATGAGTGATTTGAGAGAATTTGATGAAAATTGCTTTTGAAAGGAATTTTGAATTCGACTCGACAGTCAAAACCCTGTTTGGGGTTTTGATCAGGGTTTTATAGGTGGAAAAAGTGAATGCTGATGTGGCAGCGGTTACAAAAGATCTGACGTCTAAGTACTGTCCATGTGAGAACCTCTGATGGATAATGGATGACAGTTGTTAGGAAACCACTGATGAATCGATATCAGTAGTTTACAGTGCTGAAAATGAAAACAATAACTGACTATAACTATCAGTGGATAGATTATCAGTGATTTAAAACTCTGACCTTTAACAACAATCATTATATAAACAGTGGTTCAAGCATGTTCCTTCTCCAAAAAAAAAATATATATTTTAACCCATCAGTCGTTTCAATCCCCTTCAACCACCACAAAACACTATTCTAACCCAACACTGGTTTTAAACCACCATTTTAACTAAACAACGGTTTCAACCACAGTTTTCTCAACAGTAGTTCCAAACATCTATTTTCATCCATCTGTTGAACAAAGTCAACAGATGTACCAACCATTGTTTTATTTTCAAACACCTGTTCCCAATAACAGAGCTTTGATCATTTAAACATACCTTTGCCAATATTACAGTGCTGAAAATGAAAATAGTAGCTGACTATAACTATCAGTGGATAGCCTATCAGTGGATTAAAACACTGAGCTTTAACTACAGTCATTATATAAACAATAATTCAAGAATCTTCCTTCTCCAAAAAAACAATATTTTAACCCATCAGTCATTTCAATCCCCTTCAACCTCCACAAAACATTATTTTAACACAACAGTGGTTTTAAACCACCATTTTAACCAAACAGCGATTTCAACCACAGTTTTCTCAACAGTAGTTACAAACATCTGTTTTCATACATCTGTTGACCAAAGTCAACAGATGTATCAACCACTGTTTTATTTTCAAACATCTGTTCCCAATAACAGAGCTTTGATCATTTAAACAGACCTTTGCCAATATTACAAGCTTTTACACTCTCAAACATCAATATTCATTCAATAAAATTTTAACGCAGCAAATAACAGAGCTTTGATTAATAATTTTAACACAACTAATTATATATAAAATATAATTGTCAAAACAGCAAATAGCATTCAATAAAATACAGGATCCTAATTCCTAATCAATTGGTGAAACAGTAGTCTCGATAAGTAAAGCTCTTTTCGGACCATTGTAGTTGTCAACATGTTGGAGGTATTTCAGAAGTTCATTGCCGAGATCAACTTCAATCATATCCCCCCAGATGCTTGTTATCAGCCACTTGTTGTCTTCAATTATATTAGTCCTTCGGCGCCTATCTACATAATCAACTACATGAGGATTATTGAAAACAAACACCTTCATCCAGCCTTCTTCTTCATATCTGAGCAAATCAGCAGTTAGCTCAGCAGACTTTCCAATAACAATCAAATGCAGCCTCTTTGCGATGGTCAAAAAATGCCCTTGGCAAGGATTGACTACAATACTCTCGGGAAAATGAAGTATTCTGAAAGTCTCACTCAGAACATCAAAAGCAACGATGTTCCTCTCACCTAGTGGATACCAATAATTTGAAACCATAAAATATATGGTTTTATCAGCATAAACTCCTGTAGACCATGAATAACCACTTGAACCATAATTGTTTACGCTACCGAAATTTATTGTTCTCCATGACTTACGACGTCGTGAGTAAACACGAGCAGCAGTTACATTACGGTAACATCTGATGTTCAGCACTTTCAGATCATTGAACTGATCAAAATAAATTCCACCAGTATCAGAGTTTCGATGATGATTGTAATTGAAGTAGTTATCACACAAAACCTTATAGCGCCTGGTAGTTGGATACCAAAGAATCAACTGACAGCAAATCCCTTCATTGCAAACTAACAACAAACCATTAAATGACGATAGAATACGTAAGTTGCTAGGGTGGACATTGTTAGGAAACTGTTGGTGCATACATCTGTCGTCTTCGTCTTGTATCGAGTCTTGTAACTAGATATGCTAGATCAGGGCACGTTGTACAAGAAAATAGCAGATTTAAGTGTAAATTAGTGTGATTCCGCTTGAATGAGCTGATTCCGCTTGAAATGACTTGTGTCACTTTCAAGCGAAATCAACAAGTTCTTATTCCGCTTGAAATGCACATGTTGTGACACCTGCGTCACTCCAGCCATCAAACAAATACCAAACCAATGAAATATTGTATTTCATACTTGGGATTTGTATAAACATGCGTATCATTTGCACATATCAACTCTTGTTCGATTTCGGGCTTTAAATCGCTTTCTGGAAGGTTATACGCGCACTGATGCGTAAATATAACCAGTTTAATGCAACAAACACCCCGGAATAGTGACTTAGGCTTAACATACCTCAAATAACCTTCACATAACTTAGAAATAAGTTTTGGATGGTTTGGTATGCCGAAATCAAGTTTATTCGCTTACAGGGACTAAATTCGACAAACTGCGAAAGTATGTCAATTTGTACTGTAACAGACCCCCCGGAACATGATCATAAGTTAAACACACCCTAAATATCCTTTACATAGCTTAGAAATAGGCTTTGATGGGTTCGGTGTGCTAAAATAAACTTTATGCTCATTCAGGGACTAAAAGCGTCAAAAAGTGCATAAGTTTGCATTTTCGCGCATAACTTACGTTCTGAACGCATCCGGACATCCAAAAATTTATGTAAGCATTAAAATATTTTATTTTAGTGTTTGGCATAAGAAAAATCCATTCGTCGCGCAATTTGGATCGTTTTTCGCGCTTATGCGCATTCCGTCGTAATTAAGCGAACATCGCGATCGTACGACCAAACGAACCGACATCCGGCATATTTTTGAGCATGTTTCATGTCCACAATGTTTAGGCATCATTTTAGGGCCTTAAAGTTGGCCTAACAGGCCTTGAACGCATAAAAAAATGGCCTTAAAAGCATGCAGGGACCAAAACTGCAATTTTTGAAACTTATGTGCAGATCAGAAGGCTCAGGCGGCCCGCGTAAGCCCCCATAAAACCTTATGCGGCCCGCGAGAGCATGTCAGATATGCAAAAATCAGTTTTTCCAGCTGTTAACAGCTGTTATACTCTTGTAACCCACTTGCAAATGGTTTTGGGGCATTTCTATGGGCTCTAATGGTTTAGTAAAACTATGGGCACAAGTGTAAGGTTGAGATCAAAGCTCGGATATCGACAAACGATCTTAAGGACTCTCCGAAAACTATAAATACCCCATCCCATTCACTTGCAAAACCCACTTAATTTCTGAGATTTCTCTAAGTTGGGGTGTTTCATCACCTCATACCTGAGAATACTTGGAAAATCAATCTTGCGGGGCCCCTTTGTAAGTATTCTTTCGCGTTTTTCATTCGTTTTTGCATTAAAGTCAAACTGCGTTTGACTTTCTGCATTGACTAGTTTATGGTCAATGCAAAGTTCGTTTGAACTTCATAACATGAGCGTAATCACGATGGTTATAGTCCCTAGTGACTATACCTACTGATTACCACGTTATCTAGACTCAGTGACGAGTCGTAGTTTCGGCCAAAATGCGTTTTCTCGCGTATTTTGTAACCAAACTACTCTAGGGTATCAAAACCGTTTGTTTTGATACCAAACCTGTTTTCTAACTTAACTAAACATGTTCTAGCATGTTTAGCTCGTCACTTTTAGATTTGTGCTTGTTTAGGGTCGTAAAGGTAAGCGATCTAATCAATCGCTTATACTTTCGAACCCGACCCATTTGGTCGATCATTAAGATCCGACCAAATACTTTAGGTGACCATAGTTGTATAGGGAATAACCTTCCAAGGTTATACCTTATGGTCACGTCGTTTAAGTAGTTGTATGATAGGTAGTTTATATGCCTTAGGTAAATTACCAAAATACCCTTTTTATGCATAAATTCATTTTAAGCATATGTAACCTAAATTTTGACATCTAAACTGATTAGGCAACTATATTAGACATGTTGAGGCATATTTTACTTATCATAGGACTAGTTAAGCGGTCCGAACGTGTTTTACGCAAACGACGCGTTAAAGTAGCATAAGCTACCTAAACGGGTCGTAATGGGTCGTAAGCGCTTAGGTTAGGTTTCATTTTAGTATGTGGGCTTTGTTTAACCATTTCATATGAGTTTCAATACTCATTTGGTTTACGAAACCTCATACTATCCAATCCCCCGATTTAGGTCCGGTTATTTATGTAGTTATCTATATAGGGTGCCGTTTGATTCAGTGATCCCTCTAGCTTTGCTTGGTTGTTGTTCAAGACTTCTAAGCACCCTCAAGTGAGTACATAGTACCCCTCTTTTATTGTTTTTCAAACATTTTGGGGTGAAACACATGTGCCTACTTGTTACTTTCATGCTTTCCATGTTTTCACAACTTATACTTGCTATGTTCATTAGTACACTACTAGTACATGATTTCATTATGTTTTGCGATGTATGTTTACTTAACATGCTAGCACATTGTTTTACATTACATTTCTTTTGCTATGTATGTTTACTTAACATGCTAGCACATTGTTTTACATGAATTTTCTGCTTTGTATGTTAACTTAGCATACTTAGTACATTTGATTTACATTACCTTTTCATGCTATGTATGTTCATTTAGTCCACACTTAGTACATTCACATCACCTCACATGCTTACATTCGGTATAACATCTGGTTTGTTTAACGGTTCTTTATTACATTCATTAACATTATCTACGCCGCTCGGTAGTAAGTAATGGTACCATAGGACTTGACAAATCCCGTTCCTGACATCCTAGGTTTGTTTGGGTGTAAGGAATGACTGAATCTGTTGGTGCATATTCTGTGACAACAGCTTAGATTTGGTCTTTGGATATCTTGTAATTAGTTAAACGATAAACGGTTAGCGGGTTTAGCTTTGTATTAGTGAATTAATAGAGTTTGGGCTAAACTAAACCCAGTTTGGGTCAGGGGACGAATTGGGCTTGCCCATGTAGGAAACCCTCGTCCAACTTGTAAACCTTGTGTTATATAAACATGGTTAGGCTTTAGGGTTTAGGTTAATCAGCCAGAACAGATTTTGAGAGAGAGAATTTTCGTGAGAGCATAGCTTGGACGAAAATTGGTTGGTTAGGGTTTGATTGATTGTAATTCTTGTGATTGATAATCAAAAGAAACCCAGTTTGAAAGTGAAAAAAAAGACTCTGGAAAATCCCGAATTCGGTTTTTGACATTATATATCATTGGATTCGTCTTTTTGAGACGATTCTAACGGTGTAGTTTGGTAACCACTGTTTTCGGAAAAATTTTGTACGGTTTTATCAGTCTGTTACGTTAAAAATGTCGAACATGTCTAGTTTGAATGAGCTGTTGAGAATGGAGCATGAAGTTGGCACTACCAACAAACCGCCTAAGATGATGAAAGTGGAAAATTATTTGACATGGAAGGATCGTTTCCAATCCTTCATTGAATATCAAGATATGCGCATGTGGATATGTATTGAAGATGGGTACACAAACCCTACTCACGACTTTGAGGGCAGACCACGTAGAACAGCCTATGTGAACATGGAAGAGAATGATAAAAAGATGTATGAGGCTGAAAAGAGAGCATTGGCTACAATTAAAATGTCGTTACCTGATAGCATCAAGCATACATTCACAAAGTACACAAATTCAAAAGATATGTGGGATGCATTAGAAAAACAATATGCAGGAAATGCAGATGTTAAGAAAAACAAGATTGATCTACTGAAGAAGCAGTTTGCTATTTTCAAGCACATGAAGCATGAGTCACTTGAGGACATCATCACTCATTACTATCATCTGATGTCAGAAATGGAAAACTATAAGATTGATTGCTATTCTGATGTAGAAAAGAATGACAAGCTGCTCGATGCCTTACCTACCAAGTGGGATATCTACACTCTCATGATCAAGGGTGAAGCAGATTATGAAATAAAAGAGCTTGAAGAAGTAGTTGGAAAGCTGAGAGCTTATGAGCTCAGTATGAAGAAGAAAGATACTGGATATGATCAGGTTCAAGATCCAGCGGTTTACAATGGGCTTACGTCTTCTTCATCTCACAACGCTTCTAACGACTCCGCTACTGCGTTTCTTTCATGTGATAATGAGCAAGTTACAGTGAATGAGGATGGTGACGTGTGTTTTGTGGCTACTTCAGGAGGATCAACAGGAGCAAAGAAAACATCAGCTTCAAAGCAAGGTAGTAGTGCAAAGTCAATGCCTATGAGTGTGAAGTCTGCTGAAGAACATCTCGCACTACTTGCTTCGTATGAGAATTACATTCAGGGGAAGATATCTGATCCTGCTACTCTGGATGAAGATTATGATCAGATTGACCCTGATGATCTAGAAAAGATGGATTTGCAATGGCAGATGGCCATGATTTCGAGACGTGTGAAGAGGTTCATGAACAGAACAGGAAGGAAGTTTGTGGGGAAGAATGTTGGTTTTGACAAAGCCAAAGTCAGGTGCTTTAACTGTCAGAGTTATGGTCACTTCGCTAGGGAATGTCAGAAACAAAAGCATGAGACTTCGAGTCAAAGTTCAAACAATAGAAATTCATCAAACAACTCTAACTCAAGGGCGTTGATCTCTACTGCAAGAGAGGGTTCATATGACTGGAGCATTCACTTAGAAAATGATGAGAATGTCACTCAAGAATTCATGGCAGAGATTACTCCAGTCGATGATGGTGAAGCTAAAGTAGATGATGCTGAAGTGAAAGTGGATGCTGAGGTGAAGGTAGAGAATAAAGCTGAAGAAAAGAAGGTTGACCAGACAACAGGTGCTGAAGATGAAAAGCAAAAGTCTGAACATGAAAGAGAAGCTGAAGAAAAGGATGCTAAGTATAAAAAATTGGAAGCACAGCTTGCGGCTCTAATGGCCAACCTTGACAAACAAACAGGAGAGGTAAAATCTAATTCTGTGTGTTTAAAATGTCGTGAACTACAGGGTGAGGTTGACAGGTTGTCCACACAAAACAAAAGTTTGGTAAGTGAGATGTCTAACATTAAAGAATCAAACTTTTTTGCTAAAAGAAATGAAACGTCATACTTGAAGAAAATAAAAGGTTATGAAAGTGAAATTGAAGCCATAACCTGCAAATTAAATGAAAAACTTCAAGTCATAGACTTAGCTCATGACATGATGGCTGAGAAAACAAAAGAGATTTCTGAGAAAAACAAAGAGTTGTCAGATGCTCAACTCAAAATTGTTGAACTTGAAAAGAAACTTGTAACACCCCGATATTTATTTTAATACGGGAATAAGCGAAAAATGAGTAAAACTAATATAGATGGTGAATTATGAAAAGTTACAAGTTAAATCATGGGAAGTGTTTAAATCAAACACTTAACAAGCTTGAGGGGGTAATATGAAAAATTGTAATGAATTAAGGGTTTAGTAGTGCCTAAACCCCAAACATACCCTCTGTGCGTGTTCTGGGATCGACCAAGGGCAGGAGAAACAAGGGTTTACCCTTGTTCTTGGTAAAACTCATCAATTAGCAAGAGAATTCGATGTTAATCGGCTGCATGTCTTGAATTTTCGATCATCTAAGCATACCAAGTGAAGTGGTAAGTCGAATTTCTTGAATTGGTGAATTGCAGAAAAAGGGTTTCAACCTAATCATGAATCTATGATATGATATGTCTAAATTGGATGTTAGGGTTACTCCCTAGAGTAGAAATCATGCTTGATTTTAGTTTAATTGAAAGAAAATTCTATAAACCCACTTGTAGTAGTAGTGATGATGATGATATGGATGACTATACATGTTCAAGGCTTGTGTGATGTTGATGTTTGATGTTGTTTGTAAGGAGTAATTGTTAGATAATGGTAGAAAAGTTATATGATTCTAGTTAAAATTGATAATCTATGTTGTGAACTAGGAAGAGTATGCATAAAACACTTGTACTATATGCTTAAATGATGGCATGCACACCAAGTGTTTGATGAAATGCATAGGTAAGATTATTAGATGAGATTGGATGTAAATAATGAAATGAATAGTTTATTGATAAGTGATAATGTTGGAGTTATGTCGTGTACGAATGTAAGATGATAATTTTGATTAAGTGAATGTTGAACAACGCGGTTGTCGAATGTAGAGTTATGAAAGCATAAGTATGTGTAAATTGGTTGTGTATATTGTGTATGTGACTAGGTGATCATGTAATTGTATGTGTTATACAACATTATGTATGAAATTAATATGATGTCATTAATATGGTCTATTATATCAACATAAATGCGTGTTCGAAATTGGAAGTTATATGCTAGAAGGTTGACTTTCTGAAAGTCAACAGAGAATTTATAGCATGGTTAGGCACTTTGACACAAATATAAGAATCGAGAGATCATGGAATATGTGTTAGATCAAGTATGTGTTATGTGTGATAACGAATTTGGATTTCAAAGATATTGAACTATGTGGTTGACAAATCATGTCGTATGCGTGTTAGTGAAAGTCAATGTAGATAAGAGTTGGAAAATGTGTGTTAATATAAATGAGCATGAATACTAATATTATTATGGCATGACGGCATGAAAGAATAGGAACCACACTAGCATGGACCAAGCATGGAAGGCTAACGGGTCAAGATGAGGCAAGGAAGCGGGTATGAACACGGATGCACAAGGTAAGTGATTCCGTAATCACTTCTTAGTTGTTTATGTAATGTTATATGCAATTTAATTATATGTGATAATTGAGGTCAAATAGGAATGAATTGTATGATGTCAATGAAGTATTAAACGGATCTTAGCTTTGATCCGAGCAAGGTAGGTGTGATTAAGAAATTATAGCTAAGTAGTGGAATTAGTTACTTATGTAAGGAATTCCTTTGTTATTGAGGATAGAGCATAGTTGACTAAAATGCTCTTGATAGGTATATCGGGCAAACGACCTTAGAAGTCGTTTGGAAACGAGCTATTCGATTAGAGTAATGTCTTGGACAAGTATGAAAGCGAAGTATAGGGTTTTGTATGTCATAGTCCACTTAATGCGCAAATACCCATAACGGGTCAAAAATAAGCTTTTGAGCGAAATGGGTTAAGAGGATGCAAGACGTCCGAGAATTTAATCTTTTATGATAGGTGCCAATGAAATTATTAAAGTTCATATGAGATTGAGGTCAAATAAACAGATTATGTTGATAAATGCACGAACGGGTCAAATAGTTAGAAAATGATAGTATGTCGAATGCACGTAAGTTAAGAATTTCCTTAATCCGGAGGTAGGATTTTAAGTTAATATGATAGAATGTGAATTTACAAGCATGTAGGAAGAAACGGGAGGTTAAACGGGTAAACGTTTCAAAAGTTATGCGCGTTTTAGTGCGTACGGACGACGAAACGGAACTGCAGAAAACTGCAAATTCTAGAGGGCGTCGCCGACGGGTATGGGGGCGTCGCCGACGGGCTCTAGAAAGTGAACTTTTGGCTGACGGATTATTTGACTGTCTACGGGGATTTTTGGCTACGGGTAATTGCAAGGGCCGTCGCCGACGACCCTAGGGCCTTCGCCGACGCCCTCCCCAAGTTCAAAAACCTAAAAATTTGTTATTTATGTTGATTTATGTATCGTAGGCTTCGGTTTGTTATCCGTGGTCTACGGTGGACTTTCCAAACATGATTTTGATGGTTCCTTAGATGTCTATGGGCTATAAATCTAAGTCTAAGTCCCATGTAAATATTGTATGATTATATAAGGATGTAGGAAAGATATGTACGTATGTGGTTGTGTATGTATGTATGTGTAAAGACATGTATGAGTGTATGCACGTATGTAAAGTTGTAAGAAAGGTATGTATGTATGTATGTATGTATGTAGAGGAGTATGTATGCATGTAAGATGGTACGTGTGCATGATTTAAATACGTAGAGTTTTAACGTTACTAATTATGCGTTTGAGGTTGGTATGTAATGCAGGAACGAGTGCATCGGATTCTTATGAAATTTAAGCCCAACCCGGAATAAGAGGATGACTAAGGATAGTTGGATGAACTAATGTTAAATTGTCAAACGTTATTCAATCCTTAATTATATGAGATTAATGATATATGATGTTGTCGTTGACTAATGGCTAAGTTGTATGTGATGCCCACAGGTGATACACGGACTTCTTCTGCTACTTAGGAAGTGAAGCGGACATAGATCGAGTCAAGAGCAAGGATTGCACGGATAGATCGATCATATAGTTGAAATATATAACGTCTAGAAATGTAAATTTTAGTATGAACGTTGTGAATTCTTTTATAGAACGTTTAACATTTTAGCTTTTGGAACCTTCTCGAAAGTAATGTCGTTAATAAGGAAAGAAATTTTAAAGCTCTTTTCCGCTGCGTCATTTTTAAGGTAAAACGTGTTAGGGCGTAACAAGTTGGTATCAGAGCCCTGGTTTGAGAGAATCAAGTAACAGGAGGTAAATACTTGAACTCAAACCGGTGTGCTCTCGTGACCAAGAACCCGTGCAATCCAAGACTCGATCGAGGCCTAAAGGCAAAAGCGAATGTAAGTATGTATTAGATTATGTATTTGAAGGAAACTAATAGTATGTTTTGTGAAGGGTAAGCGCAATTGTTGGAAGAGATGATCCGTGAATGTGGTCTAGGACCGGCATCGAGGCAAGTAATGAAACGAATTGACCCCAGGTACGTAAACCTAACGTATGGGCGTATGAAATGGTATGGTTAAGCAAGTGAAAGAAAAAAAAATTTTGAACAAATTATGATAACGACATGGTAAATAAGTTTTAAAAATGTTACACGAGCCGAAACTAAATTCTTCGGACATAAGGTGGCGATTACGCGAAGCCACGAAACTAGTACGTGGAATGTGTACCTGGCCAGTACACAAGAAACGTATGACGTTCGTGAGACCGTGATAATTATTACAGGTATGTCCGATAGAGTTTGGTAGCAGCTAGGCGTGTGGGTGAAATGGGTAGTAAGACTCTCGGGGGATTGAGAGTACTTTGTAGGAATGAAAGATGTGAATGCAATGCTTGAATCCGCGAGACGGATTCAAGGAATGAAATGTGCGAATGCAATGCTTGAATCCGCGAGACGGATTCAAGGAAAGAAATGTGCGAATGCAATGCTTGAATCCGCGAGACGGATTCAAGGAATGAAATATGCGAATGCAATGCTTGAATCCGCGAGACGGATTCAAGGAATGAAATATGCAAATGCAATGCTTGAATCCGCGAGACGGATTCAAGGAATGAAATATGCGAATGCAATGCTTGAATCCGCGAGACGGATTCAATGAATGAAAGGCATGAGCGAAATGATTGAATCCGCGAAACGGCTTCAAAGAATGAAAGAGGTAAATGCAATATTTGAATTCGTGAGACGGATTCAAAACATGAAAGGTATGAAAGGTATAAGTAAGGTGTTCGAATCCGCGAAACGGATTTAAGGTATAAACGACTAAAGCTAGTCTACTTGAGAAGAAGTCAATAGTCTGACCATAATTATGTCACACAAGTCATATAAGTAAACGTAAAGCAAATGAACAAAAGTATGATAGGAGTGAAAATATCCGAAAGTGTAAGTAATTACGGACTAAACAAGTAAGTATTCCCTAAGTGATGTGATTCAAATTATGTTTAAACTTTCATATATATATATATATATATATATATATATATATGTATATATGAATATATTTATGCAAATGCGTTGTATGCAAGAATGGTAGAAAGGATAAATGGGACATACGGGTCAGATGGCGATCGCCATTTGAACTCGGTACTTAATGATTTGATTTGTTAAGTTTTATACTCATAGGTGAGCTTGGAGAATGGACACGCAATGTCACTAATCGGAAAGGAATGATCATCATAAGGTATGGATAACGAATCAATGGAATTTACTTCCGTCAGGTATGTATAAAAAGAGTTATAACTTAAATAGGAGGTTATGACTCAAATAGAGATGGATGTGTCAGAATAGAAGGTATATATACAAACCGTAATGCAAAAATGTAGAATGAATTTCAAAATGTTCGTGATGATCATCGAGTGGTATAGAACTTGAATGCTCGTAACTGTGGAAATTCTTATAGAATGTAAGAGACGGCAAGTATCGTTAAGAAATACTAACCTTGATGCTCGGCTTGTTGACCATGTTCATTTGAACAAGACATTGTAGAAAAGATACGCATGGCATAGATAACAATAGTAACCATGGAAATAATGCTTAGTTTTCATGTTAAGTACGGATAAGTAAGTTTAAGAAGGGTGATTTTGGTTATAATAATAAGTCTTTGAATGATTATAATATGCGTATGATAATATATCGACCCCTCCTATGAGCTTATGGTTAATTAGAAGAACGTTAGTAATGGGATAATGGGGTTTGCTCATGATTACAATAATGAATTATATCGTGCATGATTCATGTGCGGAATGAAATAAATCGATTCATTTATATTAGTAAGTGTATGAATATGTTACACCTGTTTAGAAAGATAGAAATAAGCCGTAAGCATAAGTAATAGTATACATGTGGAATAAATTTCAATGAACGAACCGCTAATGATGATGTATGCTAGGAATTAGCATTATAAAGTGAAAACGACACTAATAAGAGCTCTGGATCAGATTCTGACTTTAATGTGATTATGAAAGTAATTTACTTGATTTAAGCACGGAGGGACAATGCGTACAAAGACGTTTATGCATGAATGAAACTCTTGCCAAGACCTCGAATGCATCCATGTTGTAGTAAGCATCGTGAATGAAAAGATGAAAAAGTAGGAGTAGAATTGGTCCGGTTGAAATGAGAAAGGTTTCGGGGACGAAACCTCTTTTAAGGGGGATAGACTTGTAACACCCCGAAATTTATTTTAATACGGGAATAAGCGAAAAATGAGTAAAACTAATATAGATGGTGAATTATGAAAAGTTACAAGTTAAATCATGGGAAGTGTTTAAATCAAACACTTAACAAGCTTGAGGGGGGTAATATGAAAAATTGTAATGAATTAAGGGTTTAGTAGTGCCTAAACCCCAAACATACCCTCTGTGCGTGTTCTGGGATCGACCAAGGGCAGGAGAAACAAGGGTTTACCCTTGTTCTTGGTAAAACTCATCAATTAGCAAGAGAATTCGATGTTAATCGGCTGCATGTCTTGAATTTTCGATCATCTAAGCATACCAAGTGAAGTGGTAAGTCGAATTTCTTGAATTGGTGAATTGCAGAAAAAGGGTTTCAACCTAATCATGAATCTATGATATGATATGTCTAAATTGGATGTTAGGGTTACTCCCTAGAGTAGAAATCATGCTTGATTTTAGTTTAATTGAAAGAAAATTCTATAAACCCACTTGTAGTAGTAGAGATGATGATGATATGGATGACTATACATGTTCAAGGCTTGTGTGATGTTGATGTTTGATGTTGTTTGTAAGGAGTAATTGTTAGATAATGGTAGAAAAGTTATATGATTCTAGTTAAAATTGATAATCTATGTTGTGAACTAGGAAGAGTATGCATAAAACACTTGTACTATATGCTTAAATGATGGCATGCACACCAAGTGTTTGATGAAATGCATAGGTAAGATTATTAGATGAGATTGGATGTAAATAATGAAATGAATAGTTTATTGATAAGTGATAATGTTGGAGTTATGTCGTGTACGAATGTAAGATGATAATTTTGATTAAGTGAATGTTGAACAACGCGGTTGTCGAATGTAGAGTTATGAAAGCATAAGTATGTGTAAATTGGTTGTGTATATTGTGTATGTGACTAGGTGATCATGTAATTGTATGTGTTATACAACATTATGTATGAAATTAATATGATGTCATTAATATGGTCTATTATATCAACATAAATGCGTGTTCGAAATTGGAAGTTATATGCTAGAAGGTTGACTTTCTGAAAGTCAACAGAGAATTTATAGCATGGTTAGGCACTTTGACACAAATATAAGAATCGAGAGATCATGGAATATGTGTTAGATCAAGTATGTGTTATGTGTGATAACGAATTTGGATTTCAAAGATATTGAACTATGTGGTTGACAAATCATGTCGTATGCGTGTTAGTGAAAGTCAATGTAGATAAGAGTTGGAAAATGTGTGTTAATATAAATGAGCATGAATACTAATATTATTATGGCATGACGGCATGAAAGAATAGGAACCACACTAGCATGGACCAAGCATGGAAGGCTAACGGGTCAAGATGAGGCAAGGAAGCGGGTATGAACACGGATGCACAAGGTAAGTGATTCCGTAATCACTTCTTAGTTGTTTATGTAATGTTATATGCAATTTAATTATATGTGATAATTGAGGTCAAATAGGAATGAATTGTATGATGTCAATGAAGTATTAAACGGATCTTAGCTTTGATCCGAGCAAGGTAGGTGTGATTAAGAAATTATAGCTAAGTAGTGGAATTAGTTACTTATGTAAGGAATTCCTTTGTTATTGAGGATAGAGCATAGTTGACTAAAATGCTCTTGATAGGTATATCGGGCAAACGACCTTAGAAGTCGTTTGGAAACGAGCTATTCGATTAGAGTAATGTCTTGGACAAGTATGAAAGCGAAGTATAGGGTTTTGTATGTCATAGTCCACTTAATGCGCAAATACCCATAACGGGTCAAAAATAAGCTTTTGAGCGAAATGGGTTAAGAGGATGCAAGACGTCCGAGAATTTAATCTTTTATGATAGGTGCCAATGAAATTATTAAAGTTCATATGAGATTGAGGTCAAATAAACAGATTATGTTGATAAATGCACGAACGGGTCAAATAGTTAGAAAATGATAGTATGTAGAATGCACGTAAGTTAAGAATTTCCTTAATCCGGAGGTAGGATTTTAAGTTAATATGATAGAATGTGAATTTACAAGCATGTAGGAAGAAACGGGAGGTTAAACGGGTAAACGTTTCAAAAGTTATGCGCGTTTTAGTGCGTACGGACGACGAAACGGAACTGCAGAAAACTGCAATTTCTAGAGGGCGTCGCCGACGGGTATGGGGGCGTCGCCGACGGGCTCTAGAAAGTGAATTTTTGGCTGACGGATTATTTGACTGTCTACGGGGATTTTTGGCTACGGGTAATTGCAAGGGCCGTCGCCGACGACCCTAGGGCCGTCGCCGACGCCCTCCCCAAGTTCAAAAACCTAAAAATTTGTTATTTATGTTGATTTATGTATCGTAGGCTTCGGTTTGTTATCCGTGGTCTACGGTGGACTTTCCAAACATGATTTTGATGGTTCCTTAGATGTCTATGGGCTATAAATCTAAGTCTAAGTCCCATGTAAATATTGTATGATTATATAAGGATGTAGGAAAGATATGTACGTATGTGGTTGTGTATGTATGTATGTGTAAAGACATGTATGAGTGTATGCACGTATGTAAAGTTGTAAGAAAGGTATGTATGTATGTATGTATGTAGAGGAGTATGTATGCATGTAAGATGGTACGTGTGCATGATTTAAATACGTAGAGTTTTAACGTTACTAATTATGCGTTTGAGGTTGGTATGTAATGCAGGAACGAGTGCATCGGATTCTTATGAAATTTAAGCCCAACCCGGAATAAGAGGATGAGTAAGGATAGTTGGATGAACTAATGTTAAATTGTCAAACGTTATTCAATCCTTAATTATATGAGATTAATGATATATGATGTTGTCGTTGACTAATGGCTAAGTTGTATGTGATGCCCACAGGTGATACACGGACTTCTTCTGCTACTTAGGAAGTGAAGCGGACGTAGATCGAGTCAAGAGCAAGGATTGCACGGATAGATCGATCATATAGTTGAAATATATAACGTCTAGAAATGTAAATTTTAGTATGAACGTTGTGAATTCTTTTATAGAACGTTTAACATTTTAGCTTTTGGAACCTTCTCGAAAGTAATGTCGTTAATAAGGAAAGAAATTTTAAAGCTCTTTTCCGCTGCGTCATTTTTAAGGTAAAACGTGTTAGGGCGTAACAAAACTAGGTCAATTCAGGGACTCTACTTTTGTTATGAAACACATGATGGGTGGGTTAAAGAAAAGTAATGACAAGAGTAGTTTGGGATTCCAGGGCTTTAATGAAGTCCCACCTCCTCTTAGTCATGATTATTCATTCCTACCTGATGAAGATGAGCTAACAAAGTTTATGTCAACAGCACCAAGTAGTTCCACAGCAAGTCGAGGTGATGAGTCTGCGTGTGATGATGCTAAGAAGAATGATAACTGCAAACCAGTTTTGAAAAGGAAAACTTCACATCCTAAAAATAAGAATCCAACTGTTGTTAAACAGATTAATTTTGTTCAAGGAAGTGACATGAAAAACGAAACAGCTGTTATTGAAAACGAATCTAATGTAGAGTTTGCTAAAAACAAGAACAAAGAAAATTCTGAAACTAAGCAAACTGAACCAGATTCTTCTAAAGCATCATCGTCAAAGCCTGAATCTAGTTCAAAGGATTCAGATAAGAAGTCTTCGAAAAAGAGATCGTGCTTCAAGTGTCACACCAAAGGACATGTAGCTAGCTATTGTCCTAACAAAAAGAATGAAGCACAAGTGAATGAGAGGAAGAGAGAGAAGGTACCAGAGAAAAGTGGTGACAATGAGGAGAAAGCTGCAAATTCTCCAAAGAAATCTGCTCCCAAGCAACCAGAGAATGTTGTTGTTGGTGTAGATAAGGCTGAAAAAGGAACTCCTCAAGTTCCTCGTTTTCAAAGAAATCAATCAAGATTTCAGCCTAGATCTCCACCAGGCAGATTTGAGAGACCTAGAAGCTGTTCACCAAGAATGAACAATCATAATTCTAATAATTTCAGAAGTCAAGGTCAATATCAAAATCGATACCAAAATAATGGTGGTCGAACTTTTTATAACAATGGCTTTAGAAATTACAACAATAATGCTTCTTGGAATCAAAATTCAAGATATCAGAATCAAAATTTTCAAAGGTCAAATAGTCCAAACACATATAGGAACCCTCAGGACCAAAGACCTAGTGGAAATCAAAATCAAATTCCATCAACAGGTCTGAGATCCAAGACTCCAGTTAGGAGTAATGGATATTGGATGGATGTTCCAGTAGTTGGTGAATTTGGACGACCCAAGACCATTAAGGCTTGGGTCCCCCAATCTAACTAATTTCTTGGTTGGTGTGTGCAGGAGCTGCTAAGGAGGATTATCAACTTGTGGTATGTTGATAGTGGCTGCTCCAGGCACATGACGGGGGATGCGAGGTTGTTGACTGAATTTGAAGATTATGATGAAGGACATGTGAATTTTGCGGGTGCTAAAGGTGGTAGAATTACAGGACGAGGGAAAGTGACCAATGGGAAGATCACACTGGACAAAGTGAATTATGTTGAGCAGCTTAAACACAATCTGATGAGCGTGTCACAAGTCTGCGACAAGGGTCACTCGGTCCATTTTACCAAGAATGAAGCATTAGTGTTGAAACCAGGTTTGGAGATACCGGATGATTGGATAGTGATGCGAGCGCCAAGGAGAAATGACACTTATGTCATGGACATGGGTGCTAAGGATCCAACTGCTGTGGTGGCGTGTTTACTATCAAAAGCATCTGAAGCTGAATCGATGTTGTGGCACAGACGCATGGCCCATATTCACTATCGAAAAATGAATTACCTTGTGAAAAATGAGCTAGCGAAAGGGATTCCAATGTAGAGGTTTCAAGTGGAAGACAAATGTCTTCCATGTCAAAACTAAAAACAACATAAGAAACCTCACAAGTCTAAAACAGTAAATTCCATAGATGCCCCTTACGAATTACTTCACATGGATTTATTCGGTCCAGTGAATGTGAGGAGCATAGGTGGAAAGTACTATTGTTTAGTTGTCACTGATGATTACTCACGTTATTCATGGGTTTCTTTTTAGGTACAAAAGATGAGACAACAGAGATGTTGATAGATCTTTTAACAAAATTGGAAAACGTCCATGATGCAAAGATCAAGAGGATAAGGAGTGATAATGGCACGGAGTTCAAGAATCGTATTCTGGATCTCTATTGTCTTCGCAAGGGAATTGAACATTGTTGATGCATTTATTGTCTATCGCCTTCGTCAATCCGAGTCGTAGTGAAAAGCCGGAAGGAATCAAGTGCATAATGTCATATTTAGTTAGGAATGGCAAGGTGGCAAACTTGTAATTAATGATAACTATCATTAAAGTGCCTTGACCATATAAATAAGATGTTATGTCATTCTTTTAGTAAAAGAGATTTTGATAGAAGATTTGGAGAAGACTTGGAGGAGAAGATTTCTAGAGAGAGAAAGTAGAGAGAGAAAGTATTGTATTTGTGATTCTTGTACCGTACACGTCAATTCTATCAATGGAATCACATTAGTAGTACGTTATCGTGTGTTCGGTCACGTTCGTTCACGGATTCCGCACGTGAAACGTTCGTTACGCAATCGAACGGTCGCAAAACCGGTCCTACAATTGGTATCAGAGCTAGGAGCTCGATTGCACGATCAAACACATCGTTTTCGTACCAGATTTGAGCCGATTCAGATCCGATTTCACCTATTTCTTCATCTTCTACCTACTTTTCACGTTTTCATCGTTTTTCATCAAATTGAACAGGTAAATACGGTCCGTTTCGTCTGATTTTTGGATATGTTGTGCGTATAGACCCGATCTACAACCCTACCAAGTTTCAGCTCGAAACTCCAAGTCGTTTAGGAGTAATCGCGGTTTTTCGGTCCGAATTCGCGTCAAATTTCAGCTCAGGATCGCTCATTTGGTCTTTATTATGGATCGCTCGTAATGAATTGATTAGGATCGCTTTTTTGGTACTACTGTGGTTCGCTCATTAGGTCACCATTCAGGACCGCTCATGTGATAAGATTCTGGTTCGCTCAAAGGGAGATTCGGAGTGTTTTTACAAGGTGCAAATATCAAGGAGTTAAAATTTGTGAATTTTGAAGGAAAAACAAATTTTTGAATCAAGTCACTTAACAAAGAAAGTGAGATCAAAATGTTTGATGAAGAAGAAAATTATTATTTTGAGAGATTTAATGATTGGAATCGAGGATTTATAGATGAGAGTTATAAAAATGTGAAAAAGGATGGATGGGTAAAAAGGTTCAAATATTTTGTGTGTCTGAAAGACGAAACGTTGGATGATCTTAAAGACCGATATAGTGTTTTACTGAATTATCTGAAAGATCATGAGATATATCCGTCAAATGTTGAGAAATTGGAGAAATTTGCAGATGCATTACCGATTGAATGGGGTGAATGTTTGAAAAATTTAAGAGAGGACTCAAATTTTTCAAAACTACCTTTAAATCAATTCATCAGCAAACTTAAAGCTCATGAACTTGAAATCAGAAAGAGAAAGAAAGATATAATCAAGGTTTTGGAGAGTAATGTGCTAGATTTGAGTTTAGATGTGTTTGAGGAGATGATCAAAAGGATTGGTAAATGTATCAGGGCAAAACATGTGCTGAAATACGATTTCAAACGAGGTTGTTATATTGATAATAATGGAAATCCTCTTGATTTCGTTAAAATATTTTGTGCAGGTACATTCAGGGCTAATGAAGAAGAAGCTTCAAATGCTGAGGAATCTGCAGAGTTTGGATCATCAAGTTGTGAATCAGTGTGCTCTAAGTGTGACAACTTTAAGACTGACAAAGACAAACTCGTGAGAGACGTGGAAAGTTTGACATTGGAAGTCAAGAAGTTGAAAGATGAGAAGCAAGCTGATGATAAACAGATTCTTATGATTCAGGAAATTTTTGAGAAACTGAAAGTTGAAAATGATAAACTGTTGGGTAATTTGAATAGTTTGACATCAGAAAACAAGGTTTTGAAAGAGAAAGAAAAAGACTTTGAAAGCAAAAAGAAATCCTCAGAAAATGAAGATTTTTGGATTAAGCTTGAAAACAAGAATCTGAAAGCGAATGAATCAAAATTTCAGGAACAGATAAAAGTTTTGATGAATGAAAAATCTGTTCTTGAAAATTTGAAGAATGATAATGAAAAAACAATCAAGTCTCATTTTGGGAGAATATCTCAGCCTGAAAGTGAAGCTGAGAATTCGAGGAACAAAATTGATGAACTTGAGAAGAAATTGATAGGTTTTTGACTAAATCAGACAGTTTGAATTTTCCCTGTCCAAAACCAATCAATTCTGTTCCAATAAGTGACAATGTCACAAACTTTGACAAAGTCAAAGTTAAAGATTGTGGTGAAAAATCTGATGATAAAAAGGAAAAGTTTCAGAAAACTGTTCTACAATCAACTGAAAAGGGTGAATGCTCGAAGCAAAAACCTTTGAAGAAGAAAGCGGAACAGAAACAAAAAATTAAAAATGAGAAAATTGTTCAAAAAGATAATAAAAGCTCATCAGATCAATCATCCAATCAAAATGAAAAATTACAAAAAGTAAAAAATGAAAATTCAAAAAATGTTGGTAATAAGTGGTGCAGGTCAGACCACAGTGCTAAAGCGTCAAATCCAGCAAATGTGAGGAAAGAGTACCACCAGGCCAAACAGTGTTACGACTTGAATGTTTGGAACAACGGTGGTAACTAGTATGATAACAGAATGTGCTACAGCTGCGGCTATCATGGACATATTGCTGTTAACTACCAGTACTGGAGTTATGAGACCAGGAGGTGCTATAATTGCAATATCAAAGGTCACATTGCCAGAGATTGCCCAAGGAGATCGCATGAAAGATTGAGGGCCAATTCTCAGAAAATGGCAAAGAAGAGACCAGTCGTTGTCAAGCCCAAGAAACTGAAAGTTTCAGAACAGAATGTCAAAGAACAGAAGGTCCAACAACCTAAAGTTCAAGAAAAGAAAGTGAAGCTTTCTCAGGGGCAGAAAGACCGACTGAGGAAAAAGAGAAAGAAAGCGAGAGAATATCTCGAAAAGATTTTGTCCTCGGGTTCACCGGACAGATCGATTAAGAGTTCTGATGAATCAACTTCCTCGGCTGCAAAGTCAAGCAAGATGAATTCTTCAGATACAAATCTGAGGACTAAAGAGGATAAGAAGAAGAAGAAGAAAGTGAGGTTTTCACTTCCCGGCGATGAATCTGACATGCTGAAGTCAGATAAGCCACCTTCTGGCGATGAATCTGTTTCTTCGGAAACAAAGGAGCCACATGTCGGCAATGAATCTGACAGGTCAAAGTCAGACAAGCCACATTCAGGCAATGATTCTGGTTCGTCAAAGCCAGTAGAGCCATTGGTTAAGGAAAAATTGTCGAAAACACCCAAGGCTGGTCGGGCTTGGGTGGATCTTTTTAAATGAAAAACCTGACTTGCCGGAGCTCCCAGGTTTGTAAGAGTGGAGCATGAATCGGCATCTTTTTAAATCTGTGTTTGAAGATTTTGCAGGAATTGCCGGAGATCCCAAGATGGTATCGTGGATCATGAATCGGCATCTTTCTTGAAGTCTATTCGGTAATGTCATTAATTCAAACGGTAAAGAGGTTTGTTTGTGTATTTCTTACAATTGGTACAGAGGTTTCTGAAATGCAAATGGTAAATCAAGGACATTAAGTTGTACTTGTATTTTCCTACATTGGTCGAAAGACAAGATGATGAACCACAACCCCGAACATTTGTTGGATATTTCTACAAATGATAATCTACAATTGGTAAAATCAAACAAACTTATATTTTCCGGAAAAACCATTTTGATTAAAACAAACTTAAGTGTTTTGAAATCATAATGGGAAAATAGTTTGTTGTGAGGGGGAGTTCTGATTGTTTATGCCAAGTGGATGGAGAATTGAAGTGATTCTCATCAGGTTGTCAAGTTTGTACAGTTTGTTTCAAATTTTCCCAGAAAATCAAAATTGAAACATATTTTGATTTTAGGGGGAGAAAAATTTTTAAAAATTAGAAAATTTGAAAATGTCAAAAACATTAAAAATTTGAAAATGAGTTTTGTTGTGAAAAAGAGGAAATGATTGTAAATCAGTGGACTATCACAGCACGCTAAAGAAATGTAATGCCAAATGTAATAAACGATCTCACTGATGATGTGACGATAGGTTTTTGTACATTTAGTAGATTTATTCGGGATATAAACCTAAAATTTCAAACTTATGAAATTCGTGGGGAACACTACTTGGATATATAGGTAACCCCTGAAATCTCGTTTGAAAGGTCTCGTATTCTGATATACTAGGTGTTTATACTCTATGATGTCTGGGGTATTATTCCGGGACTTCTGCTGAACGGTAGTTCTGACCTAGTCCTTGGCTAATACTTTCCACAAAATGCTTGAAATATAGCATAAAGCCCTCAGTTGATTAGACAATAAAATTGATAATCATCTGTTGTAGCTGAAAAGATCCTCTAAAGGGGACACACTGCTAAGTCGAAGCTGATATCTCTCTGCTGAACGGAAGTTCTGACCTGAGATCCCTCAGTTCTCGCATCTTTCCCCTAATTTATGTACAGACATCATTGTAGTGTTCATACCTGTAAGACTGAATATTGGGATTCTGGATACGGGAGTATATTCAAGAGGTGGGACACATGAATTGAACTAAGTTCATAAAATACCTAAATAGTATCCTGAATAGATTGAAAATTGTATGAAAATTTAAGAGGACAATTATATCGTCAATCTACGTGAATCGTTTAGAACTTAAAACGATTAAAAGCTTAACGGTGCTTGTGTTATGTCTCAAAAACTGATATGATCCTCTTGCACAAACTCACAAAAATATGTTTGTTTTGCATTTAAATTTCTGTCTTTGCATTTATGTTTCATATTTTCAAAAATCCAAAAAGATTTTCGACAACTGATGGTGAAGAGCTGATTTTCAAAATCTCAAAGGCTAAACTTGATGAACATACAGGTTGGTTAAGACATTTGAAATGTTAAAAACGATTCATTAATTTTTTTTTAATTTGAATTAGAAATTGAAATGTTTCAAATTTGTGATTAGTGTTTAATTTGTAAAAATTCTCAAATGATTTGTTGATTCATTAAGTTGAATCACAACTTTATTTGTTTGTGATAGAGTGTTTGAGATATATGCAGATGATGCAGATGATGAGCTGAACAGAGAGAAGTCAGGAGATAATTTCTATGGTGGTAACAAATCCCAGATGTCTATCCTAGCAGGGTGATAGGGGAAGTCTGATGAAAGTTATAGCCAAAGAAAGAAAAATCCAGGCAGAATTTCTGAAGAAGACCAAGCTATATCCGAGAATGTCATGTTGAAGACTCTCACTGAAGATTCCGTCAACATTCAATCTGTTGATACGCAAAGCCAGGTGTCGATCCCAAAAGCACGGAAGCTTGACGCAAGGGGGAGCCTGAAGATTCTGAAGAAAGAGAGCAACGGAAGCTGAAGACAGATCCACCGGGATTCTGTTCAAGCAAGAGGAACTCAAGAGAGAGAGAAAGTCAAGTCGCTACGAGTTTCACTACGAGATTGACTACGGCAATATCCAAGGGGGAGATTGTTGATGCATTTATTGTCTATCGCCTTCGTCAATCCGAGTCGTAGTGAAAAGCCGGAAGGAATCAAGTACATAATGTCATATTTAGTTAGGAATGGCAAGGTGGCAAACTTGTAATTAATGATAACTATCATTAAAGTGCCTTGACCATATAAATAAGATGTTATGTCATTCTTTTAGTAAAAGAGATTTTGATAGAAGATTTGGAGAAGACTTGGAGGAGAAGATTTCTAGAGAGAGAAAGTAGAGAGAGAAAGTATTGTATTTGTGATTCTTGTACCGTACACGTCAATTCTATCAATGGAATCACATTAGTAGTACGTTATCGTGTGTTCCGTCACGTTCGTTCACGGATTCCGCACGTGAAACGTTCGTTACGCAATCGAACGGTCGCAAAACCGGTCCTACAAACATCAATATTCTGCTCCTTATACGCCTCAACAGAATGGAGTCGCTGAGAGGAAAAACAGGACGTTAATTGAAGCCGCTAGGACGATGCGTTCAGATTCTAAGCTACCAGTTCTTTTCTGGGGAGAAGCTGTGAATACAGCTTGCTATGTCCTAAACAAATTTTTGAATGTTAAACGTTTTAACAAAACTTGTCATGAATTGATGTTTAACAAAAAGCCAAACTTAGAAGGCTTTGAACCATTTGGATTACCCTGCACCATTGTGCGTAATAAAGATAAATAAAAATTCGGTGAGGTGGCTGACGAAGGTTACTTTCTAGGTTACGTACCCGGCGCACCGAATAAAAGGGTTTTTAATCTAAAAACTGGTAAAATTGAGGTTGTGTTTAATGTGGAAATTACTTCTTACAAATCTTAACAATCAACGAGTGGATCTACTATATTATATGATTATGAAAGTGTTTTTAAATCATTTAATATTCCTGAGTTTTCCAATGCAGATGAGTCTCAGCTGATTCAAACAGTGATAAATGGAGATGATGAAGGCGAGTTCCTGCCTAGATCAAATGTTGATATCACAGATGCGCCGGAAACTTCCCAAGATGCTGCTGATACTGATTCAAGCGATAGTGAACCTGAACCAAATCAGGGGGACGACTTCATTAATCCGTTTGCAAATCAGAACATTCAGGGGGAGGTTGGATCAAACATGGGTGACAATCTAGAAGTCGATGCGGTTGCTACTACACGAGCAAATAGAGATCATCCAGTTGACATGATACTTGGAGATCCTACTGCAGGTGTTCAGACGAGAAAAAGCATAGCAGCGAATACTGGTTTATTTGTGTCGATTGAGAAGACTGGGATTGTGAAGATGAGAGTTTGATTGGATGCATGGTAGAACCTCCTTTCTATATTGCAGACAAAGTTGAAGAGTTTGGAGATTGCTGTGCAAATGCTAAACTGGAGTTTACTCAAGTGCTAACGTGTTGAAGATTTGGTGATTGGATGCATCAGCTTAGGGGGAGTCTGTTGCTGACAGAAGCTATTGAAGCTGAAGCTATCCAAAGACCAAAGACAGTGCAAGACTACATGAAGATTGCAAGAAGACCGAAGACAAAGTTTAAGAAGACTGAAGACAAAGTTTTTATGAAGCTATTGTCAAGGGGGAGTTTGTTGGTGCATATTCTGAGATAACAGCTTAGATTTGGTCTTTGGATATCTTGTAAGTAGTTAAACGATAAACGGTTAGCGGGTTTAGCTTTGTATTAGTGAATTAATAGAGTTTGGGCTAAACTAAACCCAGTTTGGGTCATAGGGGACGAATTGGGCTTGCCCATGTAGGAAACCCTAGTCCAACTTGTAAACCTTGTGTTATATAAACAAGGTTAGGCTTTAGGGTTTAGGTTAATCAGCCAGAACAGATTTTGAGAGAGAGAATTTTCGTGAGAGCATAGCTTGGACGAAAATTGGTTGGTTAGGGTTTGATTGATTGTAATTCTTGTGATTGATAATCAATAGAAACCCAGTTTGAAAGTGATTTCTGTTTCTACTCATTCTGCTATATTCTGATCAAGAGGATTCCGCACTCTTGATTAGATTGACAATTTTGTGAAGATCCATACACATCAAGGGGACCTACAGAATCCGAAAACATTTTCACTTTGATAACCTTTACTCTAAGGTTATCCTGCTGTCTCAAGGCTTGAATGTATGCGTTTAACATACCGCATAAGTGTTTGTATCAGTATAGCATGCCTTTCCACAAAACATAACTTTGATTTAAACCAAGCTTTACTTCAATACTTTGTTTTGTGCATTTTCACCTATGGTTTAGTTGATACATTTCGCTAGCCATACATATGACTTTGGTTATACATTACATGATTTACATTTTGACATAAACATTTGACATATTATTCAATACATTTGGCAATTGGTCTAAACATAGACATTTTACTTTGGTGGTTTGTTTGGGTAAAGTGATTAAGTAACGAGGCGGGTGTAATATGATACAAGCATGGTGGATACGCCGCTGGTACTTCCTATATATAAGTGTTTGTATGGTATTACATATCGCAGCGTTATTTGAATCATTCAATTTGGACTATTACAATTTACACAAATAACATATTTTTCACAAGACTTTGTTTTTACAAAACAAAATTGTTTTATACAACTTATTTTTACTTGGTTATTCATTTAACATTACATTACTCTTTTACATATCATCTACCCTATTATCGTTTTTCAAACGTTTTATAAAAGCAAACACTTAAACTGGATTCATGACAAGTTTTTATTAAAACATTTTCTTAAACCTAGTCATGAATCCTATTTTTACAAAACCTATGTACTCGCCGGCATTTTTATGCTGATGTATTTTCACATGTGTTTCAGGTACAATAGTTGATGATATTTGATGATGATGTTGATGCATGCTCACATAGGATTGGTCGGGGCCTTAGTGACAATAAAAGATGCAAGACTAGTTAAATTTTGTTTTACTTCTTTGTTTGTTAAGACATTGTAACTCAGTCAATCAATAAAACGAAATTTCTATTTTCCATGTGTTATGAAACAATGATTCTGTTACAACACTCCCCGACGATTCCGCCACGTTTTGTTGTTTTACGTGGTCGGGATGTGACAGAAAAGTTGGTATCAGAGCCCATGGTTATAGGGAATTAGGTTATTAGTTATGCTTTGACCTAGTCTATAACCTTCCTAGGACCCTAACGCAAGTTTACTTGCGTTTAGTCATAAAACAATACCGTCACCTATCCTTAGGCGACAACCACAACAAGAACATAAATTTCAAAGCCGCTTTGAAAACTAATCATCTGTTCTAGGATGATTGATTACTAGGTTTTGAACCTTTCATTATAAGGTTTTGAACCCTCTAAGTTTTCAAAATCTCATCAAAGTTTGGGTCTCATAATGTGAGCACGTGCAAACTGGAAGGGTGAATGCCTGTACTCTGAGTTTTCTGTCTAAGGCTAGAGTGTTCGTATAAATCCGCATTATCGGACCAGTCACTCTTACCTGGGAACTCTTGGGGTGAGTGTTCACTTATAGGCAAGCATGTCTTCAGCGATACATTATTATGACCCGTTTGCTTTGATTTGTCACCATCTCATTTGTTTGCCTTAGGTAACAAACAAATGATGGCAATTCGTATGCATTGCCTTTCTATTTTGTTTATCAGATAACATTTCATTTGTTTCTTCCTATATCTTTCATTTCCTTCTAGAATGTCTCTTCATCTCAACAACGGTCAAGTGTCCGAGCAAACAGCCAAATTTGCCCAGCAAATAGGCGAAGTGATACTGAAGTATGTGGATCTAGGCATTGCCATGTCTCGTCTAAAAAATGAAGCCACTCAAGAGTCACCGAAGGAAGCAGAAGTCAGGCCTGCACCAAAATCAAGGAAGCGTAAGGCTTCAAAGAAACCCGCAGCAGTTACACCTAATCAAGCGGGACCTAGCCAGGTAGTGACGCCACCAGCTAGGAAGCCGTACTTGGGAGCTGCCCCATGGTGCAAGCGATGCAACCGTCATCATTTAAACCTCATACCCTGCTCCAAATGTACCTACTGTGTACGGTTGGGGCATTTGATTAACATATGCCACTTTGCTATCCAAAACAAAGTTGTTGCAAACCTTGCTGCTACCCAACTCCATGTCAACCCTACTCAAGCTCGTTTCCCGTCTGGTACTTGCTACAACTATGGTGAGACGAGCCATTTCAGGAACAAATGCTCGAAGATTGTCAATGCAAATCCAACCCTTGGATAAGCATTTGGCCGAGCAAAAGATGTTGTCTTCTTATGCCTATGTTTCTTTTGTTTTCTTGTATTGTGAAACAATTTGTTTTGTTCATAAATATAAGTCGTTGTTCGCAATTCTGATATACAAATGTAGTTACATGTGTGGATGGCATTTCCCTATGATACCTACATCAAGGAACTATGCTCTTTACAAACTACTCTTGTGATTCTCCCTTTCAAGTGATCACTCATGATTTCCTCAAAAATTTGAAGTACTCGTTTCATTCTAGGAGACAAAGTACAAGAAATAAAGCGAAATTTTGAGTAATTGTGCTTTTGCACATCTATACCTTTAAATCCTTGGTTAGATAACTAAGGGTATTTTCAAATCTCATACCCATTACGTTCTGATTTTTTTTAACATGCATAACATAAGTTTTCAAAACAACCTCCATGGTTTCAAAAACATTGTTTATGTTTTCAAAAACAACCCCCATGATTTCAAAAACATTGCCTATGTTTTCAAAAACAACCTTCATGATTTCAAAATGTTTTATATAGTTTGAAAACAATATTAATACAATATGATTACTTATATCAAGTGCATGATTTCAAAAGCTTCATTCATGTTTTCAAAAACCTTATACATAATTTCAAAATTCATCTCGCATGATTTTAAAACATTTTTTATAAATATAACTACCTAATACACCTACTTTATGATTTCAAAAGTATTATATATATAAGGTTTCCAAAAACATTGAACACATATTACAACCCCATGCATAGTTTTCAAAGTATTTTCCTCATACATTGACTTAACCTTCAAATTCCGCTTCATATGTCGCCTTGGCATATCTAGCTTCTCAACTTCATAAGAATTTTTACTTCATGTTTTGACTTAAGCATATCCAGTGCAAGGTTTCAAAACATCTTCAATTCCCAAAATCCATATGGGATCTTTTTATCTTCACAATTAGATCCTTGTGGATATTTGTCATTCAAATCAGAATCCTTAATTGGATTCCTTGTGTACCTTAATTCGAACATTTCGATTCCTTACAATCGAAATCGAATTTCCTCTTTAGGATTTTCTATCTTCATAGTTAGATTCTTGATAATGTTTAAAGTACCAAATGAAATCCACGGAATGGATTCCTAGTGTGCTTTAAATACTTGTGCGCAATTAGCAAATGATAACAAATTTAAAATCAAGTTAAACAATTTTGTGATTATGTGTTTATGCATTTTGTGTTTTCTTTTATGCATTTTTGTGTTTTTGAATACTCTGGATATTCGTTATCCAAATCCTTGTAGAACCCTTCATATCTTCATATAAGGGATTCGTAGTAGGATATTCAAAAAGGTACTACCTTAAATCCTTATTGGGCTTCTACGTGATAGTCAAGACCCTTGGATTATATGGTACCAATCAATGATTCAAAAAGAGACCCTTTGAGTGGTCTAGTCAAAAGATTGACTCAGAATCTGGTTAAGAATGACATGTGATGATATAAGCTGAAAAGACTCCTTGGCGGTCTAGAGATCATTTATTAACTCAATTAAAAAGGACCCCAGTATGGTCTAGTCACACTCATCACAGGTTTGTTCATTTGGTTTCTCCTACACGTTATAAAATGCACTGTGCGAACTATGCAAGGAATTACGTAATTATGGACGCGTACATAATTATGGAATTCAGTGCACAGAAACCCAGTAAAAATTATTATGTGTAAAAACCGATAGTGGCAACCATAACAAAATGTGAACAATGTAATAGAGGTACGATGGACGCACCAATGACGCTTTATATACTTGTATATAAGTATCTCTCTCACATTGCAAGCGTGATGTTATTTAAAGTTACTAGAAGTTCAGGACTCTAACCAGTGTTGTTCGATCTTTTCAACTTCATGTTTCAAACTCTCACAAGTTTCCTCTAAATAAATTTTGGGACGAAATTTCCTGAAGTAGGGGAGACTGTGACACCTGCGTCACTCCAGCCATCAAACAAATACCAAACCAATGAAATATTGTATTTCATACTTGGGATTTGTATAAACATGCGTATCATTTGCACATATCAACTCTTGTTCGATTTCGGGCTTTAAATCGCTTTCTGGAAGGTTATACGCGCACTGATGCGTAAATATAACCAGTTTAATGCAACAAACACCCCGGAATAGTGACTTAGGCTTAACATACCTCAAATAACCTTCACATAACTTAGAAATAAGTTTTGGATGGTTTGGTATGCCGAAATCAAGTTTATTCGCTTACAGGGACTAAATTCGACAAACTGCGAAAGTATGTCAATTTGTACTGTAACAGACCCTCCGGAACATGATCATAAGTTGAACACACCCTAAATATCCTTTACATATCTTAGAAATAGGCTTTGATGGGTTCGGTGTGCTAAAATAAACTTTATGCTCATTCAGGGACTAAAAGCGTCAAAAAGTGCATAAGTTTGCATTTTCGTGCATAACTTACGTTCTGAATGCATCCGGACATCCAAAAATTTATGTAAGCATTAAAATATTTTATTTTAGTGTTTGGCATAAGAAAAATCCATTCGCCGCGCAATTTGGATCGTTTTTCGCGCTTATGCGCATTTCGTCGTAATTAAGCGAACATCGCGATCGTACGACCAAACGAACAGACATCCGGCATATTTTTGAGCATGTTTCATGTCCACAATGTTTAGGCATCATTTTAGGGCCTTAAAGTTGGCCTAACGGGCCTTGAACGCATCAAAAAATGGCCTTAAAAGCATGCAGGGACCAAAACTGCAATTTCTGAAACTTATGTGCAGATCAGAAGGCTCAGGCGGCCCGCGTAAGCCCCCATAAAACCTTAGCGGCCCGCGAGAGCATGTCAGATATGCAAAAATCAGTTTTTCCAGCTGTTAACAGCTGTTATACTCTTGTAACCCACTTGCAAATGGTTTTGGGGCATTTCTATGGGCTCTAATGGTTTAGTAAAACTATGGGCACAAGTGTAAGGTTGAGATCAAAGCTCGGATATCGACAAACGATCTTAACGGCTCTCCGAAAACTATAAATACCCCATCCCATTCACTTGCAAAACCCACTTGATTTCTGAGATTTCTCTAAGTTGGGGTGTTTCATCACCTCATACCTGAGAATACTTGGAAAATCAATCTTGCGGGGACCCTTTATAAGTATTCTTTCGCGTTTTTCATTCGTTTTTGCATTAAAGTCAAACTGCGTTTGACTTTCTGCATTGACCAGTTTATGGTCAACGCAAAGTTCGTTTGAACTTCATAACATGAGCGTAATCACGATGGTTATAGTTCCTAGTGACTATACCTACTGATTACCACGTTATCTAGGCTTAGTGACGAGTCGTAGTTTTGGCCAAAATGCGTTTTCTCGTGTATTTTGTAACCAAACTACTCTAGGGTATCAAAACCATTTGTTTTGATACCAAACCTGTTTTCTAACTTAACCAAACATGTTCTAGCATGTTTAGCTCGTCACTTTTAGATTTGTGCTTGTTTAGGGTCGTAAAGGTAAGCGATCTAATCAAACGCTTATACTTTTGAACCCGACCCATTTGGTCGATCATTAAGATCCGACCAAATACTTTAGGTGACCATAGTTGTATAGGGAATAACCTTCCATGGTTATACCTTATGGTCACGTCGTTTAAGTAGTTGTATGATTGGTAGTTTATATGCCTTAGGTAAATTACCAAAATACCCTTTTTATGCATAAATTCATTTTAAGCATATGTAACCTAAATTTTGACATCTAAACTAATTAGGCAACTATATTAGACATGTTGAGGCATATTTTACTTATCATAGGACTAGTTAAGCGGTCCGAACGCGTTTTACGCAAACGACACGTTAAAGTAGCATAAGCTACCTAAACGGGTCGTAATGGGTCGTAAGCACTTAGGTTAGGTTTCATTTTAGTATGTGGGCTTTGTTTAACCATTTCATATGAGTTCCAATACTCATTTGGTTTACGAAACCTCATACTATCCAATCCCCCGATTTAGGTCCGGTTATTTATGTAGTTATCTATATAGGGTGCCGTTTGATTCCGTGATCCCTCTAGCTTTGCTTGGTTGTTGTTCAAGACTTCTAAGCACCCTCAAGTGAGTACATAGTACCCCTCTTTTACTGTTTTTCAAACATTTTGGGGTGAAACACATGTGCCTACTTGTTACTTTCATGCTTTCCATGTTTTCACAACTTATACTTGCTATGTTCATTAGTACACTATTAGTACATGATTTCATTATGTTTTGCTATGTATGTTTACTTAACATGCTAGCACATTGTTTTACATTACATTTCTTTTGCTATGTATGTTTACTTAACATGCTAGCACATTGTTTTACATGACTTTTCTGCTTTGTATGTTAACTTAGCATACTTAGTACATTTGATTTACATTACCTTTTCATGCTATGTATGTTCATTTAGTCCATACTTAGTACATTCACATCACATCACATGCTTACATTCGGTATAACATTTGGTTTGTTTAACGGTTTTTTATTACATTCATTAACATTAGCTACGCCGCTCGGTAGTAAGTAATGGTACCATAGGACTTGACAAATCCCGTTCCTGACATCATAGGTTTGTTTGGGTGTAAGGAATGACTGAATCCGAAAACATTTTCACTTTGATAACCTTTCTAAGGTTATCCTGCTGTCTCAAGGCTTGAATGTATGCGTTTAACATACCGCATAAGTGTTTGTATCAGTATAGCATGCATTTCCTCAAAACATAACATTTCTTGGATATATGGGTAACCCCCGAAATCTTGTTTGAAAGGTCCCTCTTTCTGAGATACTAGGTCTTTATACTCAGTGATATCTGGGGTATTATCCCGGGACTTCTGCTGAATGAAAATTCTGACCTAGTCCCCGTATAATACTTTCTGCAAATGCTTGAAATATAGCGCCGCCCTCAGCAAAAATGATGAAACAATAAAATTGATAATCATTGCTGTTGAAGAAAAGATCCTCTAAAGGGGACACACCAAAAGTCGAACCGTCATCTCTCTGCTGAACGGGAGTTCTGACCTGAGCTCTCACGGTTTCGCATCTAACCCTTTACAGATATCATCTGTGGTATACTCACCTGTAAGACTGAATATTGGGCTCTGGATACGGGAGTATATTCAAGTGGTGGGATACGCGAATAAGTTTAAGTGCTTAAAACACTAATATCGTATCTCGAAACAGTTGAATTTTGTGTGAAAATTTAAGTGGATCAGTATACTGACAATCTAAGTGAATCGTTTAGAACTTAAAATGAAATGAAGCTTAACGGTGTTGGTGATTTTTGTCTCATAAACTGATATGATCCTCTTACACAAACTCACAAAAATATTGTTTGTAAATATTTCTTTACTGCATTTCATATTATATCGAAAATCCAAAAAGATTTTATGTGTGTTTTAGCATAAATTTTGAAAAATTCAAAAAGATTTTCGACAACTAATGTTGGAAAGCTGATTTTCAAAATTCCGAGTGCTGAACATGATGATCATTTTGAGGGGAAGTCTGTTAAATCTAAAAATGTTTGAATATTCTTCTAAAAGTGGTTACAGATATTCTGGTTGTTTTGAATAGAAGAGTCTGAGTTGGTGTATTCATCCTAATATTAAATTGTTAAAATTTATGGAACTTACGTTTGTGGAAGAGGCTGTGCAGGTTTGAGTAAGAGCTGGGTTAATCGATCCCGAGAAGCGATTGAAGAGAGCCAGGTTTCGATACCTGAGGATTCTGAATTTGAGAATAGAGCCAGTGCATGATCCTGATCCTGTGAAAGTCAGATTACGATTCCAGTTCATCGAAAGGGGGAGTCTGAAGACATTCGAAAGAAAGATTAGTTCGAAGGGAGCATGTTGGTGTTGTTAGAAAGAGTAAAGCCCGAAGACTGATAAAGACTGAAGATGCGAAGACTCGACACTTAAGACTCGTCAACATCTGAGGGGGAGTATGTTGGTGCATACATCTGTCGTCTTCGTCTTGTATCGAGTCTTGTAACTAGATATGTTAGATCAGGGCACGTTGTACGAGAAAATAGCAGATTTAAGTGTAAATTAGTGTGATTCCGCTTGAATGAGCTGATTCCGCTTGAAATGACTTGTGTCACTTTCAAGCGAAATCAACAAGTTCTTATTCCGCTTGAAATGCACATGTTACTTTCAAGCGGAACCTGATGTCTATAAATAGCTATTTCAAGCGAAATCTAGGTAATTGTTCTGGATTTTGATACCGAGGTGCTGCCGGTTTGTTTTCTGCATGTAATCAGTGTTAAATCATTCAGAAACAAGTTTAAAGTGATTTGCAAACTGTTTCGAAGTCTGTTTCTTAGTTTCCGCCTATGAAACAGATTAAACTCCTCTGAACGACTCGTTCGGGTCTGAAAACGATCTTACAAAAACTTAAGGTTTTGCTTCTAACAACATCCAAAGTACCAGCAACTACGTCGTCAATGACAATTGACGTGTCTTTATAGGATAGTAGTTTCTTTTGTACTGAATCTCCACTTTTGAGAGCATGCATCATCTGAAATGCATGACTTGACAATTCGCTATAAAAATTCTTGGAAAGACATTTGAAACGGCCAATATCTTCTGCAGAGAGCCTTGTGAAAATCTCGTCAACAATCACTTGAAACCCAAATTTTTCCATTCTGAAGAGAGCCTTGTGAAAATCTCGTCAATAAACTTTTGAAGATGATTGAGTAGATGGATGAAAACGGTAATGATCAAAACCACTGCCCAATGTATTTTATATACCCAATGAAGGCGGTTATGACTAAAGAATATGATGCGACACTCGTTAGTCTTTTAATGCATTTACATGGGAAAAAAATAAAATTAAACACGTTATTATAATTACAATTAACCTATTCATTTACCTATAAGACGCCTTTAACATAAGACAGAAGTGATTGAGTGACGTGCATTAATTGCAAAGTACATATCCCGAGGCATTTTGAATTTGAAATTACCGGCAATTTCAAAAGCACTGCTATGGTATATGTTTGCCAAAGGAAACATCTGCTAAGTTATACTTTCTTGGCTATGGGCAGTAGTTTACACTCTTGAATGTGGGCTAGACCTTTGACATTTAAATATAGAGCAGTAGTTTGAAATTAAATGTATTTTAACTCAGATAAAAAATCTCAGAAGCATAAAAATTGACACATCAGCAATCATCATTTAGTCATAACTCAGATAAAAAATCTATTCATTTGGAATACAAAGATATTACAAACATCTGTTTAAGCCTCTCCTGTTTCCAACAGTAGCAAGTCAAACAGATGTTGGCAACAACAGATGTTAGCAATTGACAACAGTAGCAAGTTAAACAGCCGTTAGATCAGCAGATGATGATTTTGAGCAGATGTTCTCTATACACTAATAGATATTGATAAAATATCAACATAATCTAATTAAACTCAGAAACAATTTCACTTCTACATCAAAAGTACCAATCTGCAATAATCAGATGATATTAAAAATTACATAATAATACTTATTCAGCTTAAAATTACAACGAAACTTTAAAATCTAACAACACCACCAAGAAATTTACGAACCTAACAGCAAAAATTTAGTGCTTTTAGCTTAAAATTTAGTGCTTTTAGCTTTAAACTCCATCAATGTATATCTTCGACAATCGCCATGAACTCCACGGAAGTACTCAATGCATCAACATCAGGTTTCTAGAAACCTGATCTCTCGTGAACAGATCAAGATGCAGTACATGAAAACACTTCTTCAACTGTTGAAGAGTAGCCCTGTCCTCATATACGTAATCCTTATCTTTGTTCATAAAGAGCTGCTTTAAACCAAACTTTATGCTTCTTTTAACACAAAAAAGGCAGGAAAGACCATTACTCTAGTAAGATAAAATCTTATCTTACAGCAGTAGCAGATCCTTTCTTGCGTTTAGTAGGAACTACTGCGGGTTCTACATCATCATCATTTGCCCAAAATCATATATATAATCATCATTTAAATGTACATTATTAATAATCTTTCTTTGTGTTTAATTTAACTTTATGCTTCTTTTAATACAAACCTATAATAACCCGCAGCAGATTGTATGAATTTCAAACAACTGGGATTAGACTGAAATATAAACCGAGAATTAGAGTATATCACTTGGAAATTAAGAATTCAAAATTTCAAAACTGGAGTAGCAAAAAACACATAAAACACTATTTTAACACAACAGTGGTTTTAAACCACCATTTTAACCAAACAGCGGTTTCAACCACAGTTTTCTCAACAGTAGTTACAAACAACTGTTTTCATACATCTGTTGACCAAAGTCAACAGATGTATCAACCACTGTTTTATTTTCAAACATCTGTTCCCAATAACAGAGCTTTGATCATTTAAACATACCTTTGCCAATATTACAAGCTTTTACACTCTCAAACCTAAATATTTATTTACTTAATTTAAATAACAAACATGGTTAATAATTTTAACATAACTAATTATATAAAAACTATAAGTGTCAAACAGCATACAAAGTTCATCCATCTGTTGACCCAAGTCAACAGATGTATCAACCACTGTTTTATTTTGAAACATCTGTTCGCAATAACAGAGCTTTGATCATTTAAATAGACCTTTGCCAATATTACAAGCTTTTACACTCTCAAACATCAATATTCATTCAATAAAATTTTAACGCAGCAAATAACAGAGCTTTGATTAATAATTTTAACACAACTAATTATATATAAAATATAATTGTCAAAACAACAAATAACATTAAAAAAATACAGGATCCTAATTCCTAATCAATTGGTGAAACAGTAGTCTCGATAAGTAAAGCTCCTTTCGGACCATTGTAGTTGTCAACATGTTGGAGGTATTTCAGAAGTTCATTGCTGAGATCAACTTCAATCATATCTGTCACACCCCAACCGATGGCGGAATCATCGGGGCATGGCACTGAGCGAAACAGATTGTCCAGAAGTTTCCACAACAACTATCATCACTATTTAGTTTAATTAATACGTCCCATACCGTATCCCAAATAATAAAACAAGTTATTACAGATAACAACCAGTCAAATATACTGTTCCAACAACTCAGATTTAAACATAGTAAAATAAATATTGTTTCTGCTTCTAAAGACCCCTAGATTGACTGCTACAGACAACTATTTGTTGGGGGCTCTAGACGCTTTATTCTAGCCTCGCTTCCCTAGCAAGAATGCATCTTAAACACCTGTCACATACGTTAAAATAAAGTCAATACATAAAATGTAAAGGTGAGTGATGTGCGTGAAGTGTGTTATAATCTGGATGTATATTTTAAGCCCTTTTTTACACTTTTAGCCAAGTTTTAAATTTATAAAACACGATATTTACTAACACTAAACACACATATGGGCAAGTGCACCCATCGTGAACGTAGTATAGCGTTGGTAAGATACCGAGGTCGCCCAAGGACACAAGAGCTTTTAGTACCGGTTTATCCTTAACGTCTAATCAAATCAAAATGTTAGAAAAAGATTTTAATACTAAGAAAATAAAACTAACTAAAATGCTGAAAATAAAAATAAAAACAGATAGACAAGATGAATCACTTGGATCCGACTCGTGTGTTAGTGTAACCTTTGATTATTTTCGCACTTTTGCACTTGTTTAAGAGATTATCTTAGTTATTGTAGTAGGCCCCTCTTTTGAAGGCGACGTTACCCTCAACCCAGTAGTTTGAGTCAGCAAGGATACAATCCTAAAGGGTCGGATTATTGAAAGATAATTAATTAAGTTATTAATGCATAATGTGGTAGGCCCCTCTTTTAAAGGCGACGTTACCCTCAGCTAAGTAGTCTGAGTCAGCAGGGATACAGTCCTAAATAGCTGGGTTAAAGTTTTAATAGTAGTTTAACTTATGAGGGGATCAAAGAGTTTGGACCCCCGCCATCCAATACCTTTGGGTATTGAAGGAGGTCCTACTAAATTTGACCCAGGTCCCTTGCAGGATCTCTAAACGCTGAACAACGGCAAGACTCTTACCAAACCGTTCCCTTAACCCCCGACCAGGTAGCCAACATACCTCCATATAGACCGTGGAGATATGAATGGTGAAAATCTTTTATTTTATATAGATAGTAAAATAATGCCAAGACACCACGGACAAACGATAAGGAAGAATCACCTTCAACATAAGAAACTAGTAATTAAAGTCATTAATACAAAACCAATTAAAAAGTGCAAAAGATTAAAAATAAAAAGTATTACACTAAACACCTGTCTTCACCAAGTGATGTAAGAGACTTAGGCAAACATGGCCTTTGATTGTCAAGAACTCTTACGATCAATCTTGGATCCCGAGACGACTCACACACTCTATGATGGACAATGGATGATGGTGGTGGATGATGGTGTTATGGTGGTGGTGGGTGGTGGGTGAAGTGTGAGAGAGGTGGTGTGCCAAGGGATGAGTTGAAATGTCTCCAAGCACTCCTATTTATAGGCTGAACAGAAGCTCGGGCACGGCCCCGTGCCCGCTGGGCACGGCCCCGTATCCATCCTTGTCTCTCTCTTCATTAATTGTAATTCGCAATTACAATAAATGCGCCTGCAGGAGTCTGACCATGCCCCCGTGTCCACTGGGCACGGCCCCGTGGTGGGAAATAGAAGCTTCTAAAGGTTTGTCTTTTCTGCTGCTTCTTGGGCACGGCCCCGTGCTCGCTGAGCACGGGGCGTGTTCAGTCTTCTGTGTCCTTGGTTTTGCTTGGGAAGATGCTGTTGAGGGGTCGGGCATTCCACTTTTGTTCCTTTTCTTGTATTTATGTTAGATTTTGCTGTCTTTTTGCTTCTTTTGTTAATTTGAGCTCATTTAATCCTGTAAATACAAAAGAAAGACAAAAACACACCTTTTCCAACATTAGTTGTCACAGCCCCCGATCCCTAGTTCCTGGGAACGGGCGGCCGCGAGCCAGTTTCGGTGGTATCACGTTTATTTATCCAATTTGGCAGCGGAAATTTTCATCAGGACCGTAGTTAGGAAATATTTAATCAGAGTAAACCACCTCGTTTAATAATATTAAACATATGGGTAAAACCAAGTTTTCAGTACACACATTTTATAGGAATAATTCCTATTTATTTAATAAAAACATCCATTTTATTCTTAGGTAACTTTATTGCCACTTTTCGAAGCCTTCAGTGCTGTCCAGCTGGCTTCTACTTGGCTTTCACATTTTGTTACCTGAAACGCGTTTTAAAAACATTTTATCAGTGGGAAATACTGGTGAGTGAATCCCATTTTAATCAGGTTTAAATAAAATAATTTCACAGTGAACACAGTATTGAGGGCGATCCCGCAATTACATTTGTTTCCAAGTTATATCAATTATCACCCGTTGGTACTGTCAGTCCTGACTTGTGAAAATGTTACTCCTTAACCAGGTTGTAACAAATTTTGTATACAAAACCCCAATAACTGTTATTCGCATGGAAAGGTATTTAAGGTTTTGTAAAAACAATTAACAAAAGGTTTACAAAAAGTGGATCAACTCACATTGCTGTCTTAGGTTATTCTTTAGGGTTTCCTGGTGAATATCTATAATTTACACAAATGCACGTGTGTTAGTATAGTAACTCATTTTAACATTAGTAATACCCTCCCCGAGACGGCATTCCAACGACTACGTCGGGCAGAACCACGACAGCCGTTACGGAACCCTAGATCAATCGGGCAGAGTATCTAATACGTCTCCAGGGGTTATAATACTTACATCGTAGCAGAACCTCGCTATTTTAAGGGGGTATAATGCCCGGGTATAATAACGCCACTACAGAAATTAAGAAAGAAAGAAAGGAATGAGCGAGACGGACTGAAGGCCGATGGCCTCTATTTATAGGGCTGAAATCGCACCCTCTCGCGGCCCGCGTGACATGAGCACAAGGCCTACGTGGCCCGCATTGACCTCCGGTCAATGCGTAGCTTGGCTAGGTCACCCTCTAGACTTGACACGGTGATGACACGTGTCATCACCGGGCTGCGCCACATTCTAGGTCGCTCACGGCCCGCATTAACTTAAACGAACTCGTACGCGGCCCGCATCAACTAATGATTTCAGCGGAGTCCGGTTACATCCTAATGCGGGCCGCGTTAAGTTGAGGTGAGGTCCTACGTGGCCCGCCTCAGCTTAATTTTTAAGGTTTTTAATTTATTTTATATATTATAATCTATTTTGGGCTCGGTTTTCATATACTGGGTGCATATAAAGACATGTTGAGACATTTTAAGATATATTAGGGTGTCAAAATTATTATGAGAGTGTCGGTTTTACCGAGGGTTGTTATATCCTCCCCACCTTGTTTTAGAGCTCGTCCTCGAGATCTACTGGAACAAGTGTGGATATTTCTTTTGCATTTCTGATTCAAGCTCCCATGTGTATTCAGGTCCTCTTTTGGAGTCCCACTTTACTTTGACCAGAACTAATCTCTTATGTTTGAGATTTTTAATTTTCCTATCTTCAATTTGTAGAGGTCTTTCTACAAACTTGAGTTGTTCATTAACCTCTATATCCTTAAGAGGTACTACAAGTGATTCGTCGGCTAGACACTTTTTGAGATTGGATACATGAAATACATCATGTATTCCTGCCATTTCCTCTGGCAGTTGTAGCTGATAGGCTACAGGTCCTATTTTTTTAAGAATCTTGAAAGGTCCAATATACCTGGGACTTAGCTTTCCTCTTTTGATGAATCTTACCACTCCTTTCCAATGAGAGACTTTTAACAATACTTTATCTCCTACTTGAAATTCTAATGGTTTGCGTCTGTTATCAGCGTAGCTCTTTTGTCGATCACGCGCTGCTTTCAGTCGTTCCTTGACTTGAAAAACTTTATCAGTTGTTTCTTGTACTATCTCGGGTCCAAATAGTTGTTTTTCTCCAATTTCTGCCCAACATACTGGGGTTCTGCACTTTCGTCCATAAAGTGCTTCGAATGGTGCAGCGTTGATACTTGTGTGATAACTATTATTATAAGAAAATTCTATTAAAGGTAAGTGATTATCCCAATTACCTCCGAAATCAATTACACAAGCTCTAAGCATGTCTTCCATTGTCTGGATTGTCCTTTCACTTTGCCCGTCAGTTTGAGGATGATAAGCCGTGCTTAAATTTAATCTGGTTCCCATTGCTTTTTGGAAACTTGACCAAAAATGAGAAGTAAAACGGCTATCTCTATCAGAAACAATTAATAAAGGAATGCCATGTAAAGAAACAATTTCATTTACATATAATTTGGCTAATTGTTCCATACTAAAGGTTTCCTTCATTGGTAGGAAATGAGCTGACTTGGTTAGTCTATCTACAATCACCCAGATTGTATCATTACCTTTTCTGGTCTTGGGTAATTTGGTAACAAAATCCATTGTTATCAATTCCCATTTCCAAACTGGCATTTCTAATTGTTGCAATAAACCTGAGGGTTTCTGATGTTCAGCTTTAACTTGTGAGCAAGTTAAACATTTAGAAACATAGGCTGCTACATCCTTTTTCATTCCTATCCACCAGAACTTTTTCCTTAAATCCTGGTACATTTTATCATTTCCTGGATGCATCGTATATTTAGATTTATGAGCTTCTTCTAATATACGGTGACGTAAATTTCCTAATTTAGGTACCCACATTCTCTTTTTATGGAACCTCCAAATTCCATCTGTTCCTTGTTCTAATTCCTTAATCATTCCTTTTAATTTTTCAGTATCCTCCTTGATTACTTATTCTTGTGCTTTTCTAATCTGATCGTTTAAATCTACATGTAGATTTAATTTAAGAGAACGTACCCTTCTTGGCTTTTCGTGATACTTCCGGCTTAAAGCATCAGCTACCACATTTGCTTTTTCCTGCGTGATACTGGATATCACAATCATAATCACTAAGTAATTCCATCCAGCGTCTTCGTCTCATATTCAACTCTTTTTGCCCAAAAACATACCTTAAGCTCTTATGATCTGTGAATATGGTAAACTTACTACCATAAAGATAATGTCTCCAAATCTTAAGGGCAAAAATTATAGCTCCTAATTCCAAATCATGGGTTGAATAATTTTCTTCATGACTCTTAAGTTGTCTAGAGGCATAAGCTATAACCTTTTGACGTTGCATTAATACACATCCATAACCTAACTTTGAAGCGTCACAAAAGGCTACAAAGTCTTCAGTTCCTTCTAGTAACGCTAGTATGGGTGTATGGGTTAATCTTTGCTTAAGGGTTCTAAAAGATTCTTCTTGTTTTGGTTCCCATTCAAACTTAACAGATTTACAGGTTAATTTAGTTAAAGGAATGGCTATTCTAGAAAAATCTTGAATAAATCTTCTATAATAACCGGCCAATCCTAAGAAACTTCTAAGCTCGGTTGGAGACTCAGGGGTTTTCCATTTGGTAATTGCCTCGATCTTTGTTGGATCTACATGAATTCCTTCATGGTTAACTAAATGTCCGAGAAATTGTACCTGTTCTAACCAAAACTCACATTTTGAAAACTTAGCATAAAGCTTTTCATTCCTCAATAAACTTAAAAGTAATTGCAAGTGCTTTGCATGCTCTTCTTTACTTTTAGAGTAAATTAGAATATCATCTATGAAGACAATTATGAATTTATCCAAATATGGCTTTACATATTCGGTTCATCATGTCCATAAATGCGGCTGGGGCATTGGTTAAACCAAATGGCATGACAGTAAATTCATAATGACCATACCTTGTTCTGAATGCGGTTTTAGGAATGTCCTCTTCCTGTACCTTTAATTGATGATATCCTGATCTTAAATCGATTTTAGAGAAAAATCGAGCTCCCTGAAGTTGATCGAACAAATCATCGATCCTCGGTAATGGATACCGATTCTTAATCGTGACTTTGTTCAATTCACGGTAGTCAATGCACATACGCATTGATCCGTCCTTCTTTTTAACAAATAAAATCGGCGCTCTCCATGGTGATGAGCTTGGCTGTATGAATCCTTTCTCCAACAATTCATCTAGCTGTTTCTTCAGTTCTTGCATTTCAGCGGGTGCCAAACGGTAAGGTGCTTTGGCAATCGGTGCTATCCCTGGTAACAGGTGAATTCTGAATTCAACTTCCCTGTCTGGCGGTAGTCCTGGCAATTCTTCTGGAAAGACATCTGAAAATTGGGACACTACTGGAATGTCTTTTAATTCTTTTCCTTTAGTGTTAGTAATTATAGAAATCAAATAAACTATAGATCCTTTCCTTATATAACTCGCAGTTTTCAGCACAGAGACGAATTTAGTGGATCTAGATGGTTTATCTCCTTTAATTGTGATCTTTTCACCTCTTGGTGATTTTACCTGAATTGACTTTTGATCACATAAGATATTGGCTTTATTGGCTATTAACCAATCCATTCCTAACACGACATCAAATCCTACTAGATTCATTGGGTAAAGGTTTGCAATAAACTTTTGATTAAAAATTTCTATTCTAGCTCCTTGCAAGATTTCAGAAATCTTAATGGTTTCTCCATTTGCTGTCTCTACTAGACATTCTTGTGGTAGTTTAGTTAATGATTGATTTAGGAGTTTGCAAAATGAAGTATTAATAAAACTTTGGTTTGCACCAGAGTCAAATAATACTTTAGCAAAAATATCATTAACTAAAAACGTACCAGCTATGACGTCTGGAATCATCCTAGCTTCGTCTGCAGTTAGAACGAATGCTCTAGCATTTTTAGGATTCTTGTCATTTGCAGCGGGAGCCAATTTTGGACAGTTTATCTTAATATGACCTTTTTCTCCATAGTTGTAACACATTCCATTACTGGTTTTTCTCCTGCAATTTTCTTCCTTGTGCCCTGGCGCCTTACAGTAATTGCAGTAAGTAGAGCATCTTCCAGAATGCTTCTTCTTGCAGTTTCTGCAGTATGGTGCAGAGGTAGAACCTATATTCTACGGTTGGAATTCCCAGAACGGAATTCTTGAGTAAGCCTTTGGGTTAGGTTTCTCCTCTGGTCTTCTTCTGTTAGGACCGGTTTGACTCCGAAACGATTGCGTAATCGAACGTGTGACGTGCGGAATCCGTACACGAACGCGAGCTAACACACGAGACGTAATATAAACGTGATTCTATTAACGAATCTGAAAATGTACAGCACCTGAATCACGTACAATGAACTTTCTCTCTCTAGCTTTCTCTCTCTAGCTCTAGAAACCTCCAAGTTGTGAAAATGACAAAAGTTCCAAAAGTTCTAAACTAGAAGCCCTAGAGATCTATTTATAGGCCAAGGCATTTAATGAGGAATCTCATTAATTACAATTATGCCACCTTGCCTTTTTTACTAACTATCACTAAAATAACAATGTAACTCTCGTTTTCTTCGGTTTTCAGCTACGGACTAGATTGACGGAGGCGATAGACAGATAATTGTTGATGCACGGAATGTCTGTTGATTGCGTCTACAAAAAGTCTGAAGTCAAGATTGGTCTATAGGGGGTCAAAGTGTAAATATTGAGTGAAATAGAGTTAGGACCGCTTATTTGTCATGTAGCCTGGACCGCTTTTAGGACACGAGTGTGGATCGCTTATGTGACAAAGGTGCTGGATCGCTTATTTGGACTGTCACATAAGCGACCCAAGTTATCTATATATAGGCTTGAGCGGTTCATCATTTGTAACGACGTGTGTGTGTGCTACGGTGCCGAAACTCTGCTGAAATTTTACCAGAAAGCAATATAAACACAAGGAATTGAAAGGATTAGCTGTTGTTACTTTACTTACGTTGATTCCGCCTTCGTATGTAAAGATGAACTACTTCGACTGACTTTTCGGGTCATAGAACGGTCCAACAAGTGGTATCAGAGCTCAGGACGAGGAGTTCATACTACGACAGCATAGATCTGCAGAAATCTCTCTTTTCTACTCACTTTCTCTCATATTTTTTCGGTTTTCAGTGGTTCCAACGGTCAAAATATAACGTGTAAAACACACTTTTAACAAACCCTAGAAAGAATCAGGTGAAAATACGGACTAAAAATGGTAAAAACTGGTTAAAATCTGTCGATCGCGTTTTCGGACATTGGATCGCTTTTCTGGACATAACCTGATTGGATCGCTCAAAATTCACACTTGGAATCGCTTTTTCGGACAATTTAACTTTCTGAACCGCTCGAACGGACAACATTGTTGAACCGCTCGAACGATCACATTCGGACAGCTCATACGAACACTTCTGGATCGTTCCAACGAACAAAAGTTGGATCGCTTATTTGACAGTATTTGAACCGCTCGAACGATCATTTTCTGGATCGCTCGAACGTACATACTCTCGGTCGCTAATTTGACATACTGTGGATCGCTCGAGAGGACTTAGTCATTACTGTCTGGTCCGCGTTTGCGAACATATATTGGACCGCTTTTCTGTCAAACTGTTTAGACAGGATCGCTTTTGTGAACTGATATTTTTCAAAATCAAAATTTTTCTAAGTGTTGTTTGATTGTGCAGGTACATTCACAATGGATGATATGTTCTTGAATCCATTCAGCGACTGTACGCATTCACAGGAAGTTCAGGAAACAACGATTCGACATCAAACAATACGAACGAAAATCGACCGAAAGAGAAAAAGAAAGAAGCTTGGGAGTCCGAAAGTGCATTTGGAACATTTAACAAACCTCCTAAGTTGATGGCTATAGAAGATTACAGCAGGTGGGCAACAAAGTTTGAAGATTGGTTGATGGCATTCGCCTTTCCCAGTTGGAAGAGTATGAAAAACTGGTTATGCTGATGGAAAGAATAATGGCGAATCTTTGAGATCAGTTGAAGAAATTGATAATTTTGTGGCAGAACAAAAGTGTGTAGCATTGCTTTTCCAATCTGTCCGAGAAGACATCATTTCTTTGATCGATTACTCAAATGCAAAAGATTTGTGGAATAAACTCAAGAAAAAGTGTATAGGAAGTACTGAGATTATAAAGAATAAGAAGAAACTTCTCCGGAAAGAATTTGATATGTTTGGATGTATGAAAAATGAATCAGTGTGTAAAATGATTGAACGGTTTGGTCATCTTAAGCTGGAACTTGTTCGACATGAGATCAATTATCCTGATGATGAGATAGTTGATAAATTGTTTGATTCACTACCTGATGAATTGGATTGGAAATACTACGCACTGATGTTAAAGAACACTATTGCTCCTGACAAATTGAAACCAGATGTTGTGATTGAGAGACTTGAAAGCCATGAGCTAGAGTTGAAGAAAGCATACAAAGTTAATCACTCATCCTATCAGCAGAATCTAGATCTGTATTATCCAAAAAGCTTGATGCCGAAAGCTGCTTCTCCGAAAACGGCATTTTCTGCTGAGAATGTTTCTTTAACAAACAAAGAAAGTCAAAGCAGTTCAAGCAGCGGAAGCCACAGTGGTTATCACAGTGGATCTACGTCTTCTGCAAATCATTCTGATGCGAAGTTTTCTTGCAACATTGCAATCGATTTGAAGAATGCACAGAACTTTGACGAAGAATCGGCCAAGCAACAGATGGTTTTTCTAGCGTCTGTTTTGGAGTCCTATGAAGGTTTGGTAGCCGGGAAGATTGGAAATACAAATCTGACCAAAGAAGACTATGATCAGATAGATCCCGAAGAAATGGAGCTTATTGACATTCGTTGGGCAATGGCAAGTGCTGTTCGACGTGCGAAACGTTTTATGGAAATTACCGGGAGGAAATCAATTGGTGGTCCGTCGACAAAGCTTGGGTTCGATAAGTCAAAAGTGACATGTTTTAAATGCAAACAAAAGGGCAATTTCAAGCGAGAATGTCGGAATGCATACGTTGATGAATCTGAAAATCCATTTCGTGACGATTATTACAAGAAGGCAATCTACCATCAGAATAAATCGGAGCCGCCCAGACTAAAGCAGGCTGAAGAGCAAAGAGAAAAGTCAAAGGCTTTAGCTGTGATCTATGATGATGAGGGTTACGATTGGAGCAAAGAGGTTTTGCCGGAAGATGATGCCATTGGTTATGCTTTCATGGCAAGTCATAATGAACCGATTCCTTGGAAGGATAATCGTACAGAAGAACAGAAGTACAAATACAGGAAGATGACTGCTGAAACAAAGATTATCAGACTTTCTGGTGTACACTTGGAAGCAAGAAGAGCAAATCGTTGGGATCCAGACAGAGAGTGCTATCTTGATCGGTATGGCAATGTGGCGATTGATGACAAAACGCTAGATATTGAAGCCATCATTCAGGAGTACAAAGAAGAGGATGAATACTGACAGCATAAGTGGTGGGGAACACCGACTTCGAAGATGATTGAGGAGGAGAAAGAAAAAGAGAGAAAAGAAAAAGAAGAGAGAGAGTAGAAAGAAAACGCAGAGACTGAGAGATCAAAGATGGTTGATACGGAGTTGATCGATGTGACTCGGAAGTTGACAACTGAGAATTCAGAGAAAATGGCTGACCAAGTGCTAGCTGCGAAAGCACTTGAGGTAGATTCTATTTCTGTTTCTGAGTCAAAAGAGAAGGTCAGTCAAAGTGTGTCAACATCCAGGTCAGGTAATAAAGTCGATGGAAATGTTGACTGCAAAAATTGCACCAAAGAATGCAATTTTTGTAGTACTGTCACGTATTTGAATGATGAGAAATTGAAAAATCTGAAATCAAAAGTTAAAACTTTTGAAGATCAGATTCTAGATCGTGACACAAAGTTAAAAGTTTCAACTGAACGGTTTAATGAATTAACAACTAAATGTGACAAAATTACAACTGAAAATGAAAAGTTAATTCTGGAAAACCGTCAGATCTCTGAAAAATTTGAGAAACTTAAAAGTGTTGTGAAAGACAGTGATGATCGAAACGGAAAAACATTCAAAGAAAACGAACATCTAAGAGCTGTGTTGCAATTAAAAGAAAAATCAATTAATGAACAACTGGATGAGATTGCAAAATTAAAACTTAAGGTTAAAGAAATTGAGATTGAAAATGAAAGAATTCAGTTGAAATTAAACAGTTATAGCTCAGCTAGCTTTGTTTTGCAGCACATCGTTCCCAAACCTATAGGAAAAAACAAAGCTGGTGAGGATGTGTTTTCTGATGGAACGGGTGTAGGGTTTCACAAAGTTCCACCGCCAATTTTAGACAACTACACGAAAAAGCAGTCTAGTTTGGTGGAAATTGAGGAAGAAAATGATGTTACACTTCCTGAGAATATTGATGTCACGTTTACGTCTTCCAATGAAGAGGGTGTCCAAAATGATGTGGTGAAAAGTGTGATAGACAAAGTGCTTAAGCCGGATTGTGACACTTCTGAGGAGGATGGGTGTTTTCTAGATAAATACATTCCGAAGCAAAAGTCCAAAAACAACTTATATGATGAATCTGATCTTGTCATGTACAAGATGTCGGGATCGGATAAGTTGTTTTCGGATTCTGAGTTTCCATTAGAGAATGTTAATCTGAACAAATTGACAAATGTTTTCAAACTGGTCGAAGTCGAGTTGTCAGCAGTGAACAATCTGAGTCGAAAGAAAGAGAGGGTTTACAACAAAAAAGCTGTTTATCCACCACGTTTTTACAATAACAACAGAAACAATTGGTCGGGTGGTTATCAGGGGGTTAAACCATTTCATAAAAGAAATGTTGCAAACAAGAGGTTTGTCGAAAAGAAAAAGTTCGTGAATAGTTCAAGTTCACTTGTTGATGAAGAAAAAGAAATTTTTACAAAATCAAACAAAGAATTTTTTGAGAAGAGAGCTTCACAGGCTCAGTCTGAAGGCACGAGTAGGGTAGCTGATATTCGTATGTGTTTTAGATGTGATCAGGTTGGTCATATTGCACGAAAGTGTACATATGTGAAGCCGAAGACTGAAGCTGTGAAGGTTCAACAAAAGAAAGTTGATGTGAAGGGTAAAACACCGATGTATGTTGAGAAGAAAGTTGTTGGGAAGAAAAATGTTCAAATTGACAATTTGAAAGTAAAAACTGAACCCGTAAAGAAGCTGGTAAATCAAAATGATAAATTGTATAAGAGGGTTGCAGTAGCTCAACAGGTGTGGAAACCTAAAATTGAACCTAAAGTTGAGAAGAAAGATTCAACTTCTGAGGTGAAAAAGGCTGAAGAATCAATTACGGTTGATTATGATGCACAATATCCACCTCTTAAGTCTAAGAATTTCAAAATTCAAATTGCTAAAGTCACGGTTACACCTAAGGCTGATAAGGCCTGGGTGGACACCATGTTTGACTAAACAGTTTGAATTGCCGGAGCTTCCTGGTTTGCGAAGCATGAATTGGCATTTTTATTGAAGTTGTTTAAATGATGATTTGTTATGTGCAGGATCTTCCAAAACTTGTATCCAGGTGGATAATGGATAGTGGAGCTTCAAGGCATATGACAGGGAAGACCGCATTGCTATATGATGTGAATGACATTAATGGTGGTTATGTGGGTTTTGCGGGTAATCAAGGAGGCAGGATCATAGGTGAAGGAACATTATCAAATGGCATTATCACGTTTGAGAGAGTTAACTACATCGCTGAGCTGGAGAACAACTTGCTGAGTATCTCCCAGATCTGTGACAGGATGTATACTACTCATTTCACCGACAAAGAATGTTTGATCTTGAAACCGGGATTTGTGATACCTGAAGAGTGGATCATCATGAGGGCACCAAGAGTCAACGATCTGTACGTGTTGGACATGAGCGTTGCTACTACAATCACGGGTCAGGCTCATTGTTTTGTGTCCAGAGCAACGGAAAAAGAGTCAAGGTTATGGCACAGAAAGATGGGGCATATTCACCTAAGGAAAATGAATCACTTAGTGCATAACGACTTGGTCACTGGAGTGAATATTAAAGGTTTTCATCTGGAAGGGGAGTGCATAAGCTGTGTCAGAGGCAAACAGAAGAAAAAGTCACACCCTACAAAACAAGTCAATTCAGTTTCGAGACCTTTGGAAAGACTTCACATGGATTTGTTCGGTCCAGTGAATGTTAAGAGTATAACAGGGGATTCATATTGTCTGGTCGTGACTGATGACTACTCCAGATTTTCATGGGTTATGTTTTTGAAAACGAAAGACGAAACCTTTGATAGTTTGGTAGTTTTGTTTAAGAAAATTGAGAATCTGTACCAGAGACCGATTTGTAAAATTCGAAGTGACAATGGTACTGAGTTCAAAAACAGTAAGATGGAGGAATACTGTGATGAAAGAGGTATACTGCATGAGTTTAGTGCTCCGTACACTCCTCAGCAAAATGGAGTTGCAGAACGCAAGAACCGGACGCTAATCGAGACAGCCAGAACGATGCTTGCAGATTCCAAGTTACCAATCAATTTCTGGGCTGAAGCTATTTCTGCTGCATGCTATACTCTCAATAGAGTTCTTACTGTGAAGAAGTTCAACAAGACGTGTTTTGAGCTAATCAATAAACGCAAGCCGAATTTGAAGTATCTAGAACCGTTTGGGTCACCCTGTACGGTAATAGAGCCGAATGGCAAGTTTGGTTCAAAGAACTTTGAAGGAATATTTGTTGGATATTCAGGTCCTACACGGCGTGTCTTTGTTCCAAGTGAAAAGCGTATTATTGAAGCAGCAAATGTTGAATGTCAGGGTTATACAATGCCGCCTCAGAATCCTGGTGATTCATGGCGTTTTCATTATGACAAACTTTGGGAATCGTTTGACATGAGAGAAGAATCAGAGGAAGAGGAAGATTTCTTTGATGAGCTGGATATTTTACGAGAGTATGAATCGTCGCTCAGGTTTCCAGCAGAGTATTCTAGCAGACCCCGGGAGACTTCAAATGATGCTGAAGCAGGTCCTAGTAATGCTGGTGAACATGATGATGAAGTTGCTCCTGGTAATCAGTCTGAGGTGAATGATGATCAAGAAGCTGAACATATGCCAATTTTTGACCATGGTGATTCAGATTTTGAGGGGGAGCAGATCCAGTTGTCAAGTCAAACAAACCAAGTTGGTGAACAAGATGCAAAGCAGAATGTTACTAATCTGGAGGGAAATGTAGAAGTTCCAAGAGAAGTGATGCCGCGAACTCTTTCTTATCATCCAGAGGAGTTGATAATAGGAGAATTGCAATCAGGCGTTCGGACGAGACGTCAAATTGACCAGGGCTTAACATGTTTTTATTCTACAGTAGCACCTTTACAAACTGAATTTTCATTAAGTTGTTTTATCTCGCAGGTCGAACCGCGGACTTACAAAGAGGCGCTTACTGAAGACTCTTGGGTCATAGCGATGCAAGAAGAATTAAGTCAGTTTGAGAAGTTAGGTGTGTGGAAGTTAGTTGATTTACCGGACGGTCAAAGAAAAATCAATACAAAATGGGTTTTCAAATGTAAGAGGGACGACAGAGGAGTGGTTGTTAGGAACAAAGCTCTACTCGTTGTTCAGGGCTTTAGTCAACAGGAGGGGATTGATTTTACCGAAGTCTATGCTCCTGTCGCACGACTAGAGGCTATCAGAATTTTCCTAGCATTTGCGTCTTGGAAGAATTTCAAAGTATTTCAGTTAGATGTTAAATCAGCGTTTCTTTATGGGAAGGTCAAAGAGGAGGTTTATGTTGGTCAGCCGCCGGGCTTTACTGACCCAATCCACAAGAACAAAGTTTATTTGCTGGACAAAGCGTTGTATGGTCTACATCAGGCGCCGAGAGCTTGGTACGAGACTTTGTCTCAACACCTACTCGCTAACCAGTTCATACATGGAAAAGTGGATGCCACTCTCTTCACTAAAGTCGTTGATGGTCATCTTTTGATAGTACAGATTTATGTAGACGATATAATTTTTGGGTCAACGAATGAGAAATTATGCAAAGATTTCGAACAGGTGATGAAGCAGAAATTTGAAATGTCTTCAATGGGGGAGATGAAATTCTTTCTGGGATTACAAGTTGAACAACTTCCTGAAGGGATTTTCATTCATCAAACGAAGTACGTACATGATATTCTAGAGAAATTTGGAATGTCAAGTTCTACTCCAGCTGCTACCCCACTTGCGACAAATCATGGTATTCACCCAGATCTCACCGGAGACAGGGTTGATGAGACACTTTATCGATCCATGATAGGTTCTTTGATGTACCTAACTGCTTCACGGCCTGACATCATGTACCCAACGTGCCTCGCAGCAAGATTTCAGTCTAACCCGAGAGAATCGCACATGTTTATTGTGAAGAGGATTTTACGTTACTTGAAGGGCACACCCACATTGGGGTTGTGGTACCCTCGCAAAGGCGATTTTACACTCGAAGGGTTTTCCGATTCGGATTTCGGATGCTGCAAAATCAACGCGAAATCAACAACTGCAGGATGCCAGTTCTTTGGTCCGAGATTGGTCACTTGGCAGTGTAAGAAACAAACATCTGTGGCGCTATCTACATGTGAAGCGGAGTATGTTTCTGCTAGCAGTTGCTGCTCTCAGATCCTGTGGATACAGCAACAGATGCGCGACTACGGTTTGCAGTTTCTTAACACACCTCTGTTTGTTGATAATGAGGCCGCGATTAATATAACTAAAAATCCAGTACATCACGCTAAAACTAAACATATTGAGATTCGTCATCACTTTATTCGCGATTGCTTCGAGAAAAAGTTGATACGAATTGAGAAAATCCACACTGATGAACAAAAAGCCGATTTGCATACCAAAGCTTTTGATAAAAATAGATTTCAATATTTGTTAAAACTTAATGGTATGAAATTGCTTTCGGTGTCGGATGGAGTTGTGAGCGTTGATGAGAGTACTGTTGCGGATGAAGATGAGAAACAATCTGCGATGGTTTGTCGATTTTTTACATGTTTTGGTATTTAGGGGGAGATAGATAGTTAGTTGTACATAGTTTATTGTGAGAAAAATACAAAAACAGTAAAAAATGCAAAAATCCAAAAACATGATAAAATTGAAAAAGAGTTTGTGTATATAGGGAAAATGATAGTACATCAGCTAGACAATTACAGTATGCTAAAGATTTGGAAAGATAAAATGAGTTAAACAGTCTCACTAATGATGTGTCGATAGGTTTTCGTACATTTAGTAGATGTATTTGGGATATAAACCTAAAATTTCAAACTGGTGAAATTCGTGGGGAACACTACTTGGATATATAGGTAACCCCTGAAATCTCGTTTGAAAGGTCTTGTATTCTGATATACTAGGTGGTTATACTCTATGATGTCTGGGGTATTATTCCGGGACTTCTGCTGAACGGTGGTTCTGACCTAGTCCCTGGCTAATATTTTCACCAAAATGCTTGAAACATAGCATAAAGCCCTCAGCTGATTAGACGATAAAATTGATAATCAGTTGTTGTAGCTAAAAGATTCTCTTAAGGGAACACATTGCAAAGTCGAAGCTGATATCTCTCTGCTGAACGGAAGTTCTGACCTGAGATCCCTCAGTTCTCGCATACCCTAATTTATGTACAGACATCATTGTAGTATTTTTGCCTGTAAGATTGAATATTGGGATTCTGGATACGGGAGTATATTCAAGAGGTGGGACACATGAATCGATCTATGTTCTTAAAACACTTAAACAGTATCCTGAATAGATTGAAGTTTGTATGGAAATTTAAGATGGATCAGTATATCGACAATCGAGGTGAATTGTTTAAATCTGAGTATGTAATGTAGCTTAACGGTACTTGTAATCTGTCTGAAAAGCTGATATGATTCCCTGACACGCTCGCCAAAAACAAATCTGTAAATAGGTTATTTTCTGCAATTTAAGATTTCTGCTATTTCATTTTTTAGTTTAGATCATCTTAAAATCCAAAAAGATTTTATTTCTGCTTTAGTTTAGACAAACCAGAGTGGAAAGTTGATTGTCAGATTTTGGAAAGATGAAGCAGATGCAGGAGATTCTGAGCTGAAGATCGAGGAGAGCTTACATTGTTGGAAATATGTTTGTTTTCATAGTCACAAACAAGTTCATTAAGTTGATACTTGTTATTTTCAGAAAGAAAATTGGAAAATAGTTTTACTAAATCAGTTTGTTTTCGTCAACAGATCAACCAGGGTCATTAAATTGAACTTGGTAGATTAATCAAGTATTCAGGGTCATTAATTTGAACTTGAAAACTTGAGTGGATTTCTAAAGCTGATTGAAGTTGTGATTATTGTTTGAAAAGATAGATAGTAATGTTATTGGTTGAGTAACAGGTTTGGACGATATTTCCCAACGGAGGCAAATTGCAAAAGCTTGAACCAGATATCTCAAGATTCCAGCATAATGAGAGGGGGAGTCAGTGAGAGGGGGAGTCTGGATCAACAGCTAATGGGAAGCTTGTAGATAAAGCTAGAAGTCAGTCCGGGAACCTGTGAAGAATGCTTGAGGTGACAGACAGAGTTGGTGAAAAGACAAAGACTAAAGACTACGGATCTGAAGATGCTAAAAAGACTACGTCAACATCCAAGGGGGAGTCTGTTGATGCACGGAATGTCTGTTGACTGCGTCTACAAAAAGTCTGAAGTCAAGATTGGTCTATAGGGGGTCAAAGTGTAAATATTGAGTGAAATAGAGTTAGGACCGCTTATTTGTCATGTAGCCTGGACCGCTTTTAGGACACGAGTGTGGATCGCTTATGTGACAAAGGTGCTGGATCGCTTATTTGGACTGTCACACAAGCGACCCAAGTTATCTATATATAGGCTTGAGCGGTTCATCATTTGTAAAGATGTGTGTGTGTGCTACGGTGCCGAAACTCTGCTGAAATTTTACTAGAAAGCAATATAAACACAAGGAATTGAAAGGATTAGCTGTTGTTACTTTACTTACGTTGATTCCGCCTTCGTATGTAAAGATGAACTACTTCGACTGACTTTTCGGGTCATAGAACGGTCCAACAATAATGCACTAACAGACTCCCCCTTGGATATTGCTGTAGTCAACTCGTAGCGCCTTTTCTTTCTCTCTCTCTCTCTATGTGTCTTCTTGAAGCTTTAACATCTTCAGCTACACAGACTCCCCCTTGCTCAAACATAATCCCGGTGGATCTGTCTTCAGCTTCAGTATCTCCTTTCTGTAGACTCTTTTCTTCGTCAGGCTCCCCCTTTCGTCAAGCTTCCGTGCTTTGGGATCGACACCTTGCTTTCCGGTTACAAGCTCTTCCTGGAACGATATCTGGCTCTTTGTACGCTCCTGTTTGCGTTGAGCTCGTCTTCAGACTCCCCCTTAGACTCAGCTTTCGGGATCGTGGTCTGGTATAACATCTGCAACACTCAAACATTTATAAGTAACAATGTTTTGAAATTATCAATCAAATTCTCTAATCAACTCCCCCTATCAACAAACTTTATAGATATGGCAGCGTTAAAGAATCCAACTCCCTCACAGTTAATCATCCAAGTCCAAACTAATGACCTTGGAGATATCACAAACTGTTTTTGAAATTTTTGATTTTAAATTTCAAGTATCAAATTAATGAACATGTTTTATTTTCAGAAACACAATCAGCTTACTTAGATTTTGAAACTCAGCAACTCAGACATCGGTTTATCAAAAATAAAGCAGAAATCAAAATCTTTTTGTATTTTCTGAAAATATAAAGCAGTAAAGAAATATATACAAACATATTTACAGACAATATTTTTGTTTGAGTATGCGTCAGAGGATCATATCAGTTTTTGACAAGTCACAAGTACCGTTGAGCTTAGTTACACATTAAGAATTAAACAATTCACTTAGATTGTCAATATACTGATCCACTTAAATTTTCATACAAATTTTAACTGATTCAGGATACGAGTTAGATGTTTTAAGAACTTAAACTCATTCATGTGTCCCACCTCTTGAATATACTCCCGTATCCAGAATCTCAATATTCAGTCTTACAGGTGATCATACTACAATGATATCTGTACATAAATTAGGTATGCGAGGACTGAGGGATCTCAGGTCGATACTTCCGTATGCGCAGAGAGATATCAGTTTCGACTTTTTGATATGTCCCCTTTAGAGGATCTTTTAGCATTACAACAGCAGCGACTATCAATTTTATTGTTTCATCTGCATGCTGAGGGTTTATGCTATGTTTCAAGCATTCGGTGAAAGTATTATCCAAGGACTAGGTCAGAACTTCCATTCAGCAGAAGTCCCGGAATAATACCCCAGACATCATAGAGTATAAAAACCTAGTATATCAGAATACGAAACCTTTCAAACGAGATTTCAGGGGTTACCTATATATCCAAGTAGTGTTCCCCACGAAATAAGCAAGTTTGAATTTAAGTTTATATCCCGAAAAAGTTTACTAATTGTATAAAAACCTATCGACATATCATCAGTGAGACTGTTTAACGCTATTTAATCATTACAAATCTTTAGCATACTGTAACTGTCTGCTGATGTACTATCATTTCCTCTTTTTACACAAAACTCAAATTTTTCGAATTTTATCATGTTTTTGGCTTTTTCAAATTTTCTAATGTTTTTGTATTTTCTGACAATTTTTCTCCCCCTAAAATGCAAAACCATTAAAAGAAATTTGATAACCGACACTGATAGCTTTGTCTCGCCATCCATTTTCTGCTTAAAGTGCTCTGATTTGCAGAAAATCTAACATAAAATACCCCCATGATTTACAACACATTGATTTTTACAGTTTGAAAACCGTTTTTCAATCTGGTGAAAGTAATCATGTTTGTTCAGCCGTGAGGGTTTCGGCGTATTCAATCAACACATATTTTTGAAATTTTCTATTTTTTTTACAAGAATTAAAAACAAACATATTTTTGTTTTTTTTTTTTCAAATTTTAATAAACTAAAAACATATTTTTGGTTTTTAATTTTTCAAATTTTTAGAGTTTTTGAAATATTGTTTATTTATGTATAGAAAAACATATAAACTCCCTGTTTCAACCAACACAGGGTCCAGCAGCCCCTGCTTCCTCTTCATGTGCCAGGCTGCTCCAATTTTCAATTTCACAATCTTCAGATTCCTTGAGCACCTGCACATTCAACTAATTGAATTACTTGAATAATTTAGCCCAGGTCTGTTGAACCTTAGGCATTTCAACACAATAATTTTCATTCAAAGCTGGAAATTCATTGTCATTTTTCACAAAAATTTTCTCAATTTTAACTTCAACTTTCTTATCTTTTACCGAATCAACATGTTTCTTAACACTCCATGTTTGACCTTTCGGTGTACCACGTTTGTAAAAATGTGAATCTTTTTGAACATTTTGATTTTGAACAACAACTTGTGGTTTCCAAAACTGTTGGGGTTTTGTTATATCAACTGAAGTTTTCCACCTTTGTGTTGTTCTGAATCTGGTCTGTCTTGAATTGAACCTGTTCTGGTTTGATTTCCAATTTTGATTTGAAGTAAACTTGTTTGTGTTATACCTCCAAGTTTGTTTCGAATCAAATTTGGTTGACCTTTGTCTCACATTCTTAGATTTTTGTTTCTCAGCATCAATCTTCTTTTGATCAACATCCACAGGTTTTGGATTTGGACACTTGCGTGCAAGATGTCCTTTTTGATCACATTTGAAACATATTCTCATGGACACATCTTTGACCTGTGGTTGTTGCTTTTTCTTTTGAGCCTCAAACTCAGCATTAGACTGTCGTCCAATTTTAAGTTCTTTTTCTTCTTCTAAACTGTTTCCCTGTACAAAACTCATTTTTGCCTGATAATTTGGTGTCTCATTTTTGTTTCGATTCTGTTGCTTCTTCTTATAACCCAACCCAGCCTTCATATGTTTCTTTTTGAAACCTTTATGACTCTTACCAACAAACTTTGAAATCTCAGACTTCTCAATATCAACCATTTTGAAAACTTCGTCAACTTTTTCTGAAATCACATTCTGAATCGGGAATACAACATCTAAGAATAATTTGTCCGATCCAATCATGGTATAAACCAATCCCTTTGAATCATCATTCAAATTTCTCTCGGATTTTGTGTTTTTCAGATATGCATCATGAAGATTTCCTTCATCTTCATCCTGTGATTCAGATTTACCTGTATCAACCGACTCTTCTTTCAACACACTTTCAACGACTTTACCTACCACCTCTGAATCATGAGAATCATCAGATTTGGAATAGGTTATGTCAATGTTGTCTGGCAATTGGTCTACCATGTTGAAAGCTTTTTCGACCTTTTCCTCATCATAAAATGCAAACTTTTCCAGTGGTGGAACTTGATGAAACTCTGAGCCAATGCCTTTCTTGTTCTGCTCAGACTCACCATCTCCCGGTTTTATATTGAAAATTCGTTCAAGCACATATGACGACACATGGTAACTTTTTAACTTGTTGTTATCCTGCTCTAAATCAGCAATCTGTCGTTTTAGCTTAGCAACATCTTCGATATAGGAATTAACAACATCTTGTTTTATAGCATACATTCGTTTAAGCTCTTTGGTTGTTTCAGACAGATAATTCATTCTAGATTGAGCATATTTCATTTCGTCTTTTATTTTATCATATGACTCTTTCGTAACATGATATGATAACTTCATTGAGTCATATTCCTTTTTCATTTCTTGACAAGCAATCTCTTTTCGTTCGCATTCATTTTTCATTTTCAAAACAGCTTCTTTCAAAACTTCATTTTCTTTTTCTAACTTTGAACATTTTTCTGAAAGTTTTTCATCATTTTCGTTAAAAACTTTTTCTTTTTCTAACATCTCTTTGCATTTTTCTTTGAAAATGTTTTCAATTTTTATGAATTCAAGTTCTCTTGTTCTGAATTGCTTGTCTTTTTCAGTACAAGCTCTGCATGGTTCCATGCATTTCTTGCACTGTTCAATTTGTGTTAAGACTTCAGAATCAGAATGTACCTTAGTGATTGGCACTTCGGTGTTTTCAGCTGCCTCTGTCTGCTTCATCTCATCATCGTCTTGCTTTTCTTCAACACTGACTTCATCACCATCATCACCATCTTTCTCATTCTCATTCTTTTCTTCTGTCTTCACTTCTTCTTCAATTTGCTGTTTCACAACTTCTTCAGTAACAGCTTCTGTTTCAACCTCTTCAACAACCTTCTTCAGATTGTTCACCATCTCCTCAACACTTTTCTTCATTCTTTCCTCATCCCTTTTTCTTAAACATGACAGCATAGCATATCTGATATCTTTTTCATACTGTTTAACATATGCATCATCCTTCATCACTATTCTGTAGTATTCAGCTCTCAATGGGACAACAAGAAGAACATCATTAAAAATTATATCTTTCTTTGGAACAACTGGTTCTCCTTCTCTGTTGTAGTAACATTCTCTCTTCTTATCCCATCTTCGATTGCTGACAGCATCTTCATACTCTTCCTGCATATCGTCCATTCTGTTATGAACCACGTTCCATTCTTTGTAAGTCTTCTCACTCAAAATCTCTTCTCGAGTTTTCTCTTTGACCTCAGCAACAACATTTTCTTCACTAATTTAAGCAGTGTTTTTTTCTTTGTTTTCATCTTTAATCTCAGCAATGTACACAAACTTTCTTGGTTCTGTCTGTCACACCCCCAAAATCCACCTGCGGAGTATCACCGCTTGGGAGCGTGACTGACCAGGATCAAGCCACCAATCATATTGAACATGCATTTAATATTAAATAAAGTAAATGAAAACCATCCATTCAATACAAAAGGTGTTCAAACATTAAATCGTTTCAAAAGTGTTGCGGAAGCATAGTAAATAAACCAGTATCAATAGTTTTAAGTATCACAATAGTAAAGCGGAAGAGCCACGATCCTTGTCCACAACGACCCGCTTCTCCAGTGCAAGCTCCAAGTACCTAGCGAACTGCAAGGCATGTAACAGAATGATCAACAAACTAGTTGAGCGAGTTCACATAAAGAAAATGCGTAATAGTAAGTTCATTTGTAATAGGTGGCTCTACTGGGCCGTTTGTATATTTTACTGTGGTGGTGTTCCACGTTTTCCTGTGGTGGTGTTCCACGTTTTCCTGTGGTGGTGTTCCACGTTTTCCTGTGGTGGTGTTCCACGTTTTCCTGTGGTGGTGTTCCACGTTTTCCTGTGGTGGTGTTCCACGTTTTCCTGTTAGTTCGCGACCATAGTCTTTACCGACCAGGGTGTGTGCGAAGGCAGTTGAGTAGTTCGTAAGCATCAACAGTTTAATCGTTTGTTACAGTATCAAAGTATGCACAATTAATCATCCAACCCATTCCCACCCTGGGAACCCATGCCTTGGCTGTGTGAACTCACCTTGGTTTGCTCGGTATGCTAGGTTATGTACTCACAAGTAATTAATCACGTCCTATTGTATGCATGTATAACAAATCAGTTCATGTTCGCAATGATACGTATGCAAATCGAGTGTCACACAATTGCAAATGTAAACATTCATCATCAAGCATGGCATGTCAAGTAAATCAAACATACATTCCACTATCTTTCGAAAGATGTTTATAACCTACCATCCTTCGAATCCAACCTTATCTTTCGACACATTAGTGATCCTTCGACACATACTAAATATCACAGTTATCTTTCGGACTGGTTGTTATGTTTCGAACCACCAGTCATCTTTCGACCAAATGGCATCTTTCGGTCAACCTAATTATGTTTCGGTCAAATCTATCCTTCGGTCAACAGATATCTTTCGGTTACAACTATGTTTCGACAACTATGTTTCGACTACAAGTATCTTTCGACACATATCAGTTACGTCAACAACAGTTACAATTTCAGAAACCCTAAACATGCTAACAGCCGTCAACAACATTATCGATCAAACAACAATCATGCAGCAATCATAGGATCATCATCAAATCATCATGCAATCATCATAATACTAATACCCACCTTGATCCCTAATTTATGCGTACACCAAGCCGATTAACATAGTATGTCACATTATCGAACCTTATTAACATAACATATGAACACATACCGAAATCTTGAATGAACATACTAACAATCAAACATCATATAACGAATCCGAACATATATCCATTCGTATCGGCCGATTAACAACTATTCGATTATCATATAAGCAATACCCGGTTAACAACATCCGATCGGTTAATGATTACAAGTCCGGCCAGTTAGCACACTAATTAACATCAATCATTCCAGCAATCAATTAAAAGTAATACGATATCAGATACTAACCGAGATTAAGGATGATCAACAAAAGGGATTTGGCTTCGGATGTGAGGGTCTGCCGTCACACACACAAGGAGCTAGGGTTGAAGAATGACAGCCGGTTACGTGCTTTTACGTATAAATACGTATTACAGAAATGGGCCAAGCCCATCTGAAAGACTGGGCCGAAGGATAAAGTCCCTGGGTCGAAGGATATGTTTCGGGATCCTTCGAACCGACAGTTGATCCTTCGAATCGAAGGATATCCTTCGTGATCCTTCGATCTGCATGTCAAGTTTCGAGTTCTATACTAAGTGTTTTTAATAATAATAATTCTAATATTATATTCTACCAAGTAATCACATATAGGCAACATGACAATACGTTTCATTAAAACACCACGCGTACAATTCAAGTTCACAATCCAAACAACTAAGCAGTCTAAGTCAACGCGCATTTAATGCGAAAACGAAAGTCAGAAACTCGAGTTGTCACATCATCCCCAACTAATTGGAAATTTCGTCCCGAAATTTGGTATGCACTCACTGAGTTCGCTAGGTAAGCTGTATCGTTTACTGGTTTTCCTGGGGTGTCACATCATCCCCCCGTTGATTTGGAATTTCGTCCCGAAATTCAGTAGTAGTAGCTTCAGCCTCAGTAGTGGTTGTATTGGTCTCGAATAACTGGGGTACTTTTCTGTCATCTAATCCTCGCGTTCCCAGGTGTACTCTGGGCCACGTCGGGAGTTCCAACGAACTCGAACAAGAGGGATTCTCTTGTGTTTGAGGACCTTCACATCCCGGTCCGTGATTTCAAGTGGTTCCTCGACGAACTGCAACCGCTCGTCGATAGTGAGTTCCTTAAAAGGAACTATGAGGGTCTCATCTGACAGACACTTCTTCAGATTCGACACGTGGAATACGTTGTGAACTGCACCGAGTTCAGCTGGTAGGTTCAACTTGTAGGCTACCTTGCCAATCTTTTCTGTAATTTCGAATGGTCCGACGTACCGCGGATTTAGTTTGCCCCGTTTGCCAAAACGTACCACACCCTTCCAGGGTGAAACTTTCAATAAAACCCGGTCCCCGACCTCAAATTCCAATGGCTTTCTACGCTTGTCCGCGTAGGCTTTCTGACGGTCGCGTGCTGCCGCCATGCGTTGTCGTATCTGTGCAATCTTTTCTGTGGCGTCCACTACAATCTCTGGACCCGTAATTTGACTATCCCCCACCTCTGCCCAACAGAGAGGTGACCGGCATTTACGTCCGTACAATGCCTCAAATGGAGCGGCTTGAATGCTGGTATGGTAACTGTTATTGTACGAGAACTCCACCAAAGGGAGATGCTTTTCCCAGCCGTTGCCGAAATCAATGACACATGCCCGAAGCATGTCTTCAAGTGTTTGGATCGTACGCTCAGACTGTCCATCCGTCTGAGGGTGATAGGTTGTGCTCATGTCTAGCCGTGTGCCAAAAGATTTATGCATTGCTTGCCATAGTTCCGACGTGAATCGTGCATCGCGATCCGAAATGATAGAATTTGACACTCCGTGCCTTGAAACAACTTCTTTCATGTAGATGTCTGCTAGGGTAGAAAACTTATCCGTTTCTTTGATTGCCAAGAAGTGAGCAGACTTTGTGAGTCGATCAACTATGACCCATATTGTATCGTTTCCATGCTGAGATCTGGGTAAACCCGTGACGAAATCCATGGAAATTTCTTCCCATTTCCATTGAGGTATCTTAGGCTGCTGAAGTAAGCCAGCTGGTTTCTGATATTCAACCTTGACTCTCGCACCGGTCAAGCATTTTCCACGTACGTAGCGATGTGGGCCTTCTTGCTAGGCCAGCAATAAGTAGTTCTGATGTAGTGATACATCTTGTCCGACCCTAGATGTACCGAGTAGCGAGACTTGTGAGCTTCATCCGTTACAAGTTCGCGTAGACCGTCGTAAAGTGGGACCCAAATACGCCCCGTTAGATGGTAGGCGCCGTCTGCCTTCTGTTCCATCTGTTGTCGTGAGTCGCGTAAGGCTTCAGCCTTGACGTTTTCAGGCTTCAGTGCTTCCATCTGAGCAGCTCGTATCTGTGCTGGAGGACTAGACTGAATCGTAAGCTGTAGCGCTCGCACGCGCTTAGGTAGAGTGTCCTTCCGACTGAGGGCGTCTGCCACAACATTGACTTTGTCTGGATGGTACATGATGGCGTATTCGTAGTCGCTAAGTAGTTCAACCCATCTTCGTTGACGCATGTTCAAATCCTTCTGCTTAAGGATATGCTCGAGACTCCTGTGATCGGTGTAAATCGTGCACTTGGTACCGTACAGGTAGTGTCGCCATATCTTAAACGCGAAAACAACAGCTCCCAGCTCTAAATCGTGCGTCGTATAGTTCCGTTCATGAACCTTGAGTTGCCGAGAAGCGTAGGCTATCACTTTATCACGTTGCATCAACACACATCCAAGACCCTGGATGGATGCATCACAGTATACCACGAAGTCATCTGTGCCCTCTGGCAATGAGAGGATAGGTGCGCTGCAGAGCCTATCCTTTAAGTACTGAAAAGCGGTTTCCTGAGAATCTCCCCAACGGTAGGTGACACCTTCCTGTGTCAGCATTGTAAGCGGCTGCGCGATCTTGAAGAAGTCTTTGATAAATCACCTGTAGTAACCCGCCAAACCCAAGAATTGGCGTATCTCTGTTGGTGTACGCGGTGCTGGTCTGTTCCTGATCGAATCTATCTTGGATGGATCGACATGGATCGCATCCCTGTTCACTACATGGCCTAAGGAGTGGACTTCACGTATCCAGAAGTCGCATTTAGAAAACTTGGCGTACGTTTGCTCCTCCCGAAAAGTTCCAAGATAAGACGTAAGTGTTGCTCATGTTCTTCCTGACTCTTGGAGTAGATCAGAATGTCGTTGATGGAGACAAGGACAATTTGTCCAGGTAGGGTTTGCACACCCTGTTCATAAGGTCCATAAATACGGCAGGTGCGCTCAATAATATCAAACCATTCATCATATCAAACATGAAGTATAGCAGTTAAAATAATTCATAAAACCCAACATGATTAATGTTCAAACCAAACTTTGTTTGAGTAACAGAAACATAATAAAGGAAATCCCAAAACGAGGTATAAGTTCAAACAGCGTCTCCTTGTCCTAGCATGAAAGCTCGACCCCTTGCCTCGTTGCCATTGTTGTTGTTGTTTCCATTGCCCTGGTTATTGTTGTTGTTCTGATTCTGGTTCAACTGTGGGCAATCGCGCTTGTAATGACCTTCTGCCCCACACTGGAAACATCCCCTGTTGCCCTGTTGCTGATTCTGCTGATTCTGTGGAGCTGGTTGCTGAGGCTGCTGATTCTGATTTGCAGGGTGAGCGCTTCTACAATCTTTAGCCTCGTGACCCATCTTGAGGCATCTTTGACAACGAACCCTATTACACTGACCACTGTGATGTTTGTTGCAAGTGTTACACTTTGGAAGGTTTCCTCGATACCCTCCTTGTTTATGGCTACTAGAGGAGTGCTGACTTGGACTCTGGTAGCTGTCCGTCTTTCGCTGCTGAGACTGCGCCTGCACTGAAGCTGACCCCTTGCTAGAATCCCCCTCCCATTTTCTTTTACTTTCACTGGGAGTAGCAAGTGTAGTAGAAGCAGTAGCGGTAGCAGTAGCACTGATACGCTTTGGCAGTTTGTTCTGATCCACTGCCTGATCGGTGATGCGATGAGCGAGACGCTGGATCTCCTGAATGTTGTTGAGGTTAGCCGAGGTAACGTGGCTCTGAATCTCTGGTACAAGCCCCTTGAGATACAACTCAATGCGCTTGTATGGTGGGTCTACCATGGTTGGACATAGCACAGCCAACTCGTTCGACCTCTTGGTGTAAGCTTCAATCTCTGAACCCACCATCTTCAAGTTGTACAACTCATCCTCCAACTTGTGAATGTCTTCTCTAGTGCAGTATTCCCTCTTGATCAGTTCTTTGAATTCATTCCAGGGTGTGGCGTTAGCAGCTGCCAACCCTAAGATCTGCACTTGTGCGTTCCACCAAGTGAGCGCAATCCCTTCAAGTGTGCCAGTGGCGAACTTCACCCTGCGAGCCTCAGGGCATTCACACATTTCGAAAACCGACTCGATCTTTTCAAACCAGTGGAGGAGTCCAACTGCCCCCTCCGTGCCACTGAACGAGCTAGGACGACAGTCCATGAAATTCTTGAAGGTACACGCAGGTTGTTGCTGAGCGGGTTGACCTGCTTGGGCGGCTGCAACTGCCGCAGCAACGAGAGCCTCTAGCTGGGCTTGAGTCATGGTAATTCGTGCGGCCATTGATCTTCACATCAAAGGCAACATAAGTGAGAAAGGTTCGCGAATAGTGCGATGACAGAAGAGTGTAAGCACATAAGTATTCTCATGCAATGACAAGTTGTGAGCAAAGTAATGTAAGCATACTACGAGCAAAGTTCTATGTAATTCTAGCATGTAGGCAATAAACATAAACCTTATTACCTAGGATGTCGAGTCTTGCACGTGGAGCGAAGCGTCGTTGTGGATCGTTGAGAGCACTGTTCTGGTTATAGTCTGGTTTTAATAAAAACGTTTTCCCATATTAAAACCAAGTTCTCTATAACCAATGGCTCTGATACCAATCTGTCACACCCCCAAAATCCACCTGCGGAGTATCACCGCTTGGGAGCGTGACTGACCAGGATCAAGCCACCAATCATATTGAACATGCATTTAATATTAAATAAAGTAAATGAAAACCATCCATTCAATACAAAAGGTGTTCAAACATTAAATCGTTTCAAAAGTGTTGCGGAAGCATAGTAAATAAACCAGTATCAATAGTTTTAAGTATCACAATAGTAAAGCGGAAGAGCCACGATCCTTGTCCACAACGACCCGCTTCTCCAGTGCAAGCTCCAAGTACCTAGCGAACTGCAAGGCATGTAACAGAATGATCAACAAACTAGTTGAGCGAGTTCACATAAAGAAAATGCGTAATAGTAAGTTCATTTGTAATAGGTGGCTCTACTGGGCCGTTTGTATATTTTACTGTGGTGGTGTTCCACGTTTTCCTGTGGTGGTGTTCCACGTTTTCCTGTGGTGGTGTTCCACGTTTTCCTGTGGTGGTGTTCCACGTTTTCCTGTGGTGGTGTTCCACGTTTTCCTGTGGTGGTGTTCCACGTTTTCCTGTTAGTTCGCGACCATAGTCTTTACCGACCAGGGTGTGTGCGAAGGCAGTTGAGTAGTTCGTAAGCATCAACAGTTTAATCGTTTGTTACAGTATCAAAGTATGCACAATTAATCATCCAACCCATTCCCACCCTGGGAACCCATGCCTTGGCTGTGTGAACTCACCTTGGTTTGCTCGGTATGCTAGGTTATGTACTCACAAGTAATTAATCACGTCCTATTGTATGCATGTATAACAAATCAGTTCATGTTCGCAATGATACGTATGCAAATCGAGTGTCACACAATTGCAAATGTAAACATTCATCATCAAGCATGGCATGTCAAGTAAATCAAACATACATTCCACTATCTTTCGAAAGATGTTTATAACCTACCATCCTTCGAATCCAACCTTATCTTTCGACACATTAGTGATCCTTCGACACATACTAAATATCACAGTTATCTTTCGGACTGGTTGTTATGTTTCGAACCACCAGTCATCTTTCGACCAAATGGCATCTTTCGGTCAACCTAATTATGTTTCGGTCAAATCTATCCTTCGGTCAACAGATATCTTTCGGTTACAACTATGTTTCGACAACTATGTTTCGACTACAAGTATCTTTCGACACATATCAGTTACGTCAACAACAGTTACAATTTCAGAAACCCTAAACATGCTAACAGCCGTCAACAACATTATCGATCAAACAACAATCATGCAGCAATCATAGGATCATCATCAAATCATCATGCAATCATCATAATACTAATACCCACCTTGATCCCTAATTTATGCGTACACCAAGCCGATTAACATAGTATGTCACATTATCGAACCTTATTAACATAACATATGAACACATACCGAAATCTTGAATGAACATACTAACAATCAAACATCATATAACGAATCCGAACATATATCCATTCGTATCGGCCGATTAACAACTATTCGATTATCATATAAGCAATACCCGGTTAACAACATCCGATCGGTTAATGATTACAAGTCCGGCCAGTTAGCACACTAATTAACATCAATCATTCCAGCAATCAATTAAAAGTAATACGATATCAGATACTAACCGAGATTAAGGATGATCAACAAAAGGGATTTGGCTTCGGATGTGAGGGTCTGCCGTCACACACACAAGGAGCTAGGGTTGAAGAATGACAGCCGGTTACGTGCTTTTACGTATAAATACGTATTACAGAAATGGGCCAAGCCCATCTGAAAGACTGGGCCGAAGGATAAAGTCCCTGGGTCGAAGGATATGTTTCGGGATCCTTCGAACCGACAGTTGATCCTTCGAATCGAAGGATATCCTTCGTGATCCTTCGATCTGCATGTCAAGTTTCGAGTTCTATACTAAGTGTTTTTAATAATAATAATTCTAATATTATATTCTACCAAGTAATCACATATAGGCAACATGACAATACGTTTCATTAAAACACCACGCGTACAATTCAAGTTCACAATCCAAACAACTAAGCAGTCTAAGTCAACGCGCATTTAATGCGAAAACGAAAGTCAGAAACTCGAGTTGTCACACTGTCATAGCTCTCCCATGAGCTGTTTTACGAACATTCTCAAAACGATCTTCTTCTGGACAAATTTGAGACCAATCATAGCCTTCATCCTCGTAAATCAACTTTCTTTCGGGAACAATTACAGCATAAGCTCTTGATTTTTCTTTCGGTTTATCTTCAATCAACTTTGGCTCTTCTCTGCTTCGATGGTAAATCGCCTTTCGATAATAGTCATCGTTGAAAGGACGTTCATTTCCTTCAGCAACTTCAGAGTTTCTGCATTCTCTTTTGAAATGACCTTTTTGCTTGCATCTGAAGCAGGTCACTTTGGATTTGTCGAATCCAAGCTTTGTTGATGCACCTCCAAGCGATTGTTTTCCGGTAATCTCCATATACCTCTGAGCTCTGCGAATGCAACTAGCTAAACACCAACGGATGTCAATGAGTTCCATCTCTTCCGGATCAATCTGGTCGTAGTCTTCTTTGGTCAACTCAGAGTTTCCAATTTTACCAGCTACAAGACCCTCATATGACTCCAGGACAGATGCAAGAAAACTCATTTGCTGTTTCGCTGCATTGATGCTCATTGCTGGAGAATTCTTCAGTTTAAGAGCAATGTTGCACAAAATTTCTTTTGTTTCCTCAGAATTTGTCTTTGAAGATGAATGATATCCAGAATGATGACTTGTTGATGTGGTTTGTGGCTCTTTCATCTTCTCACCACTAAATGCTGTTTTTGGTGAACCAACGCCTTTATCAGAAGGTACACTACCTTTGTAGTACAAACCCACATTCTGTTGATGTGAAGAACCAGTCATCTTGTTCTGCTTTTGTAACTCCAGATCATGACTTTCAATCTTTTCAAACAAAGAATCAAGAGAAATTTCATCATATGAAGCATAATTTTTTAAGATAAAAACAAACGTTTGCCACTGATCTGCTCGTGGTAACGCTTCAATGACTTTATCGATAAGTTCCTCTCTTGTTTTATCAATTTTAAAACGTTCAAGTTCGATTTTAAGATGACAGAATCTCTCGATCATTTGTCTCACTGTCTCACCTTTTATATTATCAAACAGATCAAATTCTTTTTTGAGTAAAGCAATTTTATTTTTTCTAATCTGTTTTCCCCCCTCAGCTTTAACTCGTAAAGCTTCCCAAACTGACTTTGACGATCCATCATGAGTGAGCAAAGCAAATATATCATTTCTGATTGCTGACTGGATCAAAGCAACCATTCTTTGTTCTGCTGCAAACTCAGATCTTTCTTCTCTGGAAAGTTTCTTGAACGGTAGATCTTCGTTTTTGTCATCTTTTGGCCTTTCGTATCCAAACTCCAGACAAAACCAGCTTTCATGTGCATATGCTTTAGCCCAATTGATGAACCGTTCTTTCCACCATGTTCATATAAGCGATCCAACTCAACTTTGACTAAAGAGCGGTTCACATCTGTTCAAATAAGCGATCCACATCTGTAACTTTGACGCGATTTTGAACGAGAAAATCTCGATTTCTCCTAAACGGTTTGGAATTTCGATCTGAAACTTGGTAGGGTTTTAGATCGGGTACAGGCGCACAACATATCCAAAAATCAGCTGAAACGGACCATGAAAACCTGTTCAATTCGATGAAAAACAGTAAAAACTGTAAAAATATGAAAAAGATGAAGAAGAAGAAGAAGAAGAAATCTGATCTGATTCTGATGAAATCCTGTGCGAAATCGTGTGAAAGATCAGTGCAATCGAGCTCCTGCTCTGATACCACTTGTTAGGACCGGTTTGACTCCGAAACGATTGCGTAATCGAACGTGTGACGTGCGGAATCCGTACACGAACGCGAGCTAACACACGAGACGTAATATAAACGTGATTCTATCAACGAATCTGAAAATGTACAGCACCTGAATCACGTACAATGAACTTTCTCTCTCTAGCTTTCTCTCTCTAGCTCTAGAAACCTCCAAGTTGTGAAAATGACAAAAGTTCCAAAAGTTCTAAACTAGAAGCCCTAGAGATCTATTTATAGGCCAAGGCATTTAATGAGGAATCTCATTAATTACAATTATGCCACCTTGCCTTTTTTACTAACTATCACTAAAATAACAATGTAACTCTCGTTTTCTTCGGTTTTCAGCTACGGACTAGATTGACGGAGGCGATAGACAGATAATGCACTAACATCTTCTCTAGTTCGCACTAGTTCATCAGTCAAGGTATTGGCTAGTTCTACAGCTTCCTCTATGGTTTGGGGTCTAGCTGCCTTGACTACATGTCTAATCTCTCCAATTAATCCCCAGATGTAACGGGAGATTAATACCGGTTCAGGTGATGCAAGGGTTGGTACTATCCTAGCATATTCAAAGAATGTGGTAGTGTACCCCTTACTATCTATTCCGGTCATTCTAAGATTCAGAAACTTATTTGCTATCTGTTCCTTTTCATTGGGATGGCATAATTTCCTTTCTACCATGTTTTTGAACTCCTCCCATTCCATGCTATAAATTCTATCACTTCCTCTTGACTGGAGGATAGTGTTCCACCATTCTAAGGCTGCGTTTTTAAACAGATTTGAAGCAAACATTATCTTATCTTCTTCATCACATTTGCTTATTTTTAGAGCAGCCTCAGTTTTCTCTATCCAGCGTAGGGCTGCAATAGGTCCTTCATTGCCCGAGAATTCTATTGGTTTACAGGACCAGAATTCCTTGTAAGAACAACCATATGGCATGGTTCTTCTTCTTTTGGGAATGGGCGCTTGAAGTACGAGTCCATTGTTCACGCTGTGTTCCGGTTCACTTGGTCGTTTACTGCTATGCTTACTTTTATTATTCGCTTCTTGAACCGTTTGAATAATAAATGGCATTGCATCTATAATTCCTTGTGCCACTATGTGTTGAACGACACTATTATCCATTTGGTTTCCATTATTATTGTTGTCCGGATTCTCATTAACCACGTTAATGTTACTCTGGTTATCGTTATCCAGATTATCTTGATTTCCCTCATCGGCCATCTGAATTTTAAACATTTACCAAATATTAATATCACAAATAATATTTGAATATAGCCAATCACATGACACACACTTTCAGCCAAAAGCGTCGAGCATTGCGACTTTTACTCTATTTATATAGTATGCATCATTACACACTAGTACTGAAATTTAAATTACAATACCGACTGAAATGTAAAGCTACAATACTAATAGTAGGCATCCGTAGTATTTTTTTTCTAACACATACACACATATATTATTATTATATTATATTATTATTATATTATTACTACTACCGTTCCTGCCATCACATTCACTGATATGGATTCATCCAAAAATCCATATTACGCTCGTCGTATTTCCATACGAGGCATTCTCCCACCTGTCGCATTCTCTCACTGCTTTCTAAAATTTCCTCACCGAAAGTCCTTAAGTTCTTGGACATTTTCTGCACTCATTGGGGGTGCAGGTTCTAGGACTGGGTTTGGAATATAGGGTGCGGGTTCCTGATATGGAGGCATAGGGGCCTGGTACGGGTATGGATTCTCTAAGATTTCCCTAACATATGCATCACTAATGTTGTAGGGATCTTGAGGATCTAACCCTGGATAGGCTCCTAAGTTGGGTATTGGCACATTTTCCTGTATTGGGTTTTGTTGCACGTAGTCCCTAACATCGTCCCACCAGGGGTCGTAGTTGTTTGGGTCTTAAGGATTTGGTGCAGGTACCCTAGGTATCTCCTCCGGGTTGTAATCAGGCATTTCTATTTGATTTTCTATTTCCATGGGTTGGTCAGGATTTGGTGGTTGGGGTGCTAGCATTTGTTCCAGGTTTGGGTCAGCAGCAGTGGTTGCTAAAATATGGATATTAGCGATACCCCTATTGAGCATATCCTGATTGTAAGCATCAGTTTCTCTTTTTGCTGCGGCTAACACTCGCTGTTCCTGCAACTTTTTCATTCGTTTCCTACGCTCGTGCGCTCCCCTACTGAACCATCCCCTCTTTTTCTGAGGAAATGGCTCTTCAGATTGAGCCTTAAACACAAAGATTCCTTCTTCCGTATCAGCAGAGTACCCTGAGAGGGCAGGCTGAGAAGAGGAGGTGCCTTCGCTCCTAGGCGAACCAGACAATTGACGATAGGCGTCAGAGGGTCCTTGGTCGCTCATACTGTAAACTAACAAATAGTCAGATAACACATAGCAAGTAAATACAATTATGCACGTATTTCCATAATTTATTTCCTAACACTTTGAATGTTGATGTCAGCAGAACACTTCTGTGGCTGAATCAGTGGCATAGCTTTGATACCACCTTCTGCCACAGCCCCCAATCCCTAGTTCCCGGGAACGGGCGGCCGCGAGCCAGTTTCGGTGGTATCACGTTTATTTATCCAATTTGGCAGTGGAAATTTTCATCAGGACCGTAGTTAGGAAATATTTAATCAGAGTAAACCACCTCGTTTAATAATATTAAACATATGGGTAAAACCCAAGTTTTCAGTACACACATTTTATAGGAATAATTCCTATTTATTTAATAAAAACATCCATTTTATTCTTAGGTAACTTTATTGCCACTTTTCCAAGCCTTCAGTGCTGTCCAGCTGGCTTCTACTTGGCTTTCACATTTTGTTACCTGAAACGCGTTTTAAAAACATTTTGTCAGTGGGAAATACTGGTAAGTGAATCCCATTTTAATCAGGTTTAAATAAAATAATTTCACAGTGAACAGTATTGAGGGCGATCCCGCAATTACATTTGTTTCCAAGTTATATCAATTATCACCCGTTGGTACTGTCAGTCCTGACTTGTGGAAATGTTACTCCTTAACCAGGTTGTAACAAATTTTGTATACAAAACCCCAACATACCCACGATAATTGTATTCTTACAAATACTCAATAACTGTTATTCGCATGGAAAGGTATTTAAGGTTTTGTAAAAACAATTAACAAAAGGTTTACAAAAAGTGGATCAACTCACATTGCTGTCTTAAGTTATTCTTTAGGGTTTCCTGGTGAATATCTATAATTTACACAAATGCACGTGTGTTAGTATAATAACCCATTTTAACATTAGTAATACCCTCCCCGAGACGGCATTCCAACGACTACGTCGGGCAGAACCACGACAGCCGTTACGGAACCCTAGATCAATCGGGCAGAGTATCTAATACGTCTCCAGGGGTTATAATACTTACATCGTAGCAGAACCTCGCTATTTTAAGGGGGTATAATGCCCGGGTATAATAACGCCACTACAGAAATTAAGAAAGAAAGAAAGGAATGAGCGAGACGGACTGAAGGCCGATGGCCTCTATTTATAGGGCTGAAATCGCACCCTCTCGCGGCCCGCGTGACATGAGCACAAGGCCTACGCGGCCCGCGTTGACCTCCGGTCAATGCATAGCTTGGCTGGGTCACCCTCTAGACTTGACACGGTGATGACACGTGTCATCACCGGGCTGCGCCACATTCTAGGTCGCTCGCGGCCCGCATTAACTTAAATGAACTCGTACGCGGCCCGCATCAACTAATGATTTCAGCGGAGTCCGGTTACATCCTAATGCGGCCCGCGTTAAGTTGAGGTGAGGTCCTACGCGGCCCGCCTCAGCTTAATTTTCAGGGTTTTTAATTTATTTTATATATTATAATCTATTTTGGGCTCGGTTTTCATATAATGGGTGCATATAAAGACATGTTGAGACATTTTAAGATATATTAGGGTGTCAAAATTATTATGAGAGTGTCGGTTTTACCGAGGGTTGTTATATTAGTACTAAAAAAGGGTTAGTTTTATGCCACATTTGATATAATTTATATGTTGCATTTTGCGCATATCAGTGAGCACACAAGTTTGATATAGCATATAGTGTTCGAAATAGTTTACGCATAACCAGCACGTACACAGAGGAAAAGGAAGCATGTTAATTATCGACATGGATCTATGGATACCAATGACTGCGGGTTGACTGTCTGAAACAGTTCGCAATACATGATTACCACCGTAATCCATGCAAGTAATTGTCCTTAACAACCCCCGTGTGAACGGGTGCTGAGTCCAAACTATAGTACTACGTCGTTAAGGCAGGTAGACAGCATTCCACGTGTAAACATAACAACAAGCATTCATTTAGTCACTTAATACATGCGAATCGGTTAGCGTTAAAATAATTGAGTAGTGTGATTGATTGTGATTTAGATAAGTAACGTATGTAACACCCAAAAGTGCTAAAGCAAAAAGGGTTCGAGTATACTCACAGCGATTGATTGATGGATTGAAGGGAGCGCTTGAGAGTAGGGTTAGCTTGAATAGTTCGATAGCATAATGATGAGTAACGCATTAAATGGAAACGAGTGATGATGGGTCGAACAACCTGGTCGATCGAACAGCAGATTCGATCGGACGGGTTGTTCGTTCGGTTAGACAGTCCGTTCGGACAGCCTGTTCGATCGGCCGGTAGGCTCGATCGGTTGGACTGTTCGAGTGGATTGTTTCTTCCTTAGATTAGGATGTGTTTGTAGTATGATGGCTTGACCTTTTGAAGTTTTCATTGTAGTATTTGAGAACACTGAAGTGTTCTCACCTTTCAGGTCGATCGATCGAACGGCCTGTTCGATCGGCCGGCTTAACCGATCGGTTAGAATCTTCAGAAATTGGTTCTTAGCTGGATGTCACCTGATCGGACAGCATGTTCGATCGGGTGGCACTCCAATACGTCGAACGAGTTGAAAATCGATTAAGGGTTGAAGCATAGTATCTCATGATCCGAAGAGTAATGTTATCGAACAGCTCGTTCGATCGAACATCACTTCGTTCAATACTATACATCATGAAATTATCAAAGTGTGGGGCCATGTGCTAGCCGATCGGCTGGCCTGGTCGATCGGCTGACATGTCCGATCGGTTGGGCTGTTCGTTCGAACAGCCTGTCCGATTGTTCAGCGTTCTGACCTGGTCGGCCTGTTCGTCTAACACGTGGCTGTTTTGATTGTTTGATGTTATATCGAGGTATTTTGACAACGAGCTGAACCATGACACTTTCGTTCCTACTTGTTTCCCCTGCTCGGACAGGAATCACCCAAGTCCGGCCGGTGAACGGTTTGGAACGGTAGTTTAACGTTTAACCCAATATCGGTGAACCTCGTAGATAGAATCCGAATCTTGAACCATGCAACCATTAGAATGATTAGTGAGTTGGCTCAAGCTCCGTTTCTACCGGCTTGAAGGCATTGAGTGTAAAAGAGTTGAAAGAAAGTTGGAAATCCTTCCTTCAATCCTTCACACCATGTAAATGTTCAGATCTGTAATAGATCTTAGTTTGTTTATATGGAAATCGGCTAGATCTAAGTGATTCTTGGTGGATTGAGGCCAAAACATGAAGTTCTTGAAGAACACCATGATGACATCATCCTAGAATGCTTAGATCTTGATGATTTCACGGTTAGAAATCAAGATTTGAAAGATAGGAAGGTGTAGGAGCATGTATTGATCAAGAAAGTACAAGATTTAGGATGAAAACTTACCAAAATTGGAAGAAATCTGGGAAAAGAAGGGGAGCACGAGCTGGTCGGTCAGAGGGTTTCCAAAAGTGGAAAGAATGATAATGACAGGCCTATCTATAGGCTTCCAAAAGGGGAAAGAGCTGGCCGATCGGCCAGGCTTCCCGATCGGATAGCCTGCTCGATCGAACAGCCTGTTCGATCGGCTGGGCTGTTCGATCGGCTGGCAGCCTGATCGATCAACAGCCTGTGTTGAGCGTTTGGTGCGACGATTTCTGATATTTCGATTTCGATGGAAGACGATACGAGTACGATAGAGTTTCCTAACCAAATTACTTTTAATCCCAACCACTATATCTACGTACAAGCATCTATATATATCACACTGTCATAATTCGATTTCGATTGCATTTGATTGAGTTTTGAGATTCGATTCGAGTTTCGATTGATTACCACACAAAACATAAAGTAAACACACACAGGTAACACCTAAGGCACACACACACACACGTAATAATACACCAAATTCGCATAGTTCGAGTTTCGAGTTCGATTGATGATTCGATTAGCTTGATTAATGATTGATTAACTTTATCGCATTGTTACTTCCTACTATTCACAGTCGTAATCGTTTCGCGTCGATTAAACATTCGGTTACTTCGATTCCTTTTTGATTAACAACACTTACTCCACATAATACAAATAAAACATAGAATAGACTAATTACAGTCAAAGAAGTCAAACTTGGCTTTGACTTTGAATTTGACATTTGGAAACACGGGGTGTTACAGCCTCCCCTTGTTTAGGGAATTTTGTCCCGAATTTAGGCTCGAAGCTGCACAGCACCGTGAATGATATTACCAATTTCTCGCTTTAGATCTTCATTTAAACAACTACAGGTACTTAGCCTTCATGTCGCTTTTGAGTTCCCAAGTGAACTCCGCGCCTCGTTTGCCTTCCCATCAGACTTTCACGATGGGGATGCGCGAGCATCTGAGTTGCTTGGTTTGGCGATCCATGATTTCGACGGGCTTTTCCACGAAGTGTAGCGTTTCGTTAACCTGAAGGTCGTCGAGCGGTACAATCAGATCATGATCAGCGAGGCATTTTCGGAGGTTTGACACATGGAAAGTCGGGTGGACGTTACTAAGTTCCTCCGGTAGTTCGAGTCTGTAGGCGACTTTTCCGATCCTTTCCAGAATCTTAAAAGGTCCAACATATCGAGGCGCTAGTTTCCTTTCTTGCCGAATCTGACCACACCCTTCCATGGTGATACCTTTAGGAGTATGTAGTCGCCAACGTCAAATTCAAGGGGTTTGCGTCTTCTATCGGCGTAACTTTTCTGTCTATCCCTGGCTTTCGACAAGTTGTCTCGAATCTGGAGGATTTTGTCAGTCGTCTCTTGTAGTAACTCGGGACCGGTTAGTTGCGAATGACTGATCTCGTGCCATACAATAGGCGAACGACATCTTCTTCCATATAAGGCCTCGAATGGTGCCATTTGTATGCTGGCATGATAGCTGTTGTTGTACGAGAATTCGACTAACGGTAAGTATTTGTTCCAACTACCACCGAAGTCTATGACACACGCGCGGAGCATGTATTCAAGAGTACGGATCGTTCTTTCAGTCCGTCTGTCGGTTTGAGGATGGAATGCGGTACTCAGGTTAAGCGTCGTACCAAGAGCTGCTTGAAACGTTTCCCACAATCGCGAAGTAAACCGAGCATCACGGTCCGAAATGATGTCACGAGGCGTACCATGATTACAAATGATCTCGTCGGTGTAGATTCGGGCTAGTCGTTCTACCTTGTAGTCTTCCCGTATTGGCAAAAAGTGGGCTGATTTGGTTAGACAATCAACTATAACCCAAATGCTGTCGTGACTTGATGGCGTGGGCGGAAGTTTGGTTATGAAATCCATAGCTATACTCTCCCACTTCCATATAGGGATTGGAGGTTGTTCGAGTAAGCTAGTAGGTCGTTGATGTTCAGCCTTAACTCTCGCACAAGTTAGGCAACTTCCAACATAAAGAGCGATATCCCGTTTCATGCCCGGCCACCAGTACTTGTAACGAAGGTCCTGGTACATTTTATCAGCACCAGGATGAATAGAATATCGGGATTTGTGGGCTTCGTCCATTATGATCTTTCGCAAATCGGTCCGCTTAGGGATCCAAATTCGGTCCAGATAATAGAAAATCCCATTTGCTTTGCTCACAAGCTGAGCTCCATCGTGATAAATCCTCTCTTTCTTCAAAGTGCGTTCGTTGAAACAAGCATGTTGGGCTTCGCGGATGAGGGTTTCGAGATCATGCTGGGCTTGGGTATTGCGAATACTGAGCAAATAACTCTGTCTGTTGAGCGCGTCGGCAACAACATTTGCCTTGCCTGGGTGATAACGAATCTCACAGTCGTAATCGTTAAGAAGTTCTACCCATCGGCGTTGACGCATGTTAAGTTCTTTCTGATTAAAGATGTGTTGTAAACTCCTGTGATCGGTGAAGATCGTACACTTGGTACCATACAGGTAGTGTCGCCAAATCTTCAATTCAAAAACAACAGCGCCTAGCTCGAGATCATGGGTTGTATAGTTCTTCTCGTGGATTTTGAGCTGACGAGATACGTAAGCTACAACCTTGTCCCGTTGCATGAGAACACAGCCAAGGCCAAGGTTGGAAGCATCACAATAGACAATGAAATCGTTGTTTCCGTCGGGAAATGTGAGAACAGGAGCGTTGCAGAGCATATGCTTGAGGGTTTGAAAAGCAGACTCTTGTTCAGTTCCCCAAACAAAAGGCTTATCTTTATGGGTAAGAGCGGTAAGCGGCACAGCGATCTTAGAGAATCCTTCGATAAATCGTCGATAATAGCCCTCTAGTCCGAGAAAAGAACGAACTTCAGACGGGTTCTTAGGCGTAATCCAACTCTTAACTACTTCAATCTTCGCGGGATCGACATGGAAACCTTGACTATTAACGATGTGTCCCAGAATCTGAACCTCCTCCAGCCAAAATTCACACTTGGAGAACTTGGCATAGAGTTGATTCCCCTGGAGTAGCTCGAGAACCAAACGTAGATGTTGCGCGTTTCGGTCTTTGACTTAGAATAGATCAAGACATCGTCGATGAACACGATGACGAAACGGTCTAGAAATGGCTTACACACGCGATTCATCAGATCCATGAAAACCGCGGGTGCGTTAGTTAAACCAAAAGGCATAACAACGAACTCATAGTGGCCGTATCTAGTTCGAAAAGCGGTTTTGGGGATGTCTTCCTCTTGAATGCGCAATTGATGATAGCCTGAACGTAGATCGATTTTCGAGAAACACTTGGCACCTTGTAGCTGATCAAACAAATAGTCGATGCGAGGTAGAGGGTAACGGTTCTTGATGGTTAACTTATTCAACTCCCGATAGTCGACGCACATCCTGAATGACCCATCCTTCTTTTTGACGAAAAGGACCGGTGCGCCCCAAGGAGAGGTGCTCGGGCGAATAAAGCCTTTTTCGAGTAACTCCTAGAGTTGGTTCGAGAGTTCCCTCATTTCGGATGGAGCGAGTCGATAAGGGGCTTTGGCAACAGGGTTAGCTCCAGGAATAAGGTCGATTCGAAAGTCGATATCACGACTTGGCAGTAGTCCGGGAAGATCATCAGGGAACACCTAAGGAAATTCACGAACCACTGGAACGTCTTTGACTTCGGCCTTCTTTTTCTTTTCCTTCTCTGCTACTACAATGTTGGCCAAGAAAGCTCTGTATTCCTTGCGGAGATACTTGCTAGCTTGGATGCATGACATGAGCTTGAGACCTTTCAACGCTGTTTCACCGTATACACATAATAGATCACCATTCGCGAGCGAGAATCGAATCATCTTATCAAAACACACAACTTCAGCATGGTTATCGCGAAGAAAGTCCATGCCTACTATGATGTCGAAGCTTCCAAGTTGCATCGGAATAAGGTCAATTGGAAAGATGTGATTGTTGAGCTCGAGGGTACAATCACGGAGAACAGAGTTAACAGCGACAGTTCTTCCAGTAGCAACTTCGACTTCGAATGACGAGGGGAGATAAGAGCGCTTACGACTAAGGAGCTTCTCGAATTCAAACGACATAAAGCAGTTATCGGCTCCAGTATCAAACAAACATGATGCATAAATACCATTCACAAGGAACGTACCATTAACCACGTTGTTGTCAGCCTGGGCTTGACGGGCGTTGATGTTGAAGGTTCTGGCACGGGATGCTTGCTGCTGTTGTTGGGGCTCTTGCTTCACAACCCTATTCGGGCACATGTTTGCAAAGTGGTTTGGATCACCACATGCAAAGCACACTCGAGCATTGACCGCGGGTGCTTGAGCTGCAGGTTGGCCTTGAGGGGCTGGGAGTAGAGCTTGATGAGCGGCGACAGGAGCTGCGGTGTTACGGGGACCATAGCGACAGTTTGCTGTGAAATGACCATAAAGGTTGCAGTGAGTGCAAAAACGACAGGCGATTCCCACCGGGTGATGATATGATCATGTCGGGTAGAGCGGGTGGGGACCTGTGTAAGCACGCTTTGCTGGCGGTGCATTGATCACTGGAGCTGGTCGGTGATGAGACTGCTGCTGAGCCGGTACGGTTTGCAGAGGGGCAGCAGTTGTCGTGACATCACAGTTCTTGTTGCTGGAGCTGCTGTTGTTGTGCTTCTTCTTTCGGCGTGATGATTTGGAGGGTTGAGCAGTGGAGTCGGTGGTTGGTGCAGTAGTAGCTTGATGTAGAGACTTGGATGGCTTATCCCAGAAACCAGCTTTTACCCGCTTGTCATTGATCTCGGCGGCAAGCAAATAGGTCTCCTCAATTGATGATGTCTTGGCGGCGTGAACAAAGTCGGCAACACAATCAGGTAGAGCTCGAATGTACTTCTTGATGGCCATGTCTGGCGTCTTGACTTGATCGGGACAGATAATGCTAAGCTGCTTGAAGCAAGCAGTTAAAGCAGCGTTGTCTTCGTCCTTCTGCTTGATGTTCCAAAACTCATCCTCCAGCTTTTGGCGTTCATGGGGAGGGCAGAACTCGTCCATCATGATGGCCTTCAGCTCTTCATAAGTCAGCTCATAAGCTGCATCGTTCCCGCGTTTGTTTCGTTCGGCCGTCCACCAGTCTAGAGCTCAGGACTGGAAGACACCAGTCGCATTGAGGGTACGGAGATTTTCAGGACAGCCGCTTTGGCGCAGAGTGACTTCAACCGAATCAAACCATTGAAACATGGCGGTAGGGCCATCTTCTCCAGTGAATTCCTTGGGTCTGCATGCCTTAAACTGTTTGAAGCTGAAAACAGTCTTGTTAGCATCTTTAGGAGCTTCGGTTCACGACTCCTCAGACGATTTGCTGATGTTTTCATACACCTCGCTTACAGCTTTTGCCACTTGCTTGGCGATAATAGCAGCGAGATGCTTGTCTCTCTTTTCTTGGCGTGTAAGTGGGGTTCGGTGTCCAGATAACGACATGGTCTACAACAGACATCGTCGTAGGTCTCAGACACAACAATCGAATCTCACCTCACACGTCTACTACTTATAAAGCTTAGGAACACGTCGAAGCACGTACCACGTAAACACATAAGCACATAATCACAGATTCACGTAATCACAGAAGCACATAAGCACGTAGAGCACAGAAACACTTAAACACAGAAGCACATAAGCACATAGGCATTCAGTCACAGAAGCGGTCAGAATGCAGAAACCTATTATTCAAAGTTCGCGTGTCGTTTGTATAGTATATTGGTCGCGTATAGCATATCGAGTAGCATCGTATAGTAGTATAGCGCGTCGAGTAGTATAGTATAATCGTATTTCGTAGCATAATATTGTCTAGAACTATAGCGATTTGTTAACGTTTTGAGATAGGAGAGCAATGCGAGTCGTGTGTGTTGATCGAAGTGATAGCAAAAATTGAACAATGCTCCAAAAATTTAAACACATAAACAGATATATACACATAAAACATATAAAATCAACGAATGATCAGAGTCGGCAGTTGCGGGCTCAGAATCAAAACACATAAAATCGAGAGATAGATTGTCTGCGGCTAATAGACATTGACTACCCAAAGCGGTTCGACTATTCACATTAGACTTGTCGTCACATTTCGACTTTCAGGTTCGTGTTTCTGCCTCGATTCTTGGGCATTCATCACGCATTCCTTAGGTCATACTCGTGAGTTCAGGTCGTTGGAGTCCGTCGAGGCTTTGGTGAGATAAATAAAATCCGGAACAAGTTGTCAAGGTTAGGGTTTCACCCCTAGCTTAGCAGCTTCTTCCTGGTTTTAGTAAAATTGAGGAGATTATTCATTAAAATATGGATTTCACTCCTGATTTGGTATATTTCTCCTCATTCGTTATTGAAAATAGCGAGGAAATCATTGATAAATTGATAAATTCAGCATCGACCAAATAATTCGGTCGAGAGTTTGCGGCTTTCACACCTAATCTCGACTAAATCATTTGACTCTATTTAAAAATTTGAGTGCAGTGATAGCGAAGAATAATAGATTATCACCTAAGCTTGGTCTGTTGGTTCCTAGCTATAGTCTAGGTCTCTAAGACAGCGACCCGGACTAGGTCGTGTCTGGCCTAATTCCCTATAGTTATGGCTCTGATACCAATCTGTCACACCCCAACCGATGGCGGAATCATCGGGGCATGGCACTGAGCGAAACAGATTGCCCAGAAGTTTCCACAACAACTATCATCACTATTTAGTTTAATTAATACGTCCCATACCATATCCCAAATAATAAAACAAGTTATTACAGATAACAACCAGTCAAATATACTGTTCCGACAACTCAGATTTAAACATAGTAAAATAAATATTGTTTCTGCTTCTAAAGACCCCTAGATTGACTACTACAGGCAACTATTTGTTGGGGGCTCTAGACGCTTTATTCTAGCCTCGCTTCCCTAGCAAGAATGCATCTTAAACACCTGTCACATACGTTAAAATAAAGTCAATACATAAAATGTAAAGGTGAGCACACAAGTTTGATATAGCATATAGAGTTCGAAATAGTTTACGCATAACCAGCACGTACACAGAGGAAAACGAAGCATGTTAATTATCGACATGGATCTATCGATACCAATGACTGTGGGTTGACTGTCCGAGACAGTTCGCAATACATGATTACCACCGTAATCCATGCAAGTAATTGTCCTTAACAACCCCCCGTGTGAACGGGTGCTGGGTCCAAACTATAGTACTACGTCGTTAAGGCAGGTAGACAGCATTCCACGTGTAAACATAACAACAAGCATTCATTTAGTCACGTAATACATGCGAATCGGTTAGCGTTAAAATAATTGAGTAGTGTGATTGATTGTGATTTAGATAAGTAACGTATGTAACAGCCAAAAGTGCTAAAGCAAAAAGGGTTTGAGTATACTCACAGCGATTGATTGATGGATTGAAGGGAGCGCTTGAGAGTAGGGTTAGCCTGAATAGTTCGATAGCATAACGATGAGTAACGCGTTAAATGGAAACGAGTGATGATGGGTCAAACAGCAGATTCGATCGGACGGGTTGTTCGTTCGGTTAGACAGTCCGTTCGGACAGCCTGTTCGATCGGCCGGTAGGCTCAATCGGTTGGACTGTTCGAGTGGATTGTTTCTTCCTTTGATTAGGATGTGTTTGTGTATGATGGATTGACCTTTTGAAGTTTTCGTTGTAGTATTTGAGAACACTGAAGTGTTCTCACCTTTTAGGTTGATCGATCGAACGGCCTGTTCGATCGGCTGGCTTAACCGATCGGTTAGAATCTTCAGAAATGGGTTCTCAGCTGGATGTCACCTGATCGGACAGCATGTTCGATCGGGTGGCACTCCAATACGTCGAACGAGTTGAAAATCGATTAAGGGTTGAAGCATAGTATCTCATGATCTGAAGAGTAATGTTATCGAACAGCTCGTTCGATCGAACATCACTTCGTTCAATACTATACATCATGAAATTGTCAAAGTGTGGGGCCACGTGCTAGCCGATCGGCTGACCTGGTCGATCGGCTAACATGTCCGATCGGTTGGGCTGTTCGTTCGAACAGCCTATCCGATCGGTCAGCGTTCTGACCTGGTCGGCCTGTTCGTCTAACACGTGGCTGTTTTGATTATTTGATGTTATATCGAGGTATTTTGACAACGAGCTGAACCATGACACTTTCGTTCCTACTTGTTTCCCCTGCTCGGACAGGAATCACCCAAGTCCGGCCGGTGAACGGTTCAGAACGGTAGTTTAACGTTTAACCCGAAATTGGTGAACCTCGTAGATAGAATCCGAATCTTGAACCATGCAACCATTAGAATGATTAGTGAGTTGGCTCAAGCTCCGTTTCTACCGGCTTGAAGGCATTGAGTGTAAAAGAGTTGAAAGAAAGTTGGAAATCCTTCCTTCAATCCTTCACACCATGTAAATGTTCAGATCTGTAATAGATCTTAGTTTGTTTATGTGGAAATCGGCTAGATCCAAGTGATTCTTGGTGGATTGAGGCCAAAACATGAAGTTCTTGAAGAACACCATGATGACATCATCCTAGAATGCTTAGATCTTGATGATTTCACGGTTAGAAATCAAGATTTGAAAGATAGGAAGGTGTAGGAGCATGTATGTCACACCCCAACCAATGGCGGAAACATCGGGATGAGACGAAGTGTGAAGATTGCTCGAGACATCATAACGCTAATAATTGTGACAAGTATTTAAATAATCCGATTTCATTTCATAAGATAAATTGTCAACATTACAAGAAATTCAAATACAACAAGTTTAACAAAAATGACATGACAACTTAACAAAATTGATACAACATATTAAACCCTAACGTCTATATGTGTATCTAGGCATCAACGCTACTTCTTTTCTTAGCATCATCCTCATCAACCTGTAACATGTTTAAAATAATTCAATGCAAAAGCAAAGGCGAGTATACAAGTTTGATACATACATAGCAAAAGATAAGTTTTAAACAATTCCTCATAGCAAGCATGTGATTCAAGATAAACATTTAAATATGGTATGTGTCCAACATATCAAACCAAGGAAACGCATATGCTCATGACATTACCGAAGATAAAGAGGCGGGTCGTTAATCCTATAGCGCTACATATGTCACGGTTTGGCTCGTACGAAGTTAATGATAAATTCAACACATAAGATTAATCCAAGTTTAAAGCATCAAGCCATCACGTATACAAGCATGTTATAGGAATGTTCATGTGTTTAAGCAAAATGTTCATGTGTAAGTTTGTTGATAGATAAACATGTTACACCCCAAAAGTGGTAAAAGTAAAAGGGGAAAATACGAGTATACTCATGTAATTGCTAAGTCTTCCGATTATCCAAATGTTGACGAGTGTAAGAGATGGGAAGGATGGAACCCCAAGGTCACCTTATAAAGGCAAACGATGGCGCATGAGTGAACGGAATTCCAAGAGAACGAAACGGTTATCCTAAATGATAACGATCTTGTTAATATTCGCATGATATAATTCCTAGCATTTTAAGTTTACAATTTAATTAGTTAGGAATTTGTTTTAGTTAAAACAATAAAATAAAATAGCAACATGCATAAAGTTCATCTACTAATTATATGGAGTTTGATTTAGTTTTATAAAAGTGACTTTTATTTCTTGTCAAACCGCTTAACATATTTTAACAATTATGCTTTTATTATATGTAAAAATATAGGGTAAAAAAACATTACGCAAATATGTAGTTGATTTTTCAATTAAATCGAATTAAATGATTCCATCGGATTACATGATTTATTAATGAACTGAATTGTAAAAAAAATAGTTTTAGGATAATAACAACTTATTATTATAATTTTCAATATTATAGCTTATCTAATTTTAATACTACTAAATAAGCTGATCAAAGTGTGTAACATAATTATTGAGGCCAACGAACCTTTGTATATAAACTACAACACTTTATATATAACTAATTACAAAATGAAATAAATAAGGAAAATAACAAAATGCTACCACATCACAATCTGAATGTCTTAAATTATTATTTTATTTGAACAATGATAAAAAAATTATCTCTATCATGCTAATATGAATTTATTAAGTGAGAATCTCGGAAATTTTACATGAATAGCCATGAAAGTAATAGGGCTATCTCTAGGTTATGACAAAGTCTTAATGGCTAATTTTTAAAACTAAAAATAAAATCGACAATGTTTATATGTATAGTTTTCATCTTGATAACACATCTTCATTTTAGAAAGAATAAAAAAAGAACATGCGCAGACTCTTAACAACATATATTACATTTGTTTTGCATGATTATTGTCGTTAAAAAAAAACAACAAGATTTCAGCAGAGGATCGAACAAGAAAAACAAGGGATCAAAGAATGTATACCGAAACGTTTTAGCCGCTGACCAGTTCTAACCCGAAGCCCGAGACCAAGTCTAACCCGTAGCTGACTTGTTGAACCGAACCGCTTGAACCGAACCATGAGCCAAGACCCGACAATAAAACTGAACCGAGTGAGTTAAACCCAAAGGAACCCGAAGCTGCACACTCGCACGAAACACGAAAACCCAAGCTGAGCCACCTCCACTACGGTTGTCGGAAACAAACCCAAACCGAGTCTAACCCGTATCGAACCGAAACAGAATGAAACCCGAACCAAAATCAAAATAAGCTGAATGTATAAAACCCACATACCTTCGCCGCTGTTAAGGTTGCATCGCCGTCGCCGCCGCCACCGGACAGTGGTGGTGGTCGGTCGTCCCGTATGTGAGGGAAGAAGGGGGGGTGTTGCAGGTCTGCAAGAGGGAGGAGTGGTAGGGTAAGTGAAGGTAGAATGGCTAAGGTGTGACTGATGACAATTAAATGAGAAGGAGGGGGTGTGTTGATTGAAAATGAACTCCATAGTCTAACGTCTGTGTTTTGATGCAAGACGAAGAAGAATATGGTTTAGAGATGGGGTAACGGCTGAAGAAAAAGAGAATAGGATTTTAGGGTTTTGACCCTTATGACTAGTAATATATATCAAATTTGGTTTAATGGGCTTGGGTCCAAGGCTCATTAGCGTGTAACCAGCTTCTTGTACGGTCCAAACGTGTTTCTAAAACTCGTTTTCGTTCGTGAATTTTGTAAAAGAAAAAAAAATTAATTAACTTATTTAACAAAAAAATAAATAAATAACTTAATTAATTAGATTAAAGAATAAATTCTTTAACGATTATTTATATCGCGAAAGATTTCAGAGGTCTCAAACGTTAGGATTCGGATCTTACAAAACGGGTCGGATTTAGGGAATCCATTTTGACGGATGTTACAGTCTCCCCTACTTTAGAAGATTTCGTCCTCGAAATCTAAGAGGAAAACTTTTGAAAAGATGACATCTAAAGATTTAAAAGAGAGAATAGGTGAGAGTTGATCGCGAACTGGGTTCGTATAAAAGACAAAGAATTAAGGAGAATAATGGGAGTATAAGAGTGAACGATTGATTTTAAATACACAAATGCGAATATAATAATAGCATAAATACTAGATAGACGAAAGTAGTGTATTAAGAATGAAGTATCGTCGTGGATAATCGGATATAATGCGTTTGTGAGTTGTTTAAAGTTTGTATTAGGTCCAAAGGTCTGCAAAACACTGAATTTCTCATGGCACGTCTTACGAAAGTTTGGTAACATGATGAAAACACTTATATATAGGAAGTACCAGCGGCGTATCCACCATGTTTTGACCATTTTACATCCGTTTCGTATTCGGTGTCATGTTACGTTCCGTGTCTTACCATATACAGTAGTACTCTCTATGGTTTTCATACGCCCATCACTATAATCTCGTGTGCACCCGCGATTATTTTGATCGTCACATGATCCGCATAGCTTGTACTAGTTGTGTATGAATCAAGGTATACATAATTTAAAAAAAAATAAGAACATGTAAGTATAAGAATATAGTATATAAGCAAGTCCATGCTTAAGTATGTATGAGACCCACGCAAGCGAATCACTCGGATTACGCTCGCGTATAGGTACGAATGTATGAATCACGGGTATGAATGAAAGTACGAGCATAAGTTTAAGTATGAATACGCATGTATGTATGAGCATAATCATAAACGTGTAAGTAGTATGTGTACAAGCATAAGCATAAAACGTATGACTATAAGTGTAGGTAAGAATAATAAAATTTACGTATATAGTACATGTTGGGACATCACGGATTTAAGTGCATGAAAGCGTTAAAAGGTTTAGTATGTAAACACGAACGATATAAATGATGTTATCGCGAGATATCGACTAAAATGTGTATGATGATATGCATGCATAGTTGTTTAAACAAAACGTTGAGTTTATGGAATCAAAATTAAATTGAGCTTGATTTGAATGGTAGAATATAGTTTGTATATGTAAGAGGATATAAAGTACTTATTGGTTAAGCATAATGTATTTTGTAATGAATGGGAATGCTACTTTGGCTTCAAAAGTTTACGTATGTTGAAAAATTGTCGGTCCCCATGAAGTCTTCTAGCCCATGTGTTTTTTTTTTTTTTTGAAATTGGAATGGCGAATTAAGCGGTGTAGGAAAAGTTTTCGAAAATAAGTTCGCTTCATTTGCATCAAAACAAGAAATTTTAAATTTTGGAGGTGAAAGCGTCGATCCTTAGAAAGCAAAAGGGCTTGGTGATTAAAATTTAACAAATGATTTGTTGATGTTGAAAAGAGTCTTTAGTAAAATAATCATATAACATCCATAAGGTCTTATAAGTGTAAGAGAAGGGTTTATTTGATTTTGATTAAAAGTAGAAGTCCCTAGTATGATGGTATAATGTGAATGTGTTTTAGTTATTAGATCGAATATGAAGTTCATGGACAAGAGATTCATTGGGCCGATCAAATTTGATAGGTAGCATTTCGTAAGGTTTAGAAATTTGAGTAATGAAACGTTTTAAGACATGATCAAGAATCTCGTATGTATAAGTTGTGTGAAAAAAATAGATGGTAGGATAAGAAGTACGTTTAAAATAATCAATGTATTTTGAAATCGTATAAGTACGTATTTTGAATAATGATAAACAATTTAGGTATAAAACATGATCGAGTTTGCATAATAAGATATTTTGAAGAGACGTTTTGGTAACGATCACCTAGGTAAGGGAATCACCCCTAACTCGTTGGTGAGGTCGTTTTAAGAAAAGGGGAGTGGAGTTAATCGTCAAGGTAAGGAAATCACTCCTATCCCGATGATGTGTATCCACTTGTCATTATAAGGAAAATGAATTTAAATTATATGAAATCATGCATATGTATAAATGTATTAAAAAGATTTAATATGTTGTGTGTGTGTGAGGAGTAAATATCGAAAGTAAATTCGAATTCGAAAGATTGCATCGTATAAAATAAATAGTAGAACACATGTTTGATTAAAATTTGGGATGGTTCCAAAACGGAACTTTGACTAACCAAAGTGGTCGAAAAGTCTTTCGAGGTTGAGGAGCATGCGTTGGCCTAATAGGTAAAATACTCTCGCCGACAAGTCGGTTAACGGTAATTACCCTTCCGGTTACTACATGTCCCAAATCAATCTAAATTTCGAGACTTGGCGGGATTTATGAAAAATTCAAGGAGTGGAACTAGTCGACAAGGTGCGGGTTTCACCCCTAACTTGACGATTTCGTATCCTAAGTGTGGTTGGTACTCGTCGGGTCAAAAATTAATTTCAACACTTTGACGAGGGTCCACTAGAATTTGAAATTTGAATTTCTCCATCAAGGTGAGGATTTCACTCCTATCTTGATGGTGAATTTCATGTAAAAAAAAATAGGTGGATTGAGGGTCGTTCACCAAATTATGGGTTTCACGCCTATTTTGGTGAAGTCTTCTCGTTTGTGTATTACGAGTGGCTTTGAGGTTCGTATAATTGAGTAAAAGACGTATGCTCAAAATGGTACCAACAAGTATAAGCATACTAAGTATTGCAAGAAATAATATGAAAAGGCACTTCAAGAATAGCACATAAGGATGGAATAATGCAACAAGTATTAACAAACAACGCAAGTATTAACACAAAAGTGGCATATATGTTTAAAAGGCCAAAAGCAAGTAAACAAAGAGTAAATAATGTATCATGCAAGGGGTTCAAGCAAAACATAAAATAAGGCTCTAGAACTATAGACTAGGTTAAAGCATTCCTACTTTTCCTAATTCCCTATAGTTATGGCTCTGATACCAATCTGTCACACCCCAACCAATGGCGGAAACATCGGGATGAGACGAAGTGTGAAGATTGCTCGAGACATCATAACGCTAATAATTGTGACAAGTATTTAAATAATCCGATTTCATTTCATAAGATAAATTGTCAACATTACAAGAAATTCAAATACAACAAGTTTAACAAAAATGACATGACAACTTAACAAAATTGATACAACATATTAAACCCTAACGTCTATATGTGTATCTAGGCATCAACGCTACTTCTTTTCTTAGCATCATCCTCATCAACCTGTAACATGTTTAAAATAATTCAATGCAAAAGCAAAGGCGAGTATACAAGTTTGATACATACATAGCAAAAGATAAGTTTTAAACAATTCCTCATAGCAAGCATGTGATTCAAGATAAACATTTAAATATGGTATGTGTCCAACATATCAAACCAAGGAAACGCAATATGCTCATGACATTACCGAAGATAAAGAGGCGGGTCGTTAATCCTATAGCACTACATATGTCACGGTTTGGCTCGTACGAAGTTAATGATAAATTCAACACATAAGATTAATCCAAGTTTAAAGGATCAAGCCATCACGTATACAAGCATGTTATAGGAATGTTCATGTGTTTAAGCAAAATGTTCATGTGTAAGTTTGTTGATAGATAAACATGTTGGTAAAAGTAAAAGGGGAAAATACGAGTATACTCACGTAATTGCTAAGTCTTCCGATTATCCAAATGTTGACGAGTGTAAGAGATGGGAAGGATGGAACCCCAAGGTCACCTTATAAAGGCAAACGATGGCGCATGAGTGAACGGAATTCCAAGAGAACGAAACGGTTATCCTAAATGATAACGATCTTGTTAATATTCGCATGATATAATTCCTAGCATTTTAAGTTTACAATTTAATTAGTTAGGAATTTGTTTTAGTTAAAACAATAAAATAAAATAGCAACATGCATAAAGTTCATCTACTAATTATATGGAGTTTGATTTAGTTTTATAAAAGTGACTTTTATTTCTTGTCAAACTGCTTAACATATTTTAACAATTATGCTTTTATTATATGTAAAAATATAGGGTAAAAAAAAAAACATTACGCAAATATGTAGTTGATTTTTCAATTAAATCGAATTAAATGATTCCATCGGATTACATGATTTATTAATGAACTGAATTGTAAAAAAAATAGTTTTAGGATAACAACAGCTTATTATTATAATTTTCAATATTATAGCTTATCTAATTTTAATACTACTAAATAAGCTGATCAAAGTGTGTAACATAATTATTGAGGCCAACGAACCTTTGTATATAAATTACAACACTTTATATATAACTAATTACAAAATGAAATAAATAAGGAAAATAACAAAATGCTACCACATCATAATCTGAATGTCTTAAATTATTATTTTATTTGAACAATGATAAAAAAATTATCTGTATCATGCTAATATGAATTTATTAAGTGAGAATCTCATAAATTTTACATGAATAGCCATGAAAGTAATAGGGCTATCTCTAGGTTATGACAAAGTCTTAATGGCTAATTTTTAAAACCAAAAATAAAATCGACAATGTTTATATGTATAGTTTTCATCTTGATAACACATCTTCATTTTAGAAAGAATAAAAAAAGAACATGCACAGACTTTTAACAACATATATTACATTTGTTTTGCATGATTATTGTCGTTAAAAAAAACAACAAGATTTCAGCAGAGGATCGAACAAGAAAAACAAGGGATCAAAGAATGTATACCGAAACGTTTTAGCCGCTGACCAGTTCTAACCCGAAGCCCGAGACCAAGTCTAACCCGTAGCTGACTTGTTGAACCGAACCGCTTGAACCGAACCATGAGCCAAGACCCGACAATAAAACTGAACCGAGTGAGTTAAACCCAAAGGAACCCGAAGCTGCACACTCGCACGAAACACGAAAACCCAAGCTGAGCCACCTCCACTACGGTTATCGGAAACAAACCCAAACCGAGTCTAACCCGTATCGAACCGAAACAGAATGAAACCCGAACCAAAATCAAAATAAGCTGAATGTATAAAACCCACATACCGTCGCCGCTGTTAAGGTTGCATCGCCGTCGCCGCCGCCACCGGACAGTGGTGGTGGTCGGTCGTCCCGTATGTGAGGGAAGAAGGGGGGGGGTGTTGCAGGTCTGCGAGAGGGAGGAGTGGTCGGGAAAGTGAAGGTAGAATGGCTAAGGTGTGACTGGTGACAATTGAATGAGAAGGAGGGGGTGTGTTGATTGAAAATGAACTCCATAGTCTAACGTCTGTGTTTTGATGCAAGACGAAGAAGAATATGGTTTAGAGATGGGGTAACGGCTGAAGAAAAAGAGAATAGGATTTTAGGGTTTTGACCCTTATGACTAGTAATATATATCAAATTTGGTTTAATGGGCTTGGGTCCAAGGCTCATTAGCGTGTAACCAGCTTCTTGTACGGTCCAAACGTGTTTCTAAAACTCGTTTTCGTTCGTGAATTTTGTAAAAGAAAAAAAATTAATTAACTTATTTAACAAAAAAATAAATAAATAACTTAATTAATTAGATTAAAGAATAAATTCTTTAACGATTATTTATATCGCGAAAGATTTCAGAGGTCTCAAATGTTAGGATTCGGATCTTACAAAACGGGTCAGATTTAGGGAATCCATTTTGACGGATGTTACAATGTATTGATCAAGAAAGTACAAGATTTAGGATGAAAACTTACCAAAATTGGAAGAAATCTGGGAAAAGAAGGGGAGCACGAGCTGGTCGGTCAGAGGGATTCCAAAAGTGGAAATAATGATAATGACAGGCCTATTTATAGGCTTTCAAAAGGGGAAAGGGTTGGCCGATCGGCCAGGCTTCCCGATCGGACAGCCTGCTCGATCAAACAGCCTGTTCGATCGGCTGGGCTGTTCGATCGGCTGGCAGCCTGATCGATCAACAGCCTGTGTTGAGCGTTTGGTGCGACGATTTCTGATATTTCGATTTCGATGGAAGACGATACGAGTACGATTGAGTTTCCTAACCAATTTACTTTTAATCCCAACCACTATATCTACGTACAAGCATCTATATATATCACACTGTCATAATTCGATTTCGATTGCATTTGATTGAGTTTCGAGTTTCGATTGATTACCACACAAAACATAAAGTAAACACACACAGGTAACACCTAAGGCACACACACACACGTAATAATACACCAAATTCGCATAGTTCGAGTTTCGAGTTTGATTGATGATTCGATTAGCTTGATTATTGATTGATTAACTTTATCGCATTGTTACTTCCTACTATTCACAGTCGTAATCGTTTCGCGTCGATTAAACATTCGGTTACTTCGATTCCTTTTTGATTAACAACACTTACTCCACATAATACAAATAAAACATAGAATAGACTAATTACAGTCAAAGAAGTCAAACTTGACTTTGACTTTGACTTTGACATTTGGAAACACGGGGTGTTACAATATCCCCCCAGGTGCTTGTTATCAGCCACTTGTTGTCTTCAATTATATTAGTCCTTCGGTGCCTATCTACATAATCAACTACACGAGGATTATTGAAAACAAACACCTTCATCCAGCCTTCTTCTTCATATCTGAGTAAATCAGCAGTTAGCGCAGCAGACTTTCCAATAACAATCAAATGCAGCCTCTTTGCGATGGTCAAAAAATGCCCTTGGCAAGGATTGACTACAATACTCTCGGGAAAATGAAGTATTCTGAAAGTCTCACTCAGCAGATCATTCACAATCATCATCTAGTCATAACTCAGATAACAAAACTTTAGTAAAAATCAAAAAGTAAAACAAACATAATCATATATATCATATTACCATGATCAAGGCAAACCATATAATCATATATATCTGAAAGTGGGACAGAAAGAGCTTCAGTTTTCTGTTATCCTTTATGAACAAATGCCGAGTATTGAGAAGAAGGGATTTGAGGGAGAGATACATTAGAAATGTTGTTTGAAAATACAAAAGTAGAGAACACGTTTATATAAGAAGATAATTGACAGAAGTGAGTGAGTGACATGCATTAATTGAAAATTACATATCCCCATGCATTTTGAATTTCAAATGACCCGCAATTTCAAAACATCTGCTGCTAGGTATACATTAGCCAAAGGAAGCATCTGCTACTTTCTTATAGAAGAGCAGTGGTTTGCCCTTTGGAATGTGGGCCAGACCATTTGAATACACAAGACAATGGTCTGAAATCAAATTAAAGTGATTTATATATTAGGCATTATGATGTAATAACGACATAAGAATAGCCTTGTTGGACATGCTCTCCTGCTAACACGTTAGCTTTTCTTATGTCACTTGGATTTCTCCTTTTATAGAAAGTATAGATAGATAAGAGCATTCACATCCATTCCATCAAATAATGTGTGTGGAGTTTTTATAATGTAAAAAGTATAAAAAGTGGTTGTGAGTGGAGGAGAGAGAAAATGTTACTGTTCAACTGTATATTTGGGGGGACACTGTTCACCCCCTATAATTTTTTAATATATTTTTAAAGTGGTTGTGAGTGAAGGAGAGAGAAAAGGTAATAATAAAGGTATAAAAAATATTATTTAATTGAAAATGAGAGAGAAAATGTAGTGTGTTTTAGTGTAATTTAGGGTGAAAATATAGTGGAATGGATGTGAGTACTCTAATGCTCGCGTGTGTTGCGGAGCGGATACATCGCAAACATCGAATGGATTAGTCCAAGCATTATGCGTTGCGTTAACTACACAAAACACATGTTTTAACGTATCCAATTGAACTCATTGTAAACTAACCCCTAATATACTAAGACAACAACAATTATGGAATTAAAAGAAACAACAAAGCAAATTACAAACTAACCTGAGCGGACGGTACCACCCAAAAAAACTGAAAAATTAAAGCAAAATTCATTAGTAAAAACCAGTGAGTAGATCTTTATACCCATAATCATTAGACAACTATGAAAAAACGAAAAGAAGCATAATGATTCAGCAAGTGACTTGATAAACAGTTTCGCCTAACTTATTTTTTCTAAAGCAAATTACAAACTAACCTCAGCGAACGGTACCACCAAAAAAAACTGAAAAAGTAAAGCAAAATTCATTAGTAAAAACCAGTAAGTAGATCTTTATACCCATAATCATTAGACAACTATGAAACAATGAAAAGAAGCATAATAAATCAGAAAATGTAATAGTGATTGAACAAATGTAATCAAGATTTCCTTGCTTGGACCCTTTGTAAGTATTCTTTCGTGCTTTTATGCGTTTTTAAGCATGAAAGTCAAATAGTGTTTGACTTTCAGCTTTGACCAGTCAATGGTCAACACGAAGTTCGTTTGAACTTCGCAACATGAGCGTAATCACGATGGTCATAGTCCCTTGTGACTATACCTACTGATTACCATGTTGATTAGGTGTAGTGACGAGTCATAGTTTCGGTCAAAGTACGCGTTCATGCGTATTTTGCAACCAAACTATTCTTGGGGTATCAAAACCCTTTGTTTTGATATCAAACTTGTTTTCTAACTTCGTTAAACATGTTTTAACATGTTTAACTAGCCACTTTTAGATTAGTGCTTATATAGGGTCGTAAGATAAGTGGTCTAAACAACCGCTTAGACTTTCGAACTCGACCCGTTTGGTCGATCATTAGGATCTGACCAAACATGTTTTGTGACCATAGTTGTATAGGGAATAACCTTCCGAGGTTATACCTTATGGTCACTTCATTTAGTTAGTTGTATGATAGGTAATTTATATGCCTTAGGAAAATGACCAAAATGCCCTTTTCACACATAATTTCATTTTAAGCATATGTAACCTAAATTTTGACATCTAAACTGATTAGGCAACATTATTAGACTTGTTAAGGCATCTAATACTTGTCATAGGACTAGTTAGGCGGTCCGAATGCGTTTTACGCGAACGACGCGTTAAAGTAGCGTAAGCTACCTAAACGAGTCATAATGGGTCGTAAGCACTTAGGTTAGGTTTCGTTTTAGTATGTAGGCTTTGTTAAACCATATTACATGAGTTCCTATTCTCATTTGGTTTACGAAACCTCATTCTATCCGATCTTTCGATTTAGGTCCGGTTTATTAACTTAGTTACCTATATTAGGTGCCGTTTGATTTTTGTGATCCCTCTAGCTTTGCTTGGTTGTTATTCAAGACTTCTAAGCATCCTCAAGTGAGTACATAGTCCCCTCTTTTACTGTTTTCAAACATTTTGGGGTGAAACATATGTGCCTACTTGTTACTTTCATGCTTTTATATCATATACTTGCTATGTTCATTAGTACGCATATAGTACATGATTTCATTATGTTTTGTTATGTATGTTCACTTAGCATGCTAGCACATTGATTTTCATATATTACATTTTGTTGCACATGCTCATCCAGCATATGGACACATTGTTTTACATTTTGAACTGTTTGAACCGTTTGGAGCTGTTTGATCTATGTGAATTATTTGAACTGATGGAACCATTTGGAACTGTTTGATCCTTGTAAACCGTTTGGAACTGTTTGATTTATGTGAACCGTTTGGAATTGTATGATTTATGTGAACCGTTTAGAACTGATTGATTGATGTGAACCGTTTGGAACTGTTTGAATCGTTGGGTTAGGGAAGTGATTAGGTAACGGGGCGGGTGTAATGTGTTAAAAGCATGGTGGATACGCCCCTGGTACTTCCTATATATAAGTGCTTTTAACACATTATATATCGTTGCATTATCTAGATCACTTGGGCAAAAGTTATCAAAACAAAGTTATATTACAAGGTTTTTCTAACAATATAAACCATTCGAGTTTTATTACAAAAACGATTTTCGATCTGGGTCTACATAAACAAATGTTTTGGAGTTAAGATTCATGGCATCGAGGTTTTATAAATTATAACAAATCTGTTTTAACTTGGTTATTTCAATTCACAATATAAACATTTTACAAAACTAGGTTTTCTAATATCAATTATAGAAGTTTTTCAAGTTATTTCAAAATGTAAACGAGCCATGAATCTGACACTCACATAAAACCTATGTACTTGCCGGCATTTTTATACTGACGTATTTTCACATATGTTTCAGGTACCACAGTTGATGATGATTGATGCATGCTCACATAGGAATGGACGAGGCCTTAGTGACTTAATAACAATGGAAGTTAATTTGTTCATGTTTTGTATCTAATTTCAATATAATGTAATAAACTTAATTCAATAAAACAGAATTTTTATCCATGTGTTGTGAAACAATGATTCTGTTACGACACTCCTCGACGTTTCTGCCGCGGTTTGTTGTTTTAACGCGGTTGGGGTGTGACTGAAAAGTTGGTATCAGAGCTCATGGTTATAGGGAATTAGGTTGTTAGTAATGCTTTGACCTAGACTATAACCTTCCTAGGACCCTAAAGCGAGTTCACTTGCGTTTAGTCATAAAACAATACCGTCTCCTATCTTTAGGTGACAACCACAACAAGAACACAAATTTCGAATCCCCTATGAAAACCAATCATCTGTTCTAGGATGATTTATTATAAGGTTTTGAACCTTCAAAGTTTTCAAAATCTCGTCAAAGTTTGGGTCTTATTAATGTGAACACGTGCAATCTGGAAGGGTGGATGCCTGTATCCTGAGTTTTCTGTCTAAGGCTAGAGTGTTCGTACAAATCCACATAATCGGACAAGTCACTCTTACTTGGGAACTCTTGGGGTGAGTGTCCACTTATAGGGTAAAGCATGTCTTCACGATACATTATGAGGACCTATTTACTTTGATTCAGCTTTTGTGCGTCGTTTGTTTGCATTCGTGGTTCGAGCAAATGACCATCATCCATGCTTTTGGTTGGTAATTGTAACATCCTTACCCAATGCCATTTCATTTGTTTTCCCTCATGCTTCCTTTTTTTAGAATGCCTCCTCGATGTCACACCCCGACCGCGTAAAACAACAAACCGCGGCGAAAACATCGGGGAGTCGTGTGGCAGAATTATTGTTTCAAAACACATGATAATTAAAGTTAATTTTACAAGTTTATAATTATTACATTGTCTTAGTTCAAACAAAACACATAACATAAAACATGATAACTTTCTTGATTTTAGATTGCTAAGGCCTAAGTCGCCCTAAGTGAAGCTCGCTCACATCAAACATTCGCTCCTGAAACATATGTGAAAGTAAATACGTCAGCATAAAAATTCTTGTGAGTAACATAGGTTTAGTGTTGAAGATTCATGATTTCGAATGTTAAAAGAAATGTTTAACGAAAAGTAGTCATGAACCTTGTAAATAATTTCTTTTATAAAATCATATGAAAATCAAATGATATAAAAGAATGATGTATGGTTAAGTAAATAACCAAATGAAAATAATATATATAAAATATGTCATGTCTTGTCTTTGTTGACGTGGTTTAGATAACGCCACGATATGCAATATAATAAAAGCACTTATATATAGGAAGTACCAGCGGCGTATCCACCATACTTTTATCATATTATACACGTCTCGTTATTTAAATCACTTATTAATAACCATGAAATAATGTCTTG